>NC_089226.1:109557356-109871356 GCF_963924675.1 Phocoena phocoena
TCGTGGTCACCCACGTGGTCGCAACGCGGACGTCGCACCGGGAGCCCAGCCCTCCACCTAGCGTGCGCTGCCGGGGCGTGGGGACCGCGCGCTCCCCCGAACCCAGACCCCGGCGCCAGCTGTCGAGCGAGGGCGTTAGGCTCCCAGGCGAGTCCGGGTCCCGCAGAAGGCCGGGGTCGGCGCGCGCGACCGCCTCTAGATCCTCCCATCGCCCAAGTCTGGACCCCACCCGCCCCGGGCGGGTCTCCTCCTCTTCGCCCGCTTCCCCGCCCTGCCCAGTCCGGCCCACCCCGCCCCTTTCCGCCCACATCATCAGCCCCGCCCTGTCCACGAGGCTCCGCCCCGCCCCGGTTCCGCCCCTCGACCTCGCTCCGCCCCCATTCCCGCCCTTCTGCCTCGGCCCCGCCCTCCCCGTCTAGGCTCCTCCCCTCGGCTCCCCCCCACCCTCCCTCTCGGCCCCGCCCCCAGCGTGTCTTGCGTGGCGGCGGCCCGGAAGCTGGCGTGGCGCGGCGGCGGCGGCATGCGGGCTTTCTGAGGCGGGACTTCCGACGGCGTTCGCGAGCGTCCGGTCTCCGGGACATGAAGGTGAGCGCCGCGGCGCCGGCTGGCCGGGGTGGTGTCCGCGTCCCGCGTTCCGGCGTCTGCTTCCCCGCCTCCTACGGCCTCCGTTCCTCTCCGCGGAGTGAGCGCGCGGGGGGGTGCGTGTGAGAGCAGGAGGCGCGGCACGAGGGAGAACGGGTGTGACAGCGGTGTGGACGAGGGAGTGGTATGAGCGGGTGTGAGGGAGTGTGACAGTGGGTGTGACAGCGGGTGTGGACGAGAAAGGGGTGTGACAGCAGGTGTGGACGAGAGGCGGTGTGTGAGTGGGTGTGACAGCGGGAGTGGACGAGAGGGGATGTGAGAGCGGGTGTGAGTGAGTGCGTGTAAGAGCGGGTGTGGACGAAGGACGCGGGGCGGGAGCTTGCGGGCGCGAGCGGCAGCACGTGGCGTGGCCGGCGTGGGGCCGGGACCCGGGGCACGATGGGCCGCACCGGGCTGGCTCCTTCTTGACCTCGACCCGCTAGTATCCTCCGCTCCCTGCTCCCCCTGCGCAGGGCAGGCTGCCTCAGGGTTCCTCCGCTGAGGGAACAAGACGGTGGCCCACAGTGTGGACAGAACCCGAGGTTAACGTCCGCCGGGGCTGGGGTCTTCCTGCTCTTACGACGCCTTCACTTCCAAGTGCACTCGGCCCTCCCCGCAGGAACACAGCTAACTCCAAAATTTGTGCTCACGGGCGAGAATCTGTGACGGACCTTACCCGCGCTGTGGGGACGGCAGCATTCTGTTCACGGGACAGTCGGCTCGGGGTCCTGCCAGGTGTTGGTGATGGTCGCTCAGGGCACGGTGGTCAGCATTTCTCAAATTGCACATCACTGAGCAGAGACAGGTTTGATGGATTAAAACCAGTATCTTAAGAATGAAGTGGAGGGCTTCCCTGGTGGCGCAGTGGTTAAGAATCCGCTTGCCAACGCAGGGGACACGGGTTGGAGCCCTGGTCCGGGAAGATCCCACATGCTGCAGAGCAGCTGGGCCCGTGCACCACAGCTACTGAGCCCGCGTGCCACAACTACTGAAGCCCACGAGCCACAACTACTGAGCCTGCATGCCACAACTACTGAAGCCCATGCGCCTAGAGCCCGTTCTCCGCAACAAGAGAAGCCACCGCAATGAGAAGCCTGCACACCGCAACAAAGAGCAGCCCCTAGTCGCCGCAGCTAGAGAAAGCCTGCGCACAGCACCGAAGACCCAACGCAGCCATAAATAAATAAATTTATAATAAAACAGGACCCCGCTGTGCGTGTGCACTTTGTGACGTTTGTGCTAGGGGGTCATGAGCACCGTGGTGCCCTCTGTATTCTGGCGTCTGGGAGTGCAGGGTATTAAACAGCGCTGCAGTGAGCATCTTGGAGCGTTTTCGACATAAGTGGGATGTCCCCCAAAGTGGGATTTTTGAAAAAAAAGAAACACATGTTGGAAAGTATAATATTTGTGACCACGTTGTCACCCGAAAAGGTCTGATCAACATGAATTCTCAGGAACAGCTCTGAGAGTGAAGCTGCCCCAGGTCCTCAGGTCGCATCAATCTGTTAGTCCTTGCCAGTGCCTGGGGGTGGGGGGGACCAAAACGCACAGCTCGCTGTCTTACCTCAGCGTCCGTTCCTTTGGTTGCTGGTGATGGTGGAGGTGGGGTCTGTGTGTTATGGGGGGGGTCTGTATTATGGGGTGTCTCTGTGTGACACCTTTTCACGTCCTTTCTGTATTTTATAGTGGGGCATTTTTTATTGGAGTGTTTTATTTTCAGTTTGTAAGAGTTCTTTGCGTGTCATGTGTAGATGAGGAATAGAAATTCATTGTCAAGTACGTTCCAAGTATTTTCTTGTTTTGCGTATTATTTCTTTAAATTTGCTTTTCGTTGGGACTTCCCCAGTGGTCCAGTGGGTAAGACTCCGTGCTCCCTGTGCCGTGGCCCGGGTTCGATGGCTGGTCAGGGAACTAGATCCCACATGCCTCAACTAAGAAGTCCACATGCTGCCACTAAAAGGTCCCACGTGCCACGACGAAGGTCCCACGTGCCGCAACTAAGACCATGCACAACCTAAATAAATATTTTTTTAAAGCAAATAAATAAATTTGCTTTTTGTTTCCTAAGTGAAAGCTTCACGTTTTTACGTAGTAAACTCTTGATGTTTCCTATCATAACCTTTACTGTTGCTGACCTAGGTGGAAAAGCCTCCCCTCTCCAGCCCCTGTCCCTGAGTCTACGTACACAGGCTCCCAAGTTTTCTTCTAGTCCTTTCCATAGCTCTGTTATTTTGCACTTAAGCCAGTAGCTCGTAGCCAGAATATTTTTGGGTTTGAGGAGGGTGGAGAGCCAATCTTTTCCTAGTTGGCCGGCTGTGGTTAGGGCGGCCCCGAGGCAGTGGGGCAGGGCTCACCGGCCTGCAGCAAGGAAGGCCCTTCCTGGGTGTCTGAGGGATGCCAGGGCCCAGCGGTGGACTCTGGCCATTGGGGCTGGCTCAGTGCCCAGCTTAGGGCTGGGAGGCCCCAGGCACCATTAGGACCATTGCTGCAGTAGGCAGAGGGGACACCCTTCCTGCTGGGGGTCTCCACGGGCTCTGCTCTCTCTGCAGCCCCCTGGACCCCGAGGTTGGACCCTGCTGTGACACGCCCACCATGCAGGTGCTCCTCGGCACACTCTGGCTTGCCCTGGCCTGCGGCTCTGTTCACGCCACCCTGTCGAAGTCAGATGCCAAAAAGGCTGCCTCGAAGACGCTGCTGGAGAAGGTAAGGGCAGTCTGGAGATGGGCCAGAGGGCTGAGCCATCGCACCTCCTTGCCCGCTGGGGCTGTGAGCCGAGAGCTTGGCCTCTGGGCAGCCTGCGCTGTGCTGCCCCAGGGCTCTGGCCGGCTGGCCTTGGCGGGAGCAGCTTCTGGTGCTGGGGCCCGAGGGTGCGCCTGCCCCCGCTGGGCCGACCTTCTGTGACGTGCCACGTTTCCGCCCTCACCCTGCCTCGACCCCTGCGCTCTTCCCTGCTTCACTGAGCAGATCAGACAGGAGCCACGCCGCGTTTGGCTGTGTCTTTTTTCTGGGGCAGCCCTGGGGAGGCAGAATGAGTCTTCGGGGCCTGTCAGCTCCTCGAGGCAGGCCTTTCCCTGCGGTCTCCTCAGCAGCTCCGTGTTGATCCTGGGACACACCCCTGCTGAACAAGAGGACCGCTGCTGTCCCTGGGCTTCTGCCTGGGGACGAACTCTCACAGCTTTCTCCCTGCTCCTTCTGTTTCAGACTCAGTTTTCCAGCAAGCCCGTCCACGAGCGGGGTCTGGTGGTGACAGACCTCAGAGCCGAGGATGTGGTTCTCGAGCATCGCAGCTACTGCCCAGCAAGGGCCCACAGAAGGCATTTTGCTGGGGACATCCTGGGCTACGTCACGCCAGTAAGCCGGGCCCTGGGGTGGGCAGGGAGGTCCCAAGGGCGAGGTGGCTGCTCAGGTCTGTCTGCGTTCTCACCTCCCCTGGCCGCTGCCGCCACAGGGGTGTGGCGGGAGCCATGCCTCCCAGAGACATGGCCGGGATCGCGCCAAGCGTCCTGTTCCCCGTGGTGCGGGCAGCCTTGCGGTGCCCCCATCCCAAGGTGGCTCTCAGGCCCTCTGCCCCAGCTGCAAGCAGGCTCACCCATTCTCCGTTCTCTGCCAGTGGAACAGGCACGGCTACGATGTCGCCAAGATCTTCGGGGGCAAGTTCACCCACGTCGCGCCCGTGTGGCTGCAGCTGAAGAGGCACGGCCGTGAGATGTTTGAGGTCACGGGCCTTGACGACGTGGACCAAGGTGCTCGCCCCGCTGCTCGTCTGCGCTCACCCCAGGGGTCTGGGAGGGTGTGAGTGTGCGAGCGTGGTGACTACCTGGCATCGACCCACATCCCTGTTGCCCTTGGGGGTTTGTACACAGCGTCCAGGGAGGAGGCGTCCAAGACAGTGTCCAGGAGGGCGCGAGGCCTGGCTGTCCTGACAGCCCTGTTTTGCACCTGTGTTTGCACAGATGTCCTCCCTTTTGGGTTCAGAGGGAGGAGGTGTTAGCTGGTGGGGGGGGCTCCCCGAGCTGGGAGGGCAGTGTGTTGGAGGACACGGCCGGGCAGCGTCGGTGCCTGGCCCCTGGATTCCCCTCGGCTCTGAGAGATGGTCCCAGGCACCTCGGAGTCGTTGCCCCCGGAGCAGCCACTTGCCCCTGGCCCTGGCGGTCCTGCAGGGGGAGGAGGGGCAGTGCAGGGCCCGCAGACTCTCCCCTGCCCCCCTCCCTTTGTTCTCCTCCTGGAGGGTAGGGCAAGTCTTCATGTGGGCAGGCGGCTGTGTCCCCACACTGACTGGCTTCTCCACGTCCCACAGGGTGGATGCGGGCAGTCAGGAAGCAGGCCAGGGGCCTGCGTGTGGGTGAGTCCAGTGGGCCTGCGGGGTCAGGGCTGTGGGCCCTTAGGCCATACACCACGGGTGGAGGTCCTGGAACCCCCTGTGGGTGGGTCAGTGGCCCCGGGGTCTTCACACCTGCCTGCCTGGTAACCCAGGCTGAGCTGCCTGGCACGTCGGTCACTCTCCTGACGGCTCAGAAGTGAGGCCGCCTCAGCCCGGCATTCATGGCCCTCAGTCCGGCCAGAGCCCTGTGGCCCTCCCGCCCACCCAGCTCAGCCTGCCAAGGCCAGCCCGCCTTCGCCTCTGGTCCTGCCCTCCCATCGCTTCATTCACCCAGGAGTGTTTATCGAGGGCACCTGGGGGCTGCGCCCAAGGGTGACGCTCACCCTGCCCTGCCCGTCCTGGAGCTCGTGGCTGGCGAGGAAGGGACCCATCGCAAAGTGCAGTGGGGCTGGGGAGGGAGGCTTGGGGGTCTAGGGGCACATAACAGCTGAGCAGGAGGAAGGGGGCCTGCAGCTGGGCCAGCGGGGAGCCAGCGGAGGCTGGTCCAGCCGGAGGCAGGCAGGAGGCGGCGGGCGGGCCAGCATCCGGGTACTCGGGGGCCTGGTGTGCCGGGAGGAGAGGGTGCGCACCTCCGTCCTTCCCCAGCGCCCCCTGGTGCCCCTCCCTCACCCAGCCACCTTGCACTGGGATGACCTCACTGGGTGCCTGGCTGTGGTCACTCCGCTCTGGAGGCCAAGGGCCAGCCTGTGGGCAGGGCCGGCACAGAGGGTCACAGTCTCTGCGGGTCTGTCCCCAGTGCCTCGGCTCCGGTTCGAGGACTGGACATACGAGGACTTTCAGAATGTCCTGGACAGCGAGGACGAGATAGAGGAGCTCAGCAGGACCGTCGTCCAGGTGGCCAAGGTGACGCCCGGTGCCTGCACAGCCACCACCGGCTGCCGTGGGCTCCCTCTGGCCACCGTGCATCTCGGGGGCAGGGGCTTCCCCTGGGCAATGCCCAGCTGCTGGCTACCCTCCTGGGAGGGAACCCATCCTGGTAGCTGGTGCTGGGCTGCGGGGAGGGGAGAACCCTTCAGGACCCTGGGGTCAGGTTTGGGGGAGGCACGCCAGTGGACAGGGCACACGAGAGCCCCAGCTCCTCTGCTCCTGGCTCCTCTGGGGACGCCCACACCGCCACCTTCAAAGAGGGGCTTCCAGGCCTGCAGCTGGCCCTCGGGCTGAGGCCTGGTTGGGTGGGAGGAAGCGGGGATGGCTCTGCGCCTCCCTCCCAACCCTTCCTCCTGGGGCCCTCCTCACCAGCCCCCATTCCTCTCAGAGCCAGCACTTTGACGGCCTGGTGGTGGAGGTCTGGGACCAGCTGCTGATCCAGAAGCACGCGTGAGTGGGCTGTGGGCAGCGTGCGGGCCCCCGGGTGTCAGGAAGAGGCTGGAGGAAGGATGTGGGGGGACCTCGTGTGGGAGGAGGGCCTGCTTCCCACAGTCTGCACCTGGGGGTGGGGATGGCACCCCGAGAAAGTCGGACAGTGGCTCCAAGAGGCCCGGGGGCAGCTGCGGGCAGGTGGCCAGCTGAGACACCCACATAAGGTTGGCCTGATGGAGCCTCCAGGGGACTTTGAGAAGAGGTGGCCGTGCAGGGCCAGGGGCCCTTGGAGCAGGTGGCCACAGAGTCCTCTGGGAAAGGGACCTGCCGCCCAGGCCCACAGGCTTTGCCTCAGCCGGCCTGGGAGGATGCCGCGTGGTCCCCTCGAAGCAGCATCCACCCTGCGCATGAGGCTCACGGCCGGAGTGACCCGGCAGGGCAGGAGAGGGGCAGGTCCCCTGCAGGAGCCGCTGCCCCTGGTTCTGTACGTGTGCCGAGCCCCGGGGGTAGCCCTGGGCAGGGCTCCTCTTCTGCCCTCCCGCAGCTGCAGGCGGTGCTCTGCTCGAGGACGGCGTCCGTGGGGTCTCCTGTCTCTCAGTGCAGGGGGAGGCGCATTGTCAAGGGGTCTGTGCAGGGGGACAGGCCTCCTGCCCGAGGCCCAGAGGAAGCTGCACGTGGAGCCAGGCGTGCCGGGGCCTCTCTGCCTGGGTGGGGGTAGGGAGACTCCACTATTGGCCTCGGGAACGGGGGTGGCCTGGACCCAGGCCCCCGGCCACGGTGCCTGCTTCTCGGTGCTCAGACCCCCGCCCCGGTGGGTGCTTCTGAAAGGCTCCCTCTCTGTCCACTTCTGCCCTGGGAGGGCCCCAAGGCTGGAGCTCAGGAGGTGGATGGGTGGAGACAGCCAGGCTGAGAGCATGGGGGATACCCACGTCTGTTGGGAGCCGACGCGGCACCTGCACGTTGGGGGCCCTGGCTTTTGGCCGAGAGACAATCCCCCCACCCCCTCGGCTCTGCCTCCGTCCTTGCTGGGTGGTGGCCCTGCTGAGGAGGCCTTACGGCGCCTTCTGAGGAGGGGGTGCAGCTGGGCAAGGAGGTGCCGGAGCAGCCAGCAGCGCCTCCGTACCCGGGGGGCTCCTGGCGGGGGGCCCGGAGGAGGGCGGAGGCTGGCCAGCCTGGTAGATGGCTTTGGACACTGCTGCCTGGGAGCTGCTTCCGAGGACAGGCCTGGCCGTGGCGGGCATGACAGGGACGTCCATGCTCCTGTGCCCACCTGTCACCCTCTTTAGGCTTCTGTTTCCTACCCAAAGCGCCAGGTCACCCTGGGAAGGCCTGTTTGGTGTGATGCGAGGCAATGGCACCTTGTCCACGTGCCACCCTGGGCTGCGGGTCCCCCAGGCCCTCCCGTGAAAGCCTCCCGGGGAGGAGCGTGCAGGGCTGCCCGGCGCTGGCGAGAGGCCCGTCTCCTGCATTCACACCCGGCGAGCGGGCGGGCGGGCAGCCGAGGGGAAACCCCAGGGACTCTGTCCCAGCAGACTGCCCCCGGTCCCCGCCGAGCAGGTGCTTCCCCTGGGCCATGAAGCCACCTCCCGCCTCTCACAGAGAGGCAATCCCCTGGGTGGTCCCAGAAGCCAGGAAGGCACCCAGCAGTGACAGGTGCTGACAGCTTCTGGCCTCAGGGAGGTGCCGGCCCCCTCCAGCCCGTGTGCTCCCCCGAGGGCGACCCTGACCACCTACAGTCAAAGCCAGGGTGGAGTGACCGGGATCGCTCCCGCTGAGTAGGGGCCACCTGGGAGGCTCTGAGAGGCTGCCACAGTCCAGTGGTCAGTGCGCACCAGGCCCCATGGCAGCCTTGGCAGCATGACCGGCAGCTGTGCTTGCCCCACCCCCCTTGCTCTTTGCAGACTTGCTCTGGGGCTGGGGGCCGGGGCAGCCCCTCTGACCTTCCTGCACTTGCTGGTGGCGGGGGGCACTTGCTGCCTGTTCTCCAGACGGAGGTGGCTCCTGAGGGGCTGCAGCGAAGGACCCAGGTCGGTCACTGGACCCACAGCCTCCCAGGCACGGTGACGGTGGCCTCCGGGACTGGGGTGTCCTGACAAGTGCTCCCAGGCTGTGCCAGAGCCACTGTCCTGCCGGACATGCTGCCCGCCAGCTCTGAGATACTGCCACCTACCACACGCCTAGGGTCCAGGCGACCCCGTGACACTGCTGTCTCCTCTGCCCCCTGCCTGGTGGCCCGCTGCCCGCATAGATGCTCCCCCACCTCCAGGCACTCCCGGTCGAGCACACGCCAGCGCCCCCTCCTTATTTCCCCCTGGGGCCAAGGCACACAGAGTTCTGCATCCCGGTGTGTGCAGGGCCGGGGGGGGCTGTACGAGGGGGCTGGGCCAGCCACCACCCTGGGGTGGGAGGTCAGGGCCCCCTGGGCACAAGGCCTCATCGGTGGAGCCGCCCCAAAGTCCTCATCTCAAGGCACCTCCCGGGTGCAGCAGGGCTCTCAGCACGGCCTGAGGCGTTTCGTGGCCCAGGCTGACCTGGCCACCAGCAGGCTAGCATGCCAGGTCCACATGGGTCCTTCCTGACTCCCTGCCCGGCTGTGTGTCTGGGAGGGTCCAGAGGTGATGGGGTACCACACCGATCCCTCTCTGCTCTCCACCCTACTCTTGTGGGGACGGAGGGGGCTTGAGTGTGAGGAAGGATGGGGGCTGGGCAGGCAGTTTAGGTGGAGGGCGATCCCCGAGGTGTCTTCCAGGCCCCCCGGTGCATCCACCCAGGAGCCCGTATCTCCAAGGCAGAACGTGGCCATGAGGGGCGTCTGCCTGCAGCGGGTCTTGGCCCAGCTGCCCCTGACCTGTCCTCTTTCTTTGCAGGGGCCTCATTCACCTGCTCACCCACATGGCCGAGGCACTGCACCAGGCCCGGCTGCTAGCCTTCTTGGTCATCCCGCCGGCTGTTGCCCCTGGGTAAGTGCCGTGCTTGCTTGGCCAGGGGAGGCCCTTCCTGGTCACTGCCCAGCCCCGTCCAGGTACACGCTGGCCACCGCATGTGCGGACAGGGACCCTCAGTACACTCGGACACCTCGGTGGCCTCAGCGCCCTCATGTCAGCGGGTCAAGGCTGCATCCTTACACCTGAGCGCCTGAAACCGTGTCGTTTAGACTCGCTCCCCGCCCCTGCTGGTCCCTGGCGAGGCCCCGGGCACTGCGGTGCAGGGCCTGTGCCGCTTTAGGCCCCAGGAGGTCACGGCTCCCACCGCTGAGCCCAGCTGCTCATATCCTGCCTTGAGATGAGGGCTTGGGGGCGGCTCCACCGATGAGGCCTTGTGCCCAGGGGGCCCTGACCTCCCACCCCAGGGCGGCAGCCGGCCCGGCCCCCTCGCACAGGCACCCCCGGCCCTGCACACACGGGGACGCAGAGCCCGGTGAGGCAGCTCTTCCAGAACCCCCGGGACAGGGAGGTGCGGGGCCCGAGTGCCAAGTCAGGTGGCCTGGCTCCCACGTCCAGCCTGTGCTGGGCGCGGAGGAGGCCAGATCGCACAGTGAGGACTGAGGGCAGCTCAGAGCCAAGTGGCAGATCGATGGCGCACAGAGGCGCAGGGGTGCTGCCTGCGCTCTGCCTGGTCTCCGCTGGCTCCCAGGGCAGCCTGGGCCCTCAGTGCGCTGCTCTGGAAGGACCGCTGTCCGTGCATCTTGTCACCCCGGCTGTCGGCTCGCTCTGCAGCGCAGGCCGGTTAACAGGAGCAGGTAGGCAGCTCTGGGGCCCGAGCTACCTGGCGACCCTGACGCTCACAGGCCGATAGCCCCACACAGGAGCCTGTGGGCACGCCAAGGCCAAGGCCGCGGCCACCACAGCAGGCACCTGCCGCTCCCAGGTTGGCTGCCCGCCCTTTGCTTGGCCCTCGTGCCCCCAGAGGCCTGGGCGGTGGTCCCACCCAAGCCCAAGGGCCTCGGCCTCCCTCCCGACTCTTCTCCCCATCTTTCCGGGGCCCTCAGCCTCGTGTGTGCTCCCGTGTGCAACACGCGCGTGTGATAGGCTGGCGGCAGCAGGGGCCGCCGGTCCTCCTAGGATGGGGGCCCCGTTCTGGAAGAGCCAGGGGTGGCAGACACTCACAGAGCCTGTGGGCTCGGCTGCAGGTGTGGGCACCCGTTTCCGGGGTCTGCTGGTTTCTGTGATGGTTCGGGGTGGGGTGCTGTGGCCGGTGGAGCCCCGGTTGCCCTTTGTAGTCAGGGGCCGTCGGCAGAGACAAGCTCCTCGGAAGCTGGGGCAGCCCTTCAGTCTCGGCTGGGGAGAGGTTGGTTGCCTGGCTGGGGGTGGGACCCAGGGGCCTTGCTTGCAGCCCCTCCCTGCTGACACCCCGCCACTCCCCAGAGCCTCGGGCCTCGCAGCTTCTGACGGGTGCAGAGAGCAGACTCCCAGACCATGTGCTGGATGGAGAGTGTGTGTGTGTGTTGAGGGGGGTGACTGGGCCAGACGCCCATGGAGGGGCTGGTCTCTGGGCTTGGCCTGGAAGGGCGGGAGGGCTTGGGGCAGGGTGGGGAGCAGCTTTCCGACTGGCGCCCTCTCTGCCCAGGCGTCTAGCCTGAGCGCCTGTCCCCTAGGCAGGAAGTAGATGGTGTGAGCCAGGGCCGCTCTCTCACCCTGCGGTGACCAGGAGAGGAAGTGCCCTCCACCTGGCAGCCGAGGAGGTGACCGGAGGGAGGAGACCGTGGCCAGGGCTGGAGGCCTGGGTCCTGGGCACTGCCGCTGAGCTGTGGCCTAGTCCGGCCTGCCCCTGCTGGCAGCCAGGGGTGTGTCTGGGGGGGCTCGGGCGTGGGCTGCATGCCCCCAGCTGACGAGCAAGCCCTGCTCTCTCCAGAGGCTCTGGCGGCCTCGGAATTTGTCTCATCGTTGACTTGTTCTGCCATGCTTCTGGATAGCAGCCCCAGCAGAGGAGCCTGGGAGCCGTAAACAGTCTTTCTGGGGTTTTCTGCAGCATCAGTCGCCTCACAAAGGCTGCGCTGCCCCCACGGGAACAGCCGCCCCAGGAGGGGCTCTGTGTGCGGCGCCAGGGCCGGCGTGCCTTTGCTGCTGTGCGCCTTGGTCTGGGGCCTCCCTCCAGGGGCTGCTGGCACAGCGGCCATTCTGACCTTGAGCCCTGCTCCCGAGGTCGCGGCTCGGCCCCTATTGACGTTCCAGCACCAGTCAGCTGGTTTAATCAGAGCCCTGGGCCGTCCTCGCTCTGGAGGGGGCTCTGAGTTAGTTCTCACCCCGGCTTCTCAGGCTGTATGTTCTGAGAATCCAGCACTCCTGGAACCCTCAGGAAAGTACTGGCCTCAGGCATGGAGGGCTGGCTTCCTTCCCAGGACCTGCCCTGCAGTGAGCTCGCATCCCCACAGGCAGGTGCCCACCTTGACGGGTGCTGCAGCCACCCCCGTAGTTTCCCATGGTTTCGGGCAGGCCATCTCCCCACAGTCAGGAAGGAGATGGGTGGGGTCCTTCTCTGGGCGAGCCTCCTCGTGTCTGGGGGGAAACTGTCTAGAGCAGCGGTCCCCAACCTTCTTGGAACCAGGAACCGGTTTCGTGGAAGACAGTTTTTGCACGGGCAGGGGGCGGGGGGTGGCTCAGGCGGTAGTGGGAGCGACGGGGAGTGGCGGATGAAGCTCCGCTTACTTGCCCACTGCTCGCCTCCTGCTGTGTGGCCCGATCCTGACAGGCCGCGGACCAGTGGCACTCCGAGGACCGGGGGTTGAGGCCCCCTGGTCTATAGGCCACGCCGTGTCCATTGTCCGTGACCACGTGGAGAGGGGAGGCCAGGCCACACGACGTCTACCAGGGCCACCTCATCCTGCAACGCCCCGAGGAGACACGGGTGCTGCCCTAGCCCCGCCTCTGGCAGCTTCAGGGTCTCGGGGGACAGGATCCCGTGGGGCAGGCGGGCCTTCTGGAGGGGAGGGGTGCCTGCAGTCAGACGGGTAGTAACTCAGCGAGAAGCACCTGGCAGCCCCGGGTGCCCAGACACGAGGCGTGGCCAGAGGCCATGAGGTGGTCAGAGCCTTGGGAAGCAGAGGAGCTGGTGGGCCAGGGCGGCCCCTGCAGCCCTTTGGACCGCGCACTTGATGTCGGCAGGAGCCGCGGCCCCCAGCACAGTGGGCGCAGGCTGCACAGAGCAGAGCCTGCCTCTGACGGGGCTGCAGCTGAAACCAGCAAAGGTGACGGCTCGGGGAGTCGTGGGATGGGAGCCTGCACCAGGCTCCTCCCCGAGCAGCGGACTTCTTGGAACAGTGTGACCGGGAGAAGGGGCTTGGAAAACTCCATTCTCCCTGACCCCCGTGGCCGTTGTTGAGAGTGTTTGTCTAAGAAATAATCAGCCAGTGAAAGTGAGGCTGTTTGCTGTGCTGAGCAGGTTTGAGCAGAAGGGTTTCTTTTTATGGGGTGAGTGAGGCCAACAGGGTAGCAGGCCTCCTGGTGCCCACCCCCCCCGCTGAGTTCGTTGCTTCTGCTCCTCTGCCTGCCTTAGTCCTGTCCCTCGCCGGCCTCCCCTTCACACCTGGTACCAGCGCTTCCAGGACCCCTGGGGGTGGGATCCCCTCTCCCAGTTGAGCAGGGAATGTCTCCTGGAAGGCCCCGGTGCTGCAGTGACCAGGACGTGAGACACAGGGGCATACTCCCTGCTGGGCCACTGAACTGCTCCGCTCGCAACCCTGCCTCCCCTTGTGAGCCATCGAATCCAGAAACGGTAGGGCTGGGTGTCCGTGGGTTCCTGAGCGAACGTCCACCTGGGGACGGGTGAGCTTTTGAATTGTGGAAGCATCTTCCTGGAGCTGATGGCATCCGCTCTTTGTGGGGTGCGCCAGGCCCCGAGGTCCCAGGCCCTCCTCACACAGGCCCGTCTCCATCTCTGGGGCTGAGCCGGGAGGAAAACGCCGCCTGCCGGGCCTGGCGTCTTCTAGCTGACTTTAGAGGGCCGGTCTGGAGTGTGGCCACAGGGAGCATGGCTGTCACCGCCCGGTGGAGCATCTGCGCCCCAGGTGTGTCCCCGAGCTCCCTGCCGCGGCAGGTGCCCACCACTGAGTGTCGCTTTGGGGTCCTGGGGTCGTTGGCTGGTGCTGCTGGTCCTCAGGTCCCACAGGTGCCTCATGTCTTGGGGGGGCCTGGGCCGGGCTGCCTGGACCCTGTGGAACCAGTGACCATGGCTGAGGTCTACACGGTGGGCCACCCCTGCCCCTGCCCAGGGATTGGAGGTGCTGGCTGAGAAGAGGGATTCTCTCTCTGCTCACATGTTGGGGGGAGCAGAGGGCCCCGACCCCCTGGGACAAGGCTGCAGTCCTAGGGGCTGCTGCAGGCACAGCGGGTGGGCTAGCAGACCAGGTGTGTCCAGCAGACAGGCCACCTGGGCTCCCGCCTGCCCCAGGCCTGAGGCCTTGGGAGGGAGGGCGCTCTGCTCATAGCACCGTGCTCGCAGCTGAGATGAAGTGGGGCGGGCCTGGGGCACCTGTGCCCACGTATGGATGGGCCCTCCCGGGGCTGGGCTAATCGCAGTCTCCAGTGCACTGGGCAGGAGGGGAGCCGGGTCTCTGCTGGACCTCCAGCAGCAGGCTCTGCCCGTCAGGACCCAGCTGCGGGCCGTCCCCTGTAACCGAGCGCTGGGCCACTCTGCAGGGAAAGTGACCTGAGGTGTCTTCCTGGCGTGGGGGAGGAAGGCGCGTGAGCTGGGAGCCCACACGGCCGGCTTGCCGTGCCGTCTGCTGAGCCCAGGTGTCAGCTGGGGCGGGGCTGGACGGGCTGTGCGAGCTGGGTGTGGTGACCGCGCCGTCTCACTGCAGGACCAACAAGCTGGGCATGTTCACACACAAGGAGCTTGAGCAGCTGGCCCCCGTGCTGGATGGCTTCAGCCTCATGACCTATGACTACTCCACGGCACAGCAGTGAGTGGGGGCACCCCGGGGCCCCGTGCGCTCTGGCTTGGCGCAGAGATGCTCCCACGACCGGGGGCCTGGACGCTCAGGCAAAGTCCAGCTTCCCACGAGCCTGCTCAGGGCCACGCTTTGTCAGCTCTCGGTTCCAGGCACATGAAGGGCCCGGTCTCGTCGTCCCAAAGCCCGCGATTGGCCTTGCATTGGGCGACCTTCTCCTTTTTGGAGCCACGTGACACAGGGCAGCGGGTACCCCCATGGGAGTGCCACCCCGGGTGTCCATCCACGCCTGTGCGGTCCTGGCCGCCACGTGGTGGCTGTGGTGCCGGGCCTGCCTCGCTGCCCAGAAGGTGCTCCCGTGGCCGGGGCGCCGTGCTGCTGCCTCTGTCCAACTCAGGCTTCACCTGAGCCTCTCAGCTGACTGCAGGGGCCCGCCTGTCTGCTGCCGTCCTTCCCACTCCGTGTGTGGGCCCCACCCCAACCTGGGGCGCCCTGAGGCCTCTGCCTGCCGCTGAACCCACTTCTCCTTGGCCCCGCAGGGCCGGCCCCAGCGCACCGCTGTCCTGGGTGCGAGCCTGCGTCCAGGTCCTGGACCCCAAGTCCAAGTGGCGGAGCAAGATCCTGCTGGGACTCAACTTCTACGGCATGGACTACTCGGCCTCCAAGGACATCCGCGAGCCTGTCATCGGGGCCAGGTGAGCCGGCGGCTGCCCCATGCCAGGTGGCTTCCTGCGCTGTCTGCCACGGCACCCTCGTGTCAGGTGTGTGTCTCCCAGAAGTGGGGGTGCGGTGAGGAGAGAGCCTGGCAGGGTCTGACCACGTACCAGGCGCCTGCAGGGTGCTGTCCCAGTGCCCTCTCTTCCCCTGGGTCGGCGGGGGTGTGGCCCCCACCTGGCCCGAGCAGCACACGGCCCCCCGGCCTCCTCTCCGTCAGCCTGAAGGACGCCCTTTGTGTTGCTTGCTATGCATTTCTACCAGTGTTGAATCCTCTTCCGTTTTATCTTGCTGGGTTTTGGGGAGATGTTTGTGCCGGATGTGGGGTTCTGGGTTGCCAGCTTGTTCCAGGACCTCGGTGGTGTTGCTTCGCCATCTTCCCGTGCATTCTGTCCCACGAGACACGCGTCACCCGGTTACTCCACACTTATCACCACCAAGCACCCCTGCGCTCTGATTACCAGGTGCCTCCACGTAGGCTTCTTTACATTTTTTCCACCTGGTTTCCGTTGACTTTTTAGATTTGTGTATTTATCCTTTTCATCATACGTGGGAAGGTTATAGTCTATTTTTTCTAGTATATTTCTTGTCCCTCCCTTTCTCTTCTCTTCTTCCGGGCCCATGAGTACTCGTGTGTTAGGCCAGTCCGTTTGTCCCCCCCATCCGCTGACACTCATTTTATTTTTTTGGCCTCTGTTTTCTTCTGTTCAGTTTTCCTTGCTGTCTTCAAGCCCACAGACCGTTTCTTGGTCGCGTCTCGTCCGGGGCTTTTCCTTCCCACGTGTCGTAGTAGCTCTCTTGTCAGGCAGTGCGTTTGGGGCTTAGCCTTTGCGTGTCCTCTCAGCACTGCGTGAGGACGGTTGCCTGGCGTTGGGTCCGCCTGGGGTCCAGTCAGCACTGTCCCCTTCCCGTGGTCCCGTCGAGCCAGCTCTCCGTGGGCCTCTGCCCCGGGCTGGACGCTGTGAGTTTCGTTCCCTTGGCTAGGTGTTGGGCATCTGGGGTTCCTGACCCTCTTCACTCTGGGTGCCGTCACGTCCCCTGGACACCAAGAGTTGTACGCTTCTCTGAGGGACCTGGTTCCGTCAGCGGAGATGGTCCCGAGGCTGTGACCTGAGCGCGTGTGCCCACTGCTCCCCACTGTTTGCAGGGTCACCTGCAGGCTTGCTTGCCGCAGGGACACACGTGTCAGCCCAGGCAGGGGTCAGGCGCCGAATGCCAGCTGCCCGCCGGGCTGTCCGCGCCCGTCGTCCACAGTGACTCCCTCAGGTCTGCCCTGGGGGAGAGACAGAGGCTGCTGGGTCGGCCCGTGCCTGGACTCGTGGGTCTTGGAGGGCTGCTCCCGGCCTGCCCCCGCAGTGGGGCGGGGCTCCCGTTTCCTGGGTCCCTTTTGTGCTGGAGGCAGGGCCTCCAGGACGAGGAGAAGCGGATTGGGCCCCTCCAGGGGTGGGACGTCGGAGTCAGCCGTGCCTCCCCGACCCTGCCCGGTGCGCACAGCTGGTGCTAGGGCCTGGGCTCCAGCGCAGGCCTGGGAGCCCCTCCTCCCTGGGGCCTGCCCCTCTGCTGGGGGAGCCCTGTGGACGGCAGGAGCCGGGCTGGCGGGCGCTGCCCTGGAGCAGCCCAAGCCTACCCCACGTCCCCGCAGCAGAGGGGCTCTCGGCCCCCGGCGCCTGTGCCTTGGATCTGCTCCGCCCATCTGTCCTCCCTGTCATTGCTGCTGTCTGTTCCTTGTGTGCTGCCCCGTCCCCACCACAGCCTTTCCAGACGTGGGGCTCCTGGCAGCGTCCCTGACAGGGTGCCCGGCTCGGGGGGCATCGGGCAGAGCTGCGTCTGGAGCTCGGGCTCCCAGCACCAGGCCCTAGGGCTTCAGGAGCTGGAGTAGGAGGGCATTTTCTCCTGCTGCAGAGGTGGGGTCAGTAGCCAGGGTCGCCCACGTGAGGCAGAGCCAGAGGGACCCGGCGCCCCACCTCTGCTCCAGCCCCCGGCTTTGCTGGCCCGGGCCTACGGGCAGGGCAGGAGGTGTTGGGGCCTACAGGCAGGGCAGGAGGTGCCACCCACCTCTGCTCAGGCCGCCACACAGGTACCACGGCCGGGCTTGAGCCACAGAAGTGTCGTCTCCAGCCCTGGAGGCTGGAGTCTCAGACCCAGGTGTGGGCAGGGCTGGTGCTCCTGAGGCCTCTCTCCTCGGCGTGTAGACGGCCGTCTCCTCCCTGTGTCCTCACGGGGTCGTTGCTCTGTGTATGTCTGTCTCCTGACTTCCTCTTATAAGCACACAGTCCTGTGGGGTTAGGGCCACCCCAGGGTACCTCAGTCATCTTACATTAAACATTTCTTTAAAGGCCCTACCTCCAATTATAGTCACATTCTGAGGTTCTGGGGGTTAGGACGCAACATATGAATTGGGGGGACACGGTTCATCTCTAACACCGCCTGAGGAGTGAAGAGCTGTAATTTCCTTACTAAATGTGTAGCTCACGAGGTGGAGTTTTTGCAGCCATTAACCCAGCTCGTGGGGCCCGGCGACAAAGGCACCACGCGGCCCTTGCCAGTTCTGAGGAGGGGCTGGGAGGCAGAGGGGGGAGTCTGGTTACGAAGGTGTGTGTTTAGCGAGAGCACAGGTGCGCACGTACACACACGCATACAGGCTGCCCCCAGCCAGGGATGGAAGGCTGCATCGCCCCATCCGGGCCCCACCCCAGCTGGGCGTGTCCCCCCACCAGACGTGCCCCCACTGATGACGGCCAGGCCTGGAGGCAGAGGAGGGAGGTGGGCCTGTGCCGGGGCGGTGGAGAGGCTTCCCCCAGGCCCGGGGGCATGGCTGGGCTGTGTGTCAGGGACCGCCCAGCCCAGACCTCCTGGAGGCCGCCACCCACCTCACCTGGACCAAGCAGGTGCCGGCTCAGCAGGGCCGCCCAAGGGGCCAAGCAGGCTGAGTGCCGGGCAGCAGGGCTGCAGCTCCCCCCTTCAGGGGCACATGGAGGTCAGGCAGTGGCGCCTGCTTGGGTCCTACCCGGTGAATTTGTCCTGTGGAGGGGCTGAGGGGGGCCCGGGTGGAGTCGACAGGCCTGTGAAGGGCTGACTGCTGTCTCCGGGGGTCGCGTCGGCGTCTGGGGGGTGCCGTGGTGTGGGGATGCCCGGAGTCCCCCCCATGCGTGGGTGGTGGGGCTGCTCCCCGCCTGAGCTGGGGAACTGGCACGTCGCCGAGCTCCTCTCCTTCCCCAGGCCTCAGCCCTCCCACGGGATGGGGCCAAGGTCGGGCGGGTGCAGTGAGACCAGGTCTGGCGGCTCCCGGACGCTCCTCATCCCATGGTGGGTGGGCCTGCAGGACCCCCCACACCCGGCGCCCGTACCGAGGCTTCACCCTCCCGCGACCCGAGTGCCCCCACCCCACCGCTTCCTCCTCCCTCCCAGGGCCCTGGCCGGCCATCTGCCGCCTGCTGCCCGCACCCTGGGTGAGCCTTGGACAGGGGGTGGGGCCCCCAGCTGGCCCCTGGGGTTGCACTTGACCTCCTTTGTCCACAGCCTGATTTCTTCCAGCCCTTTCCCGGTGGGCAGGGCAGGGTTGACCCCTGGGCTCAGGGCCTTGGGGCTCTGGGGGTCATGGGGAGAGGCCTCTCCCAGGGCTGGTCAGCAGCCCTCCCCCTCCCAGGGCCAGGTAGTTCGGATCTGGGGAACCAGATGGGCAGGCTTAACGAGGCCGCCTGCGGGTGAATGCCTGTTCAGGGGAGGGAGGAGAGGGGAGGGCTGCCTCTGCAGGGGGTGAGCGTGTTCACCCGGGTCCGGCCCCCCCAGAAACACAGCTCACCAGCATGCGCCCCCCAGCCGGTCTCCACCCTGGAGCTCACTACAACAGCCTCTGTTCCCTGAGCAGATGACAGGCCAGGTGTGAGGGGCAGGTGAGTCCCATGGCTGCCGGAGTCTCTCCATCTCTTGCGCTGACAGAAGCTCAGGCCAGCCTGGCCCAGGATTATCTGCCCTCCCGTCTCAGCGTCTCCAGTGCTGAGACCCTGGCCTTCTGTGGCAGGTGTCCCTGGCCCCCTCAGGCAGTGGGGGATTAGCAGCCGTACCATCTGCTCCCTCGCCCGCGGAGCAGGGGCGGGAGGCCGGCAGCTCTGTCAGGCGGGGGCTTGGCCTTCTGGCCTCCATCAGCCAGGCCCGCCTTCTGTGCCTGCCGCAGGGGGAGGGGCGGAGGGCAGGCTGTGTGTGCAGGTTCTGGGTTCTCCACTGACCCCCAAGCCTCTGTCGGCCTTCCCTGGGTGACAGCAGACCCCATCACGACCACGGCCGGGCTCTTGTGTGCGTGGCCTCGTCACTCCCCAACTTTGAGGAGTCTGGGCAACTGTGAAACACCCCAGGAGGGGCCAGGGCTCCCCCGCCTGCAGGCTCACGTCACCCCACGTGCAGTTCTGCATGCTGATCCGTGGGTCCCAACGGCTGCCGAGCCCCCATTCTGGGAGGCCCTCCCACTGCCCTGGCGGCCAGGGTGCCCGGCTAGTCCCGTGAGCGCCCTCAAGCCAAGTGGGCACCCATACTCCTGCATCTTTGGGACCTACAGCCCCACCCTGCCTAGTCTCTCCTGCCCCTGCCTCCCAGGGACCTCAAGAAGAGCCAACCCCAGCAGAACACGGCCAGATGGATCCCCGAGGGCAGGCCATGTCTGGCAGAACCCCTGCCCCTGCTTAGAGGCCTCTTTTTGGGCCAGGGCACCAGAGGTCAAGGGCACAGAGGCTCGGGGAAGCTCTCCCTGTGTGTCCTGCGCCGGGGTCTTGCTCTGCCTAGGGGCGACTGGTGGTGCCTGGTCCCAGGGCTGCCTGTCGCCACTCCCCCGTGGCTCTGGGCCTTCTCCGCCCCTGCGCCGCGCTCTTTGCTGAGATCCTTGGCTTCTCCCCTGGCTTGTGTGATCTCGGAGCCTGTCCTGGTCCTCTCCAAGCATCCTGCTCCTGCTTCCCAGCCGGGGTCTCCCCACGCTCTTTTGACCCTGCCCGCTTTCACAGTGCCTCTGCTCAGGGTATCTGCCAGCCCTTGCGTCGGAGGCACAGCTGGGAACGGTCCCACTGCCTGCAGGTGGGGGCCTGGGACCCAGGGGCAGGGGCGGGGGGCACCTTCTTACGTCACCCGCAGCGGCGCCCACTGGACCCCCGTGTGGGCCTCCGGCGGGGGGCCCTACCCCTTCCAAGCGCCCCTTTCCGGCCCAGCCCGGGAAGGCCATCACCAGGGGCCGTGGAGTCCTGGCCGCATGCTGCAGGGGCTGCAGGGGAAACCGGGTCAGGGCGGACGGCCCTTCTCGGTGCCCAGGAAGGTCACCTGCCCAAAAGGTGGGCCAGCAAGTCAGGTGCCCCCCCGGGGCATGCCCAACCCAGGTCCTCAGGCCGGCTTGGAAGCGGTGCCATCCGGGGCAGGTTCCAGCCGTGGGTCACAGTGCCAGCGGCCTCTCCACCCAGGGCACACAGGTGGCTTAGACTTGGCCAGATGAGGTCAGGCCCTTCAGTTCTCGTGGGGTCACAGCGGAGAGCACAGGGCACCGCAGGCCCCGCCAGCCAAGGCAGAGGCCTCGCTAGGCTTTCTTCCTGGGGTGGGGTGTCCCCTTCCTCCTCCGCCCCCCCATCTCCCTTCTTCCCCATCACCCACACCTCACCCACACAGCCTGATCACCTCTCTTCGGCTGGTCTCTGCTCGCTCCTCTGGAAACTGGGGGACGTGCACCTCGTCTCGGTGCCCTGAATCCTCCACCCACCCGTTTGGTGTGTCTTCGTCTACAATTCTGTCTGCCATTCCTTGAACCCTTCACTCCAAAGCCCGAGAACTTTTTTGAGTGGGGGCGGTGTGAGTCGCGCGCCGTACACCCCCCACTGCAAAGCGCACACCTGTGCGGCATTTAGTCCGTTCTCAGGGTTGTGCAGCCGCCACCTCCAATTCCAGAACGCTTGGTAGCAGCCCCCCACCCCACCCCACCCCTGGGGCACTAATCTGCGTTGCCTGTGGACTCGTCTCGTCCGGACATTTCGTGGAAACAGAGTCACCCGGCGTGTGGCCAAGGCCTTCCGCTTTAGTTCAGGGAAACGCTCAGGGCCCATTGGTACCGATTCCCTCCGTTCATCCCCACCCCGCCCCGGCTTCCTCCTCCTCCCAGACAGGCCCCTGCCACCCCGACCCTCAGCCCCCATGGCCCTGCTCTTCCTCCTGGACCGCCTGCCTGGGAGCCGCCTGCACAGCTGTCCCTCCGCCCCCACCCTGGCTCACACCCCGCTCTGCTGCTCCACGTTCCCGGGGCTGCATCCAGGCGAGTGTGAGGGCCTGTGTGGTCCCCGCCCTGGCACTGCCAAGCCTTGGCCTTCAGAGGGGAGGGACCAGGTGCTCTCAGGGGTCTGGCTGAACCCCCAGCCTCAGCCGCCCCCGCAGCCTCACCACCTCCAGCAGGTAGCAGATTTTGAGGTGAAGCCCCGGAGGAGGAGTGCACAGCCAGAGCTCCCCAGACGTGAGGGCCCAGAGCCACCTGCCCGCCAGCATCTGCCCTGGGCCTCGGGGGCTCAGGGACAGGCTGGGTCGGGATGCCTCACCCTTCCCCACACATCCCATCCCCGCACATCCCACACCTGTCTCAGCCACGTGGCCGACGCTGGATCAGAAGCTGCAGATGACATCAAGCATCCCAAGAGCGTTGCGCTAATGAAGTATGACGCAATAATCTTGGACGATTCGAGCTGGTTAATGGGGGGCTCTGTCCAGCCCCGACCCACTGCCGACGTGCAAGGTGCAGCCTGGAGCACCGCAGCCCCCTTCCTGGGCCCAGGCTGCAGGTCTCCGGCCTGTCTGGGCATCGGCTGCGTGCCAGGAAGACACGGGGTGAGCTGGAGACCCCAGTTGTCCTGGCCATGCGGCACCTTAGGCACCGGCCTGTCCTCTGTGTGTCCTCTGTTGGGCGGGGAGGGGTTCTCAAGCCCTGCTCCTGGCAGTGAGGTGGGGCCTGCTGTGGGCTTAGGGCAGCTGTGTCCACAGCAAGGAGGCAGGCCGAGGACAACTTGGCCTCTGAAAGGGCCCGGAAACCACTGCCCTGGACTGTTGTCCGCCCACCCCCGGGGGCAGGGGGGGCAGTGCCGAGGCTGCCCCCAGTTCTCGTTCATCCTCAGGCCTGCAGCTGGCCCCAAACCTCCCCCGCAACTGCAGAAGTTGCTGCTTCTTCTGCAGCAGGTGCAGTCTCCCTCAGGCCGACCCCGGGAGCGCCTGCCTGCACCACCGGCCCAGCAGTCGCTGCGCCCACAGCGCGGGCGCCCGCGCTCCACCCGCACACCATGCCGCCAGCTCAGGGCGCGGCGTGAGCTCTGAAGCACGGCCACGGCCTCTGCTCACATCTCAGCAGCCTCTCGGGGTCTCTGTCCCCCTCCTACCCCCAGTGAGGACCCGGCTGCTGCAGCCCTGGCCCGAGTGTTCCAGACCCCGTCCCATGGTCCTGCTTCCTGACTTTTCTTCGTGTCTGGGCCACACGCGTGGCCCTCCCACCTGGCCCAGTGTGCTGCAGGCACTCCGCAGACCATCGGGGGATGGGATGACACCCCGCATCCTGCTGCCCTCTGGTGGCCTCACCCCTTCCGTGATGGCAGAGGCCACCTCCACCCTGTCCAGGTGCTCGGGTGGGCAGGGGAGGGCCCCCGCACCCACACCCGGCCTCCCCCAGGTACATCCAGACGCTGAAGGACCACCGGCCCCAGATGGTGTGGGACAGCCAGGCCGCAGAGCACTTCTTCGAGTACAAGAAGTGAGTGTCCGGGGGCAGCCCCAGGTGATGCGGGCCTCGAGCTTGGCCTCTGCCCCTGAGGGCCGGCCTGGCCTGAGGAGGGGCACCTGAGGCTTTGGCTGGAGCGGGGTGGGGCTGGGAGGAGCAGAGGCGGGTGGGAGTCGGGCTGGCGGACTGAGGGTTCTGCTGTCTTGCAGAAGCCGCGGTGGGAGGCACGTCGTCTTCTACCCGACGCTGAAGGTGCGTGTGGGTCCTGACGCTGGTCATGGGGGCAGCAGACACAAGCCCTTCCCGAGCAACCCTGGCCCTCAGCTTGGTTGTGGTGGGCAGGGGTCGGCAGGTGGCCCACGGTGGGGCAGGCGGGCAGGGCGGGGCCGACACTCCCACTGCTTCAGTCCTTGCAGGTGCGGCTAGAGCTGGCCAGGGAGCTGGGCGTCGGGCTGTCCATCTGGGAGCTGGGCCAGGGCCTGGACTACTTCTACGACCTGCTGTAGGCCTGGCCTGGAGCCGGCCTAAGCTTTTCCAAGAGACAGAGGGAGTGACAGGCAAAATACAGACTCTTCCATTTTCCGTGCTGTGTGCGCTGCGGCCTCGGGCGGGGTCAGGGCGGCCTGGGACCCCAGGCTCCTCATCAGTGATGGGGCGGGCAGTCCGGGGGGTGGGGGGCAGCAGGCTCTGAGGATGCAGGCCCCTCTGGCCCAGCCCTGGCTGTCTGCCCGCTGGTGGCCGGTGACGGCGAGACCCACAGTCCCCACCCCACAGGCTGGCAGGGAGTCCTGCACGGCCTGCAGATCGCTGTGGGTTTGGAGGCTCCGGGACAGCCCCAGGCTCCCCGACACTTGGACACTCAGGCGGGCGTCACCGCAGGGCCGTGCAGAGGGGCCCGGGCCTCCCCCTGCAGGTGCTGGCTCAGCTTGCCTGCCTGGGAGCCCGATGGGCACCACACAGCGAGGGTGGGGGCACCACGGCGGAGACTGGGGCTCCGAGAGGCTGGCCGTGTCCCACAGTGGTGCCGTGGGCTGTGTGGTCACTGTGGAACGACAGCTTGCCGCAGGCCCACTGCCCGCTGGGAACGGCCATGCTCCCAGGAGGGAGCAGTGGGAGAAGCCCTGAGTTGCCAGGCGTTGAAGGACAGCGGACCCCCAGCCCTCGCCCCTTCGGTGGGCCGCTGGCTCCAAGCAGATGAATCTACACGTGGTGGTGCTGCTGGCTGGACCCGCCGGCCAGACACTGTGCGTGAGCCCAGGGTGCGGCGGCTGTGGGACGTGACTGGGGGAGGCTCCTAAGGGACATGTATCTGTCCTCGGGGTCAGGGTCTGGCTGGGCCCTCGGCACCTGTCCCAAGGAAGAACCCTGCTGCTCGTGGTGGGGCTGGAGGTCTGGCCCCGTGGCCCCCTAGCAGAAACTAGGCTGGCTGGCGGCAGCCCACCTGGACACCCCACTTATACCAGCGTGGGCTTCAGGTGCGCACTTGGGATGGTAGGTCAGACGCCCCCCACCTGCCTGTGCCAGACCATCTCCCCAAGGCCCTCAGCCCCACGCTGCCTGCCGCACCCCTGGCTGTGGTCCCAAGGGCGGGGCTGTAGGCCGGTCCCCACTGCTTCAAAGGCCTGGTCGGGAGGGGAGCAGGAGGCCGTCGCACTGGGAGTGGGCGCTGGGCTGTGGTGCGGGGCGGTCTGCAGGAGTTGGGGCATAAGGGGGCAAGGCCAGTTGTGGGCCCGCAGCGTGCTCGGTGTCTGCGGATGTGGAGCCAGCTGGGTGACCGGATGCCGGGTGCCTGGGAGGCTCCTCGGCCTAAGCTTGGAGGACGGGGAAACCAGCGAGGGGGGGGGGGGGGCGCCTGGAAACCCCACGGACGCACAGGCCAGCACGTGGCAGCAGGCAGGGCTGGCCCCGCGTGTCCCAGTGGGACCTCAGTGGAGCCGGGGCTGCCAAGGCAGCTTGGGGGCCATGAGAGAAGCTGAGCCAGGGCTGGGCGTGAGGGTCTGGTGCCTGCAAGGCTGCGCCTGAGACGCGCGGGGATGACCGGGCACAGGCGAGCAGCGGCTTTCACCGAGCAGAGCTGGAGAGGTGCGAACGGGGACCTGGGCAGAGGGCGCTGGCAGGGCTTGGGGGACAGCTTGGCTGGACTGTGCTCACTTCCTTCTGCTTGTTTGCTGTGGTGCCTGAGGACAGTTTGGTTTTGGTGCGTGAACCACTAACTCTGTTACTTCTGCTGGAACGGTCCCCGGCGTTCTGAGTGAGGACAGGGGAGGCCGGTGGGGCGTGGGGTGGGGGTCCAAGGGCCAGGAGGGGCCGGGCACCCTGGTGGTCTGGGTTGTGCCGGGGTCAGTGCCTGGCTAGGCATCACCAGGCAGGTCTGCCACACAGCAAGGATGCAGAGGGGGTGGGGCCGCGGGGCCGGCAGGAGTATGGGCTGGAAACTGAGAGTATGGGGTGCCATTTGGTGGGTCAGATGCCCCACAGCTTGTGAGGCCCTTGGGAGGGGACCACCCCCCAGCCTGGACCCCCAGACCCACCACCCTCCTCACTCCCCGTCAGTTCTGTCCTCAGGAAGCCCCACCCCACCTTTGAGGTGATTTGACACAGTTTGACCGTTTCTCTGATTCTGGGTCTTATGACAACTGCTTCACTGCCAACAGCCTACTTACTTGCAAAATCCGTGAGTGATACTTAAGGGACAAAGTTCCCAGGAACGAAACAGGAATAGAAAGAGAACAGGAAAGATGGAGCTGAGCTCCATTTTGGGAGGACACCCCTGGGGGGGGGGGGGGGGGAAGGCCCTGAGGCTGGATGGGGGCCACCCCACGTTGGGAGAGGGGTGTCCACAGCACAGGCCGTGGGCAGGTCAGTGAGGCTCAGGGCTGTTCTCTGCCACGGCTTGGAGCCAGCCTCACTGAGGTTCTCTTGCCATCCTCTGCGGGCGCAGGGGCCACCGTCTGCCTGGCCAGGGAGCTCCCCCCGCTGGGCCCATGCACATCCTGGAGCCCCACTCCAGGCACCAGGCCGGTATCGGTGGCCGGAGGATACACGGCCACACAGGGCCTGTCTGGTGTGGCCCCCCCGGGGTCAGGGCAGTGAGAGACACGGCTCGGGGGCTGCTGCCCACACACTTTATTAAGACGCACGCAGAGCCGGCCGCGGCCCCGCTGTGGAATGTGGGTGGACGGGGCTGCAGACCCGCCTCGAGCACCAGGACCAGTGGTCAGTCCCTCACCTCCCACCCCAGCCCCCCGCCCTGCACAGGGCTGCGGGGGAGCACACTGCTCTGGAGGGTACCTGGGTGTAAGAAGCGCCAGAAGCCCCTCCCGACTGCAGCCCCGGCCGTGCGGCGGCGCTCACAGGCCTGGCTGGCAGCCCTGGGGGCTCTGGCTGCCCGGTCCTCCCACCCCCATGCCTGGGCTGGTGAGAGGTCCTGTAACGGGAGACGCAGGTGGGGACACGGTCATCTCCCCAGGGGCGACGTCCTTCGGCAGCGAAGCAGGGGTGGCGGGCAGCTGGCAGCCTACGCACAGTAGGTGTCAGCCTTCACCACCTGGCAGTACATCGTCATGGCAAAGGTCAGGCCCAAGATCTGTGGGGAGAGGCAGGGGCTGGGCAGGGCTGCTCCAGGGACGACAGCCCGTGGCAGGCACCCCAACCCCAAACCACAGCTTCCCAGGTGGCCTGGAGCCCCCTTCCCTGGGGAAGCCTCGGGTAGAGCCTGCCCCCCACGGGCCCACGGGCCCCTTGGGCTCAGCCCCGGACCCGCCTTCCCTTTGGGTTGGGCTTGGCCACCCTGGGCTCCGCTGGTGGTCTCAGGGCCTACGGGTTCCAGGCTAAGCCCCCCGCAGCTGCCCTCTGCCCCTCACCCCTTAGGGAGTGTCTGTCTGGGACCCCTGTCTGCACCCCACAAACAGGAGCTCCCCCAGGGTCCTGGCACTCGGGTCTTGCATGGGGGTTGGGGAGCAGAGGCGGGCTGGCCAGACTTCACACCAGGGCCTGGGCTGCCCACTTCACTCTGCACTGGGCAGTCCTGTGACCACCACCCACCACGGCCACTGGGTAGGGCCTGCAGGAATGGGGCTGGCACGTGGGCCCTTAGTAGAGGCGTCCGGTCTGTGCTTCCGTCCACGCGGAGACGGCAGGGCCCTCTGCTCAGGAGTCCGGGGCAGCCTGTCCTCTGAGGCGTCCAAGGTCACCTCCCCGTGGACGTCGTCCCTGACTGTCCCCCTGTGAGCCCCACCTCTGCCTGGGGACCCACACTCTGCTGCTTTGTCCCCTGGGCTCAGGGCCTTCACACACATGCTGGGGGGCCGGGGCCCGGGCCGGGCGGGTCCCCGCACACCTGAACCAGTGCTGTGCACAGCCCGAAGACACCCACGGCCAGCAGGTTCTCTTGGAGCCACACCTTCACCGTCTCGTAACACGGCTGCGGGAAGAGCAGGCGTCACGGGGGCGCGAGGCCGGCCCTCCACCCCCAGCCCCGGGGCCAGGCTCACCGCCTTCCACCAGGTGCCGGGCGCGTGCAACCCGCAGCTCTCGCTGAACTCCAGGCAGCAGGAGTCAGGCACGCGCGTGGCGTTGTAGACCTCGAACCAGTCAGTGTAGTTGGAGACCCCGCAGCAGCGGAACTGTGGGAGAGGTGAGCAGGGACTGTGCGCCGGAGGGGGACACGTCCCTGCCCCGGCCACGCCCCCCGCCTACACGCCCGGCCACACCCTGACTCACGTCTGTCTGGATGATGCTCCAGGCGTTGGTGAGGCCCACGTTACCCGGGGTGCCATACAGGTGTAGGCCCTTTTTCAGGTCCCGCTGTGCATACCTGTCGATCTGCAGGACAGCAGGGCCACCCTGTGGCCAGCTCCACCTGCCTCGTCCAGACCCCGGCCCGCCCCGGCCCCCTGTGCCTTTTGTCCCCCTCCCTGCGGTCACCTCCTCCCAGAAGTGCCACCAGGCTCTGGCCTTTGCCCCAAGGTCTCCCTGGGCCTCCCGTGGTGCCGAGCACGGGATCCAAGTCAGACACGTTAGTTAACGTACAGATGGAGACGGACGGACACAGAAACCCTCGGGGCTGTGTCTACGCACACCGGTTACAACCCACACGGCTCCGTGCGCCAGCCGAGAGGGCCCAGATCTTGGTTCCTAAGAGCATTCGTTCTCCAATAAAGGAACCAGGCTCCCTGGAGAAACGGCCGATTCCAGGGCTGGGGCGGGGAATCCCCAAGATGGGCCTGGAGCGTCTTCTAGCACCAGAAAGAAGGGAGGTGCTCTGAGAGGCACGTAAGGGACGCGGGAGCCGACAGAGAGCTCCAGCCGCCAAAGCCAAACCGGATGAGCAAAAAATAACAGTCTTGGAGTATAACCCAGAGGATAAAACACACGTAAATGAGCCCTCACTTGTGTAAGTGAGCAACTGAAGGGGAGTGGGGGATGGGAGCTTTTTCCCCTCCAGCTGACACGCAGCTGAGACAGTGGGGGACCCAGCCTGGGCCTCCTGGGAGCTCAGACACCTTTCTGGAGCCTCCAGGCCCGGCCTCCTGGGGCTGCAGTTAGAAGCAAACCCACGGCCCGGCTCCCAGTGTCTGTCCACGCAGAGCTGGGCGTCCCTGGCGTGGGTTCTCAGCCCCTCCTGCCTCCTTGCCGCCCACGGCGCCTGGGCCTCGCTGGGGGAGGTGGGGGGAGCACCCACACCCACACCCGAAGCGGAGACAGCCGTACCTTGTCGGTGTAGGCGAAGAAGAGGATGGCGAGGGAGGCCTCCAGCAGGAACACCAGCAGCAGCAGCACGAAGAACTGAGGGTTGGGAGACCACAGCCTCAACGGGCCAGCCCCCAACCTGAGACAGGCGCCCCCAGCCGGGTCTGCAGCCTGGGGACCGCCAGGCCCCTGGCGCCTGCCCCACCTCCCTCGGAACCCTCCCGTCTCCATCCCAGGGGCCGTCGTCTCTCGCTCGACCTTGAAGCACACGTGTGTGGCCCGCGTCTGTGTCCTTGTGATGGGCAGCCGGGTGGAGGGACTCCCCGGGAGGCCCCATCCAGGGAGTGGGTCCAACTGCAGTGACCCCCCCCAGCCCCCAGGTCACGTCCCCAAGGGCAGTCGGGGGGGCAGTGCCCACTCAGGGAGGACCAAGCTGGAGGAGCCACGACCCCTGACTGCTCAGACCGCTCAGAGTGGCAGACTCCACTCGGGCACCCACAGGCACAGCCCTGACGCCACAACCAGGCTGAGCAGTGGAGCCTGCCGGCACCTCCTTTCCCGCCACGTTGCTCCCCCAGAAAGGAGGGCGGGGGGCAGGGCCAGAAGCCAGGATAAGTGGGCCACACCGCTCTTTGAAGCCCCACTGGCCCCATGGGGCCCCTGGACAGAGTGGGGAGAAAGGACAGGGCCAGGGGAGCGGGCCCGGTCCTCTCCTGGGGTGCCCGATCTTGTCCCCCCTCCACCTGGGCCCACGCTGCCCCAGCAGGCACTAGCCTCCGAACTCCAAGTCACCCCGTGGGAAAGGCCAGGGTCAGGGCCCCGCCCGCGCCCCAGCTTCCTCCTCCATCCAAGGGGCCTAAGCCACACCCTACCCACTGCTCCGAGGGGTCCAAGCCCCAACGGGAACATCTGGCACGTGCTGGACACTTGCGGAAGCTGCACAGATGGGGGACGTGCCCTCTGAGACCCTCTGGAGGCCCCACCCGTGACGAAAGCCCCATTTGAAGCAGGTGATTTAGGACCTGGGTGGCAGCCAGAGGCCTCTGTGCTGGGTACACTGATAGGTAGGGAGCCCGGCCCAGGGATCATTTTCCTCCATTATCTGTGATTAACATTCCCGCCTCTAAATCCATCTCCAAAGCTGAGGGTCCTGGGGGGCCAAGAGGGCTGGGACAGGAGCTGGAGAGGGAGTCGTGGGAGAGGGGATCTTGGAGGAAACAGGCCCAGTATCAGCTGGAGGGACCCTGCCCGGCACACGTGTCTGTGTGTGTGTGTGTGACTGTGTCTGTGTCCCTCAGGGGAGACCTCCCCTGAGCACCGCCCCCCGCCCCCACCGCGTCCCTCCCGGCATGCCCCTCCCCCCGGACTCACAGTGAGCAGAAGGCATTTGTTCTCCTTGATGGCCCCGATGCAGCCCACAAAGCCGATGGCCATCACAAAGGTGCCGGTGACAATAAGCAGGTTGGCGGCTGACAGGGACGGGAAGGAGGAGGACAGGGTGGCGAAGTTCCCCTGCGTGGCCGCCAGCCAGATGCCGACGCCGAGGATGCCGCAGCCTCCCAGCTGGGCCCAGGACAGGGCGAGAGGGACAGGGGGACAGGAGGTGAGCAGCCCACCAGATTCCTGTGGCCGAGCCCCGGCACCCTTGCTGCCCTGCTGACCTCCCAGTCTCGTCCTGTTACAGGGGCTGGATCCCCCCCACACACACCCTCGGCCCCAGCTCTTCCCTAGGAGATGCAGTCCCTGGAGCTCCTGCCGGCCCGCTCCCTGGCCCCCTCCCCTCGACCACTGGCGCTTTTATTGAACTCTGTAATTGCTCATTATTACAAAAATCGATTGAGACAGGAGGAAGAGGCAGAGAAGGGCAGGTGGTGATGAATCCGGGGACGGCTCTTGGCCTGGGGGCGGGGGGGGGCGCAGGGGCGAGCCAGCGCAGCCGCCGAGGGCGCTGTGGCTCCAGCCCCCGGGACTCTTGAGCCTCTGGGTCGTCTCCAGATGAAACGGGAGCACGTGTCCAGGGCTGGGCCGCGGGCGGGCGGCCCCCACACATGGCTGACCAACCCCTGGTCCTACAGCAACCCGGGCTTTGGGAGACCACCTGGGGACTGATGCCTACGGGCTGGCAGCCCTGGGGGCCCTGCCCCACTCAAAACTGGGCATCACATGGGGCCCCGCACCCCCCGGGCCCAGAAGCCTCCTCGACATCTGGCCTGGACCCTGGCAGGGACCCCCCACCCCAGACTCAGGCCGGATGAGCCCTGAGACCCCTGCCTGAGGAGGCTTCCGCCTCCCCGTGGGCCTCCCCTCGTGTACTCACCCCACCCCCACCAGCAGGCAGCCCTGGCTACAGGGGTGGGGATGGGGGACACTGCTCCACTCTCACCCACCGGGGAGCACACACCGTGCGTGAAGCCGGGCTGGCAAGAGACCGCAATTATGGGGCGGGGGACGGTGGTGCAGCTCCCAGCCCAATAGCAGCAGCAGCCGCGGGGTCCCCGAGGGGTGGGCGCACCCGGGGCTCTGGCCCAGGCCTCCCGCTGGCGTCTAAGGTCCCTCTGGGCCTCGCCCGGAGCTGGCTAAGCAGGCCAGGAGAGCCCCAGTGGGGGTCCGGTCAGCTTAGGGCAAACACAGGGCTCCTCTCTGACCCCCACCCCATCCCTCTTTGCACCTTCCACCAAAAACAAGAGCTTCTGTCTAAAAATTATAAACCACCCACTCTGAATGCTCCTGGCTGAGGGTGGGGCCTGGGTGGCAGCCCTAAGCATCCCAGACAGGACGGGCTCTCGTGCCCTGGCCTGCATCCCATCTGAGCCCTCCTCGGGGTGGGGTGGGGGCTGCAGCTCCAGGCGTGTGCCTGAGGGTGGGGGGGGCGTTGGGGGGGCCAGCAGCCGGGCTGGGGGCACTGGCAGCGGGGGACGGCCCAGAGGATCCAGCCTCACGGCAGAGCTGGGCCTGGGCACAGCCCCAGGTATGGTGGGGTCTGCTGGCTGTTCGGAGATGTGTGTGCCCCCACCTGTGGGATGGGGATGACCCCCGTGTGGCAGGCCCCGGCCAGCGGTGCGGGGACAGAGCTGTCCACGGTGCTGACCGCTGGCAAGGCCACCATGAGGGAGCAAGGCTGGCCACCAGCGCCTCTGGGCACCCACACCTGCCCAGGGGGTGCCGTGATGGGACACAGAGAGGCTAGGACACGTGCTGGCTCCCTCAACCCTCCCACCCGACCTGCAGGTGAGGAACGGGGAGCTCTCCAAGGACGCTGGGGGGAAGGCTGAGCTGGGAGCAGCCAGCGGGGCCCTTGCAGACCTGCGCAGGCAGAGGGCTCCCCTGGCCTCTGGCCGGGACTGGGGCAGGGGAGGGACCCTGGGGCAGAGGCCAGGGAGGGCGAGCGTGGGGGCAGCCTCCCCTTGGAGGGAGCTGAAGTCGGGCCACTCTGGCTGCAGGAAACAGCGACCGGCCAGGCTGTCCTGGGCCCTCGCCCAGCCCACACACGTCCGTCCCCTGCAGAGCCGAGCAGCGCCCCCCTGGGAGGGTTACGTCTCCGGGCTGAGCCCCCAGGCCAGGGCCCCAGCGGGGTGGGTGGGGCTGCCTCTGAGCAGAGAGGAGAATTGTTATTTAAAACCAAAGGGCTGCCCAGCTGGCTCTGCCTTCAAGGGCAGCGCGGATGGCTCCTGTCAGCAGGAAAATGAGCCCCTCCGAGCTCCCTGGTCCCGTGGGGACGCGTGGAAGGGCACGGGGAGGATACCACAGCAAAGTTGCTGTGGAGGTGGGGGGGGCATCCGGGTCGCGGGTATCCTGGAGGGGCTGGGCGCTGCCCCCAGCCTTGGTGGAAACAAGATTTCTTCAATTAAGACTCCACAAAGCATCCTCACCTCCAGCTCCGAGGTGGCAGGAGAGACACCCGCCGGCTGTCACCCAGGTGCTGCTGTCACACGCACTGTGACGTGGACACACAGCCCACGTCCCTCACCATCACACAGTTTCACCCACAACACGCACACACATCACCGACACGCTGCCCCGAAGCCCCAGGCGCCCCCTTGTTCCAGTACATCCACAGTCACCAGAAGCCCAGCACTCACGAGACGCATGCACGTGGCTAATAAAACTACCTGTAATTTTGAAATCTGCGTAGGCAGCTTTTAAAACATTTTGGCAGGAAGATTACAGCCTCCAAGTACAGGAGAAGATGGGCCCTGTTGGACCCAGACAGGACATCAAACTCAGGACAAGTGGGGCTGAAGTCCCGGGAAGGCTGGGCGCTCCAGGTCCCTCCCAGGACACGGTGGCCAGGACGTCAGCAGTGGGGCCACCCCCACCCTCCCCGTGTCCCACGCTGCACATCCCCAGCCCCGCTCATCGCTGCCTGGGCCAGACAGAGGCCCAGGCGGGGCCCAGGAGCAGACCCCAAGCCCACGACAGCCTGGGAGACGAGCCCAGCCCGCCCACCGGGGTCCCCCGTCCCAGCCCTGCGGTCGCCGGGGCCTCCCTGTCTCCCTCGCACACACCTGGGGCGCACACCCTGCCCACCTGTCCCCACTGGAACCCAGCCCATTGCCTGGCATATCCTCCCCACTTCCTGCTGTCTCTCTTCTTGTCCACACATTCTGGGGGCTGGCCTAGGTCTTGACAGGTGGGGCCACTTGGTGAGGCCCATGTGGGGAGGGTGCCAGCCGGCCCTCCACTGCTGCCCCTCCAGCCACATGGCTCAGGGTGGCAGATGGCCGGGCAGCTGGCCAGGTCCTTGGAACGGGGTGGAGGGCTGGGTGCCCACAGGGGCCAAGCCTGTGTCCAGAAGCCCCTCCCCCGGCAGCCTGCACAATCTTGGGGTGGGGGCCGGGCATGGTGGGGTGACACGCCCCTCCCAGCCAAGAACAGCCACAGGAGACGGGGAGAACACCTCTCTACGAAGTTCAAGAATGGCAAAATGTATCCCCTGTGCCAGAAGTGAGGTCTGCAAGTGCCCAAGGCCGGGGCTGGGGGGACTGAATGCAAGGGCTCAGGCACCATCCTGGCTGGATGCCATTCCCCAGGTGACATCTCCTCAAGCTGCCCACTGACATCTATGCAACTGACTGTCATCAGTTTCCTTAAGCTCCAGCAAGCCCCACATCCCCCCAGGCTCCAGCCCATCAGGGAGGTGGCCCCACGGACCGGGGACCCCCTGAGGCTGGTGTCCAAGGAGGAGGAGCAGTGCCTCAGGGCAGCCGGGGAGCAGACAGGGGGCAGGGCCTACGATGGCGAGGTGCGACCGGGCCCCCAGGCCTCTCCCCTGCCCCCGGCCCTGCTTAGTGGCTGAGGCCACACCTCTCTGCCCCAGACAGAACTCCCAGGGCCCCCGACCGCCTGCTGCCACCAACTCCCTAATGGGAGCGGGACGATTCAGAAGCAGATGCTCACGCAGGACCGACATCTTGTGGCGTACTAACCCCTGACTTGACCAGGACGGCCAAGGACCCCCGCTTCGGGCTGCCCACCCACCCTGGCTCGGGGTCCCCAGGCAGCAGGACCCCCACTGCCCTGCCCCAGCCTCTTGTAGGAAGAAACCGGAGCCAGAACACACAGACGCCCTCAGCACCTCCAGAAGGCTGGGGCCAAGGGAGTCACGGGTCTGAGGTCTGCAGGCCCCCGGCCCTGCGCCGGGACCTCCGGCAGGGCACCCTGCACGTGCCTGTTTCTCCGACTGCGGCGGGGCTGGGGGAGGTGTTCCCACAGCCCTGCACAGCCCTTTGCCAGCATCTTCCACCAGTCTCGGGGCGTCTTGCCCAGAGGCCAGCGACAGCAGACCAGGCCTCGGTCTGTAGCTCATCAAAGGGGGAAACCAAGGACCCCTGTGGTGCTGCTGGGGAAACGGAGGACCCCAGGAGGGCAGGACTTGCCCAGAAGCCTGGGCGGCAGGCAGGGCTCAACCCCCAGCCCAGCCACATAGACAGACCCTGGCCACACTGCAGGGGGAGGCGGAGCAGGGAGGGGCCCAGATGCAAGAGCAGGAGGCGCGCCTGCCAGGGAAGCAGGGAGCCGGGCCCTCAGTTGGGCAGGTGCGGGTTGGGCTGCATGGCTGAGGCCTGGGTGCGGCCCCCCGGCCAGGGGGGCCCAGAAGCACCTTCCCCTTTCAGAGCCAGTCCTGCCTCTGCCCGGGACCGCCCCCAGACCAACAAGACCGCCCCGGGGCCACAGAAACTGCCCCTGGGGGAGCCCTGAGCACCCACCCAGAGCTGGAGACGGGGAGGGAGAGCGCCCCAGGGGGCTGCTCAGCCCCCACCCCCGCACACAGCCCTACTCACCAGGAGACACCCCTGACTCAAGGACCCTGGCCCTAAGCTGCCCTCCACCTGTGCATGCCTGCAGGAGGGCAGCTGTGTCCCCAGTGGAGCTGTCCCTGCCCTGGGAGGGCCTGGATGCCGCAGGAGGGCACGTGGAGGTCTGGGGGTCCGTCGGCACCGGGTCCTCTCCTCCCCTGGGCGCCCCCTACTGCCCACCGGCACCTTCTTGGCTCCCTGTCTCAGGGCACCCGAGCTGCAATCCCTGGTGACAACGGGCAGGCGTGTTTCCTCTCCCGAGATGGGCCAATGACCCACAGGCCACGCAGGACCAGGCCGATCCACCCCAGTACAGATAGGTGATGCTTTACAGCGCCAGTGGTACCTGAGGCTGGAGGCCTCAACCCTGCCCTTCCAGTCCCCATCCAGAAGCCCCCAGGGAAAACCCCGCAAACAGGGCGCACAGAGTCAACTAACTTCAGAGCTCGCCCCTCCCCCATCCTCAGCCGGGGGCGCTGCCCCGCACTGGGGACGGAGGGGGAGGGGCGGGCTGGCATTGCTGGAGGAGGCGAGCTTAGGCCTGGGAAGAGAGACCTGCCAGGCGCGCAGGTGCCCAATGGGGCCAGGTGTGGGTGACAGGGCCTTGCGGGGGACCTGCCTATGGACAATGGGGGCTCTGAGGTGACTCCTGAAAGAAAGGGGTGCCCAGCACGGGCTGGGGGGCAGGAGGAAGCCACGGGGAGGTCACTGCATCTTGACCTCCAAGCAGGTCCATGGGCCGCAATCCTCACTCCCACTTCCCCTTAGTTCCTCCCAAGTGGGAAATGGGGGGGGCGGGAAACCTACCCCTCCTGTGGGGACTCTGCACCCTCAGACAGCAAACGAGCCAGGCTCTGGGGGAAGGGGTGCTCTAGCCCCACCCCACCCACCTGCAGCCTCTGTCACCAGCAGCAAGGGCCTAGTTGACAGCTGCGCAGGGCCCGGAGGATGGATGTCCCGCCAGCCCCCTGACCATGCTCACCACCCCGGCCTCGGCGTGTTTCCCATGGGCCCCCTCTCTGACCCCCAGGCCTCGAACCCCTCTGGGCACCAAGGTGGGGTGTGGAGAGGCCAAGACAGCACGCTGGCAGGGGCCCAGTTTGCTTGGCTGGGGAGTGTAATTGGATAATAAAAGGGAACTGGATTTTCTAGCCCAGGAGGGGATCCCAGGGGGTTCCTGAATTGTTCTTTCCTGCGATGAGGACGTTCATCCACGATGAGGACGTTCATCCACGGCAGGAATCAGTGGAGTGTGTCCGCCCTGCAGCTGGTACAGAGGCTCCTTCAGGGTTCACACAGGGCAGATAGAGTTCAGCCTGGGGGCCCATAAGGGTGGGCTGCTCTCAGAGCACAGGCCCCCTCGAGGGGCCCCCTCTCGTTTACCGGGCAAACAGGTACCCGGGTCACTGGGGAGGTCAGGGAAGGGGAGAAGCAGGTCCTGCCCACCACCTGGGACCATCCCCCACACCCACTGCCCATCCCCCAGTCAGTCCACCACCCTCACTGCTCACCACCATCACACCTACGGCTGCCAGCTCTGGTCCCACTGTCACCTGCAGCCTTCTGTCACACTGCCTAAGGCACACTGACCCTGCCAGCAGCTCACTGCTCACTACGCCTGTGCCCACTGCATCTGGTCAATGTCCCCCGCCAAGAGAAAACAGTCACCTCTGCACATGCCTGGACACAGCTCCAGCTGTACCCACCTCTGCCTCTGGCTCCTGGTCTCTCAGGGGGCTCCTCCGCTCTGGACCGGGGCCTTGCCCCTCCCAGGAGCCCCTTGCAGAGAACAACTCTTCGGGTGACTGCCTCGGGAGGGGGCAACTGGGGCAGGAGCCCCCCAGGCTGGCCACGCCTCCCAGCAACCCTCCCACTTCCCAGGCCAGAGTCCAGGAGAGAAGGGATGTGCAGAAATGCAGCCCCGGTTTCTGAGCATTTCGCCTTAACTGGACCTCATGCAAATGGGCTTACAATTGACAGCCTCCTTCTGGGGTCCAGAGCCCAGGCAGGAGAGAAAGCCACGCCCCCTCATTCCCAGTTGTGGCAGAAGGGTGGGAGCAGAAAGTGACCTTGGCATCAGCTCTCCACCAACCCTCCCCCAACCCAGCCAGTGGGGCCCAGGCCTGGTCAGGCATGCTCTAGTTGCTCAGGTGTGACACCTGCCACAGCCCGAGCCCAACACCCTCCCTGCCCTTCGGGTCTGTGTGGCAACTGCGTCCTCCAGTTTGGGGGGACGGGGGCCACCCTGTAGCACCAATACCTCTACCCTGGACACAGGCACCTCCTCTGAGCAAACCCAACCCACCTCAGCGAAAGTTATGAAAGCCCCGGTCTCCCGCCGACTCCTCACCCCGCCCAGGATCTGGTCCAGCCGGAGGGCTCACCCACATACACCCTCTCCCTTCCCTGCTTCGGGAGGCTGGGGACCGTCTCCCCTCCCCCCTCCCCAAGTGCGGTCCCTGGAGCCAGGAAGGCCGGTCTGCAGGGGAGGCGAGTGCAGAAAGGACATGGTCTGCGCCCACGAAGAGGGAGGGAAGGGGCGGGAGGGGAAGGCACCAGCGGCTCAGCGCATGGACAGGAGCTCACACCCGGTAGAGGCCAGGCGCAGGGCCCCACGCCGACCTGCGGCAGGTGCGGGACACGGCCGGTCTCAGGAAGACAGAGAGGGGAGAGGACGCGGGGCGGCCGCCCACAGGGCAGAGGCCCGGCGGACCCCAGCGGCACCGGAAACACTCCCCAGGGGCCGGTCCAGCCCTGGCCCCCGGCGACCCCAGGCACACCCCCCAGTCCGCGTCGCGGGTGTCCCCCCCCCATTCCAGCGCGAGCAGCGACCCCGGGGCCCCGCCGCCACTCACCCAGAAGAGCAGGTTGAAGGCGAACATGAGGTACTTGACGCCCTGCAGGCAGCCGCGCGCCATGCTGCAGCGCTTCAGCTCTAGGAGGAAGATGAAGGACAGGTCCAAGTAGAAGACCACGTACTTGCTGCCCTTGGGCGACGTGTAGCGCGCCTGGGCCGCCTTGGGGCCAGGGTTGGCGTGCAGGCCAAAGAAGGGGCCGCCGCGCGCGAAGCCCGGCTCCTTGCCCGGCGGCGACGGGCTGCGCCGGTACGTGGACTCGTCCGTGCTCGAGCGGCGCATCGCGCGGAGCCGCCGGGGCCGCCCCACGCTCCGCGCCCCGGCCCGCGGTGGCACCGGGCGCGCCGCTCCGCTCGGACCCGCGGCGGGCCCGGGACACCGGCCGGCCCGCCGCAGCCCCGGCCCCGGCCCCGCCCCGCGTTCGCCCGCCCGCCCGCCTGCCCGCCAATCCTCGAAGGCCCCGCCCCCGCGCGGACCACCACCAGCCCCCTCCCCGCCTCGCCGCCCCGCCCCTCAGGTCCGACCGCTCCGCCCCGCGCCGGCCAATCGCAGCCCCGGGACGGTGCCCCCGCGCCGCCCTCGGCCCTCGGCCCGCGCCTGCGTCCCTCGCTCCCCTCCCCTTCCCCGTCCGGCCCGGGAAGCGCGGTAGGGAACTGGGGGCGGGCGTCCAAGCAGCTCTCAGTCCCGGGTGCGACGGCCCGGGCCTTGCCCAGAAGCCGCAGCGCGCCAGGACCCCAATGCCGGCCGGGCTCTGAGGCCTCCGACCGCAAGCGAAACGCAAAGCGCTATACAAATGAGGGGTGACCCAGTTGCTGTCTGGTGGCGACTAGCGGCATCTCCGGCCCGGGCCCCTGGCCCAGATCGAAGTAGCGCGGGGAATGCAGCTGGAACCCACCGCGGGTGCACACTCTCCAGCGGCCCACCCTGGGCTGAGCGCTGCGCGGGGACCCCAAAGCTCCCGCAGCTCACATAGGACAGGGGTCAGCCTGGGGGATCCAACCTGGTGGGCGGTCCTGGGAGAGGGAGCAGAGTTGCGGTTTGAAGGACAAGCCCCTCAGAGGGGCCAGGGCGAGGGAGAACAAGTGGGGAGGGTGCTCTGGGGCACCCTGGGTGCCCAGAGGGTAGGTCACTCTGTAAGGCATGAGGGGAGGTTTTCAGACTTAAAGGGAGGGGCCGGACACACAGGAGTGCAGGAGTCATCACTGGGCACCCAGAGACAGGCCGCATGCAAGGCTGGCGGCCCACTCCAGGCCCAGAGCTCCCGCAGGGCCCCCTGTCCTGCCATGGTCCCATCTCCCTGGGCAGGGAGCAGGCCTGGCCTCACCGGCATGTGACATGTGTCCGTGACACATGTCACACAGGACCCCTCTCTGGTTGGACGCTCTGCTGCCACTGTCGAAATTCTCCATGTTTTTTTTTGTTTTTTTTTTTTTGTGGTACGGGAGCTTCTTACTGTCGTGGCCTCTCCCGTTGCGGAGCACAGGTTCCGGATGCGCAGGCTCAGCGGCCATGGCCCACGGGCCCAGCCGCTCCGTGGCACGTGGGATCTTCCCGGACCGGGGCATGAACCCGTGTCCCCTGCATCGGCAGGCAGACCCTCAACCACTGCGCCACCAGGGAAGCCCTCTCCGTGATTTCTGACCAAGAGGCCCTGAACTTCATTTGGCACCAGGCCCTCCCAGACACATCCACACAAGCCATGATGCTCCAAGGCCCCTTGCACCGGCGGTGTGGTGTGCACACGTGCTGCCGTTTAGACAGACACACACCAGGCACAGCCTAGAAGTCAGAGGTGGGGAGACTCCCCTCAGCTGTGCCTCCACAGCCCACCCATTGGTGGAGGCCCCGGGCTGTGTGGGGAGGACCTCAGCATGGGGCCCAGATGCCTCCTCCCCATCTGCCCTGGGCCTCTCAGCTCAGCAGGGGAGCCAGGCTTGGGGGAGAGTGGCCACAGGCCTGGATGCAGCCCGCACCCTGGACTGGGTCTTGCCAGTCACTGAGGCCGCCCACTGGTGGCATCCACACCATCGGATGGTCCCAAAAACTAAAGTCCAAAGAGGGAAGGACTCGCCCAAGGTCAGCAGAACTCAGATGGGAGAAGAGAGGAAAAGAAGTCGGGGAATAAGAAGGAGGAGGAAGGTGGGGGTGGGGGGAGGCCCGTCAGTGACAAAGTGACAGACTGAGAGAGTGAGAGGTGCCCGAGGTAGCATGTCTGGGGGACGTCTGCTGGGCTGGGGGCCCAGTGAGGTCTGGCAGCCCTGCGGGGCCCTGAGGACCACTGCACCAGCCCTGCGCTGCCCTGGCGGGCTCTGAGGAGAGCTGCAGCTCAAGCCCCCAGGGCAGTGTCCTTGCAAGATCCTCCCTGAGCCCAGCTGGCCCTGGTAGGGAGTGGGGACAGGAGAGCCCCAGCATCCCTGCCCTGCCCACGTGCCAGTCAGCCTGGGGCTTCCCACAGTCCCTCCACCCTGTCCTCCGCCAAGGATTCTTTGGCGTGTCTGGACCCCTGGAAAGGGATACAACAGTGACCACGCACCAGGGGCCCAGGGGAGAAGTGAGCCTTGCAGGGCCCCCATCTGGGCCCTGTAGAGACCACTGGCCACAGCTCTGCCCAGAGAGCAAGTGGCAGCCGGTGACCCCTGGAGATCCTGGGGAACTCCAGCAGCCTCTTGCTATCTTTCCCTTGGCCCAGCTCAGCCAGCCCCACACACCCAAGCCAGGGATGGACACTCAGGGCCCTGAGAGTCGCAACGCATGAGAGGGCCTGCGTCACTATGCACACTGGACACAGAGCTGACGTGGGCTGAAGGACACGTCTGTCTCCCCAGCCTGGTCACAGGGCAGGGCCTCTGAGGACAAGGGTGGGGTCCTCCCCCCGTTGCCCGTCCTCCACTTCATCACACTGCAGCTCAGGGCGCGGGTGGAAGGGTGGCCTGGGTTCCCACGATGGGGCCCAGCACCCAGGCTGCCCTCTCCCCAGCCTCACTCAGCCAACACCATGCCAACGCCCCCAGAACTCCTGCCAAGCCCTCTCCTGTTTCTAAAACCTGCACCCATCACCCCAGGTGAGCCTGTGAGTCTGAGCTGAGATTAAACCAGAAAACCACCAAGGATGCCAGGGAAAATGGCAGTGAGGACGTGAGCACATCAAGGCCACCAGTGGGGTGCTTCCCAGCTCCCAGGGACCCTGTCCTCAAAGTCCAGCCGTTCCTCCAGCAAGGGGACCCCGGTGAGACATGCTGAGAGGGTGACAGCTGGCTGGCTCAGCCTCGGTCTGTCCCGGGACCAGGAGAGTATCCAGCCAGCAAGGCCCTTGGGCCAGGCGTGGGGGAGACCAAGAGGCCACCCAGCGCTGTCCCCGCTGCCCCACGGGCCGCGACGTACCTGGGCTTGTGGCAGGGAAGAAGGTAGGCGGTGCCCGGCGCCCCTGAAGGCTGGCCAGGCGGCAGGTGAGCAGTCAGCAAGGCCAAAGCCGGAGCTCTGTGGAAGGAAGACGGGCAGAATGGAGGCCATGCTGCACCTCATTCCCAGCCTCTGTGGGGCTCTCCACTCAGGACCGGGTCCCTGCAGGGGCAGCTGGGGGCGGGGTGGTGGTGCACTCAGACTCAGGGGGCCAGAGCACCAACCAGTGGCCCAGACCAGGGGGCTGCATCCCCACCCTCTGGTCACTCAGTCTTCTGAGATGCCCTGGCAGACACAAGAGTACCCACACGCGGACATGCACACAGAGAAGACACATGTTCAGAGTTGGGGACACACACACGGACTGAGGGCCGTCCAGCCCCCAGCGGTCCTGGAGCCCTGAGACCCGCTGGCATTGTCCACTCATTCTGAGGTGCCCTGCACCCCACGCCCTCCTGGGTTCCCAGCAGACAGATGCCATGAGCCACCAGCCTTACGCTCTCCCCAGGGAGCCAACAGGCGATGACTCACACGGGGCTGTGAATCTGCGGTTGGCTCTCGAAGGGGGATTCTGTCCTCCCCTACCAGCCAGGGATTGCGGCGCAGGGGTGGGGGGGTGGGGGGGGCAAGCTCACACGCCCCGCCCATCACACCTCACCCGTCAGACCAGAGGCTCCTTGCAGCCTGAGGGTGGAGCAGATGTCTTTCCAGCGGCCCAGGGGCAGGAGGGGACAGCCACACTGGCATATGCCCACCCCGTCACAGCCATGTCCTCGTGGGCAGCCCACTGCCAGCCGGTCCACTCAAACCCACACCTGGGGCAGACATGAAGCCACTGAGCGGATGGAGGCCCCGGCAACGTGAGACCTGTCCCTTCATTTACGGGGACGAACAGCACCCACCACGGTGGGGCGAGGAGGCACGTGGGCCCAGGGCCCGGGACCACCCCCCCAGCAACCGCTGTGCCCGGGGAAGACGCGTCCGTGGAGGGGTTTCAGGCCCAGTGACACATCGAGGGCAATGAGTGGGAGGGACGCGCCCCTCCCGTGTTCTTTGATGAACCCCCTGCCCAGGAGCTGAGGGGCCCAAAGCCCATAGCCACACCGCAGAAGCAAAAGACCATGCATTACAGACCACCACCCCTCCAGGCCTAAGGCTGCGTCTGCACACCCCGCACCCCCAGACCCGGGCGTCAGGCCCTACTGGGCAGCTCCACCAGCACCCCCACTGGCCCCCACCCCAGAGGCACCCCTGGACCCTCCATGAATAACCTCCCCACCTCCTGGCCCCCACAATGCCCCTCCACGCGTCCGGGGCCCCCAGCCCCATCCTGGGCAGCCCAGCCACAAGCCTGTGGTCAGGGTATGGGTGCAGGGCCCGACAGCACCGGGCTGGCCCTCTCCCTCACCCAGGCCCAGCCTCCTCCTCCAGGAAGCCTCCTTGCCCCACACCCTGCTCTGGGCTTCCTTTGAGCACAGGTTCCGGCATGCCTGCGTCCCCCGGAATGGCACGTGCAGCCGGCAGTCAGGATGCGGGCTGAATGAGAAGCCCGTGACAGACACTCCCGCAGCCGTCCAGCCCTAGGCTGGGCCTTCTGAATTCCCCGGGGCCCCAGGGCGGGGACAGGCAGGGACCTGGGGGAGCGCGAGCCACACAGAGGTCGTGGTGCCTATCTGGCCAGACCAGGGTCTAACTCAGAGAAGGACCTCCCTGAACGCCAAAACAGAGCTTGCCCCCGAGGCCTTGGAGGCCGGGGGTGGACGGCAGCAGGGCCCGGCCCGGAGCACACACCCCAGCGGGCAGCACAAGCCGTGCGGTGTCGGCCTTCCTGCTGCCACTCCGACCCCCGCAGGCCCCAGAGCCCACCCAGGCCCGCACCCCCTCCCGCCTCCCCCGACCCAAGCTGCAGCCCCTGGGGCTGGGAGACACACCCTCCAGGGGAGGGGTCCCCGAGGAAGAGGCCGCGGAGGGGCACCAGGCTTTCCCTGGGCCCACCGAGGCCAACCCCAAGCTCAGGGCCCTCCCCTGCCAGCCTGCTGCTCCCACCGCCCCCAGGCCCCGGGAGCACCCTTCTCCGGTGCCCACAGTGTACGTGCCCCACCTCAGCACCGACACCCCACCCGCCCCCTCCTGAGCGGTGCCCTCGGGGAGCCCCATGTGGGGCCAGGCTGGCAGAAAATCACATGACCACGTTCCCAAAGGCCACGGGCCCGGCCTGTCCACAGGGTCATTAGGCTGGGCCAGCTCAGCCTCAAGCATGCCTGCAAATACCACCACTCTCGAATACCACCCCGGGGGCTGGGGCCCAGAGGGTTACCGTAGATGCTGCAGGCGGGCGACCTCGCCGGGCCCTGGGGAAGTGTCCGAGCACCCCACTCACCCCACCGCAGCCGGGGCTCCGGGCTGAGCCTGGGACCCCCAGGCCCACACAGCCAGTATGGGGACCCTCCAGCTGGGCAGCGTCTGGTTCCACCCACGCTTCACAGATGGGGAAGCGGAGGCTGTGATCCAGGACCAGGGGCCAGGGTCAGCTGACTCCCAGCCTGTTTCCAGGACAACACTCAGGGCCAGAGGCTGTCTGCAGCTAAAACTTCAATCGCTGATTTCCCCTTGTCCCCTGCCTGCCCTGAAGTGACCCTCCTCTAGCAGGAAACAGGGCTCTTGGGTTCCAAACCACATGTGAGCACAGCCCTCCCTCCCTGTGCCCCCGCCCCCGGGGGCAGGACACCCCATTCTCGGAAAACCAGCGCCTCACTCTCCCTGCCCCACCTCCAGCCCTTCCCAAAGGTCTGGGCCACATCTGTGCTCACACCCCACTGCCCCTGCAGGCAGGCCTGGCCCTGCTCCCCCTGACCCTGTGTGGTGGGCTCCCGGGGCCCCCTCCTGCCCCTGCCCACCCTGAAGAGAGCCAGGCCCACGCCCCAGCCTGCCCCCCCAACACACACACGAGGGGGCCAGCTGAGCAGGGGGCAGGGCTGACCTCGCCTCCTTTGCAGGCCCCTTTGCAGGCCTGAGCCAGGGCAGAGTGGAGACAGAGGGTCAAGTGCCCCAAGGGGCCTCTGTGCACACGTGTGTAGGGTACCTGCACACAGGCAGCCACACTGCTCCCCACGGCCTCTCCTGGGAAATCAGGGAGCTGGAGGGAGGAGACTCCCCCAATCTACACACAGCTCTCAGAATTCCAGGAATGTCAACTTGGCTCTCGGGCCCCTCAGTCTCTGGGAGTAAACAACTTCTGGGGCCAGAGCAGGATGAGGCGGACCATGGGCCCCTCCTCCAGGAAGCCTTCTGCCCACACCCGCTCCCGTTCCTGAAGAGCTACCCAGATGGCATCCCAGATCCCTCCCCTGTTTCCCTCACCTCCACAGGTGCGGCAGCCTCTACAGCTGAGCCCAGCTCCAACCCCAGGCCACTGTGACTCAAGGCCCCTGCCCCCGCCGGGGACAGGATGTGTCCTGTCAGCCTGGGAAGGGGGGGCATTGGGCAGGGAGGTGGCCTCTGCTCGTGGCTCCGCACGTGGCAGGGTGGGGGATGGCAAACGTCACTGGGGAGGCTGTCAGGGCCCAGACTTCAGGCGGGCAGAAGCTCTGATCAACCTCTTCAGGACACCGGGGACCCCCATCTCCCTGCCCCTCAACTAAATCCAGACTCCGTCACCCACCCTGAGAGGACTGTCAGGCCCCACCCACCCCAACCAGAAATCCAGACGCCCCAGACCAGCAAATGTGCCCAGACTCTGCATAGGTGCCTAAGTTACAGGGGCCACTGTGAGACACATCCACCTTCCTCAGCCCAAAGCTCACCTCCTCCAGGGAGACTTCCCTGCTTCTCACGGCACACAGCCACAGGATCAGGGGGCTCACCCCAGGCCATCTCCAGAGACACAGCCTCCCCTCCCTTTAAATCCTTCATGGTCCCTGCTCCATCACCTCCAGCTCCGACACCTACTCTGTCCCACAGGTACAGCCTCCAGGCCTCAGCCCATGGGTCCCCTTTGCCGGTATCTGTCTTGCTCCCTCACACACACTCGGGATCCCTTGTCAAGGCTCAGCTCAAAGGACACCACTTCCACGACGACCCCCTGACCACCCTCCGGTCCTCAGAGATCCGACGCTCCCAGATCGCAGGCGCCCGACTCATCAGAGCCTGGCCTGGGACGGGTGCAGCCAGCCCCATCCCGCACCCCCTCGCAGCCCCTCCCCCGGGAAGAAGGCAGGAGGGACAGGGACGAAGCGGACCGAAGCGGCACTGGGGGTTGGAGCGGCCGGCTGGGCCCGCCACCCGCCGGGTCACTCGCACCGCGCCCTCCCGCCGTCAGGGATACGGGCAACTACCGGGCCGGGACCGTTACTGTGCGGGCGATCGGGCTGGGCGGCGACTCCGAGGGTCCTCCAAACTCAGCGCAAAGACCCCCGGGTGTCCACGGGCAGCGGCTCCAGGTGGAGAGACCCTCCCCCCTTCCTGGTCCCCACTGGCCGCCGGTCAGCCGCTCTCCTCGCCCGCAGCGGGGTCGCCGCGCCCCGGCCCGGCCCGCAACTTGTTGCTGAGACTCGGCTCGTGCTCTGCGCTCGGGGCCTGAAATTCGCGCCGGCTCGGCTTGGGCCTGGGCCCGGCTCGGGCGCGCGGGCCGCGGGACCCGGACTGCATCCCCGCCGGGGGCGCTATACCTGCGGGCAGTCAGCTCGTCGCGCAGCTGTCAGTCATGCGGACACGAGAAACGCGAACGCCGCCGCCGGGCCCTTACGGCCCCGCCCGGACGCCGTAGGCCGGGATGTACCAAAGTGGCAGGCGGGGGGCGCCGCCTGCTCCTGCAGCGGCCGCACGGGCCTCGGAAACTCGTCGCGGAGGGAAGCGGACGGCAACGGCACCAGGGCGGGCGGACGGCCGGGCACCCCCCGCGCCATGGGCGCGCCCAGGGCGGGGCCGGAGCCGAGGGCGGAAGCGCCGCAGGATCAAGGAGTTTGGCAGCTGGCTGCTCCGGTGCCGCCATGATCATCCCTGTGCGCTGCTTCACGTGCGGCAAGATCGTCGGTAACAAGTGGGAGGCCTACCTCGGGCTGCTGCAGGCCGAGTACACCGAGGGGTGAGGCGCCGGGCCGGCCTGGGAGGGCCTCCAGCGTGGTCGGGAAGCGCTCCCCGGGCCGCCAGCCTGCGGGGCATGGGGGGTGGGTCCCGGCCTGAGGGGCCTGGTCCCGGCCCGCGGGGTCGGTGTGTCGGGCCGGTGTCGGGAGGTCCCAGTCTGCCGGGCGGGGGCTACTCACATCAGATTCCAGGTGACCCTGGGCGGGGGAGCTTTCAGTCTCGGAGTCTTTTCCATCCCTGTTCTCCGGACCCGCTCTCAGGAAAGCGCCCCCACCCCCGACCTCTTAGTTTGGGGAGGGGAGGGAGTCGGGCGTCAAGCTGCTGCCGTCTGGGGACTCCTAGGTGTCCTGGCGAGTCTCGCCACCTCCACGGCAAATAAGCCCTCAGCCGCCTCTGTCCACCTGCTCCCTAACTTCTCCCCGCTGTTAGGCCCACCCCCGTGTACTGCAGACTCACTGGCTTTTTTAGGACATAGGACAAGCTTCCTGACCACATAGGCCTCATCATCAGGGTATCGTGGGGGTCCCTCTTCTGTGCTTGCTTACCCCTTAGCGCTGCAGTTACCACCGTGCCTGTCGGAGTCTCTACCCTGGACTAGAGCCTGACCTTGGGCCCCTGTGTGGACAGCCCCATCCTCATCACATTTGAATCTCTGGGTCCCGGGATGTGCCAGGGAGGCGTAGGCTCTTAGTGCAAGTGTGTCGGATGAACGGGGAAGCGATAGATGGCCTTAGTATCTGCGCCAAGTTCCAAGGAGGCCGCTGAGATGACCGCAGTGCAAGTGAATGCTGGCAGCCTGCACGGGACCCCTCCCCAGGATGCCCCAAGCAGGGGCCACCCGACCTGGCCTCCCCTTTCCCAAGCCACCGCATTGTCTGCACACCAGAGGCCTTGAGGGTGACGGGCGGCGTCTCTGGGAAACGAGAGAGGTGTCTCCCTCCCCGACATGGGGAGCAGAGCCCGTGGCAGCTGAGCAGGGCTTGCTCCAGCCGGGGCAAGGCCCTCCATCTGCCAGGACGAACGGGCCGCAGCCAGCTTTCTCCTCGCCCTCAGGGACGCTCTGGACGCGCTGGGCCTGAAGCGCTACTGCTGCCGCCGCATGCTGCTGGCCCACGTGGACCTGATCGAGAAGCTCCTCAACTACGCACCCCTGGAGAAGTGAGCCCTGCCCGGCAGGCCGCGCCTCGCCCACGGCTCGTTCCGGGAGGTGTGGGGAGCCGGAAGCAAGGCCCGCGCACCCGCGGCCCTGTCGGCATGGGTCTCCCTGTCTGGAAAGAACCGTTCAGTAAATGTTTTTGAGGACCACGAGGAGGTCCTGACAGTCGGCCTGGCTCCGTGAGGCTCCCCGCTGCCCGCTCCTGTGTCCTGCCTCGAGCATGAGGCCGCTTGGGGGTGGGTGCGGCCCTCACGGCCTGGGAGGAGGGAGGGCCACCCCAGGGAAGCGCTCGGCCTGGGGCTGCTTTCCTCCAGGGCTTGCACTCGGCTCCACACAAGGCACAGATGTCGGGAGTGCTTGGGTTGGGGGCACGGGGGCGCTGGTGTCCCCACAGCGGTGTTCCGGGCGCCCTTTAGGCTCAGGACAGACGCCCTTACTTCTTCCTCCCCGGTGTCTAAAGAACCTCGAGGTTTTCTGAGCCCTCAGTAGTGCCCGCTGTGGTTAAAGATGCCCGTCTTGACAGTACTGCTGCCAGCAGCTTCCAGGCTGCACCCAAGGCCAGCAGCCCGCTCCCCTCCACAGACAACTCTGAGATCCCCACGGTGGGCGGGAGGGGCCCTGCCGGCTGTCTGGGCCGGATGGGTTCTCGGTGCCCCAGGCACTGACATGCCACCCTGTGAACCAGCCGGAGAGCTGCCTCTCGGAGGCCTCTGTCCTGTGTGGCTCAGGCTGAGGCTCAGAACGGGAAGCTGCCACCTTGGCCGGGGTCAGGCGGGCCCTGGTGCCCTGCAGCAGGCAGAGGGCAGGGCCGTGCAGTTAGCGAGGGAGGCACCCTTCCCCGGGCACCTTCCTCAGGGCTGGCCCGGCTGCCCGGACGCCTCAAGCGGGGTTCCCTGAACGCACGTGAGGGGACCACGGGAGGGAGATGGGGTCTGTGCAGCGGTGTGAGGAGCTGGGCGGCCCCTGGGCGACAGGGCACGATGGCCACGCCCTGGCTGCCCCTCCAGGCCCAGCACCCCTTCCAGCCCCAGCTCCCGCTGCCAGCACACATCCTTCCAGACACGCCCCGGACTCGCTCCTGAGACACCAGCCCCAGCACCTTCTCCCGTTCCTGATTCCTGCGCCGTGGCCAGAAGGGCCCCTGGAAAGCACAGGCAGTCCCGCCTACTCCCCAAGGTCTAGCCTCACTTCCTCTGGGGCTCTGGCCACACCACCAGCTTTGCGTCAGAGAACGGCTGAGGCGCTGCATCAGGGCCCGTCCCCAGCCACCTCTCCCTCGAGTCCCCTTGGCCCACAGCCGGCCCCGTCCTCTGTTGTGGCCCTGGGTGGGGGGGATCTGTCCACTCTGCTGGTCGTGACGGCCCCGGGGACCAGGACTGTCCGTGTCACCAACATAGAAAGTTCAGCCATCCACTCCACAGACGTTTATTGAGCACCTACCACACAGCAGGAGCAGTCCTAGGCATCGTCAGGCGGCAGTGAATAAACCCTGCAGGACGCCTGTCTCCAGGGAAGAGGTGACAGCAGTGAACTAGTGACGCAAGGCCTCTAGGTGGTGGTGAGAGCAGCGGGAACACAGCGGGGGGAGCGGCAGAGGCTTGGCCCTGGGAGAACTCTTGCTTGGTTTTCCCCAGGGGCTGGAGGTGGCTTGCTTAAGGAGAAGCCCCCAGTACGTGAGGGGCCTGAGGGCAGGCACACGGGGCTCCTCACCTGCTGCCGCCCGGCTCCCCGCTGGGCCAGCCCATTGCTGCCCAACGCGGCCCCTCTGACTGAACCCAGGCCTCAGGGAGCAACCCGAGGCCACAGCCCCGGCCCCCACCCACCCACCCAGCCCAGCAGACAGGCAGACGGGCGGGCCGACCCCAGGCCTTGGGACTTCGGGGTGCAGCTGAAGGCACTTGAAGCCGCCTCCGGGGCTCGGGGCTCCCCAGAGGTCACGTGATGGCACGGTGCGGGGGGCGGGGGGCCAGGCATGAGAACACCAGGGGCAGACCCTGGCAGGCAAAGGGCGGGGCCCCGTGCTGGACCGCAGCTCCCTGGCCGTCAGTAGTCAACGCGTGGCAAGAAGCTGCAGTGCACACGGAGGGCCGGCCCGCGGGCGGGATCAGTAGTGCTCCAGCTTCAGGCTCTTGTAGAGGCAGCACGTGAAGATCATGCCAAACACCTGAGCACGGGGCCAGCGTGAGCCGACGTGGCCGCCGGCCCCTGCGTCCCAGCACCCGCCGGCCCGCCCCGCCGTGCCCGCACCTGCACGCAGGCGATGCCGAGGCCCACGGCCCCGATGATCCTCAGGTGCTCCTGGATGAACGTCTCCAGCTTAGTGATGCAGCCGCCCTGCAGGAGCGGGCCAGGGGTGCGCGCTGAAGGCAGCGAGGCGTGGGCCCCCTCGGGTGTCAGGCCGCACCAGCCCCCAGCATCCCGGGACTCCCCGGGCCCAGGCACGACGGAGCAGAGCCACTGCCCTCAGGGCCCTGGGCGTCTCAGCAAGCCCCAGCCGGCCTACCTCCACCTTGTAGATGTTGGAGGCGTGGTCGCGCTGCCCGCAGCCGGCCACCACGGTCTTGCAGCAGCTGTCGGGGACCACGCGGCCGCCTGCCTCGCCCGAGCGGATCCACTCGCTGTCCCGCCAGTCCTGCGAGTTGTTGCTGCCACAGCAGTGGAACTGCAGCGAGGACACGGCCCAGGCTGAGCCCTGACCGCCCACCCCTGCGGCTGGGGCTCCCGCACGAGTCTGGGGAGGTGCCTCCCTGCGCCACCCACGCACCTCCTGCTGCAGCTTGTCCACAGCGCTGGTCACGCCCTCGTGGCCCAGCTGATGGTACCGCTTGGTCATGGTGTCCTTCAGGTTCTCCTTGAGCTCTGCGTTCAGCTGGGGTGAGGGGGTGACAGCTTCAGCCACAAAATCTAAGACTCTCCAAGGTGGGGCAGAATGGCAATGGGCACAGGCGGGAGAGAGGCGCAGGGTCAGGGCTGGGGTCAGACGCATGGCTCAGATGGCCACGGGGAGGGCCGCGGGCAGGGAGGGCGCTCCAGATCCTGCGGACACCTGCCTCCCCCGCCAGGGCCCCCAAGCAGGCAACTTGGGTGCTGCAGGCAGGCTGTCCATCCCCGTGATCCACCCTCCCCCTGGGACCCAGTCCCCACCTCCTGGGCCTGATGCCACGATGCTCAGCGCTGGAGCCCGTGGGGTCCTGTGTGCGTGTGCGCGCCCTGCCTGTGTACGTGTGTGTCCCAGTGTGTATGTACACGTCGCCTGCGTGTGCGCATCCATCTCGCACGTGTGTGTCCCCGTGTGTGCCCGTGCCCGTCCACGTCGCCCACGGCCTGTCTGTGCCCCTCACCTGCTGGTAGTAGACGTAGGCCAGGGCTCCCGCGATGATCTCCAGCAGGAAGATGACGAGGAGCAGGGTGAAGTACTGGGGGGCGGTGCAGGGGCTCCGTGAGACGGGGCGGGACACGGACACTCCCAGTCCGTGAGGACTCCCCAGGCCCAGGCACAACAGAGCACAGCCACTGCCCTCAGCTCCCAAGCAGCCACACGGTGAGGGCTCCAGGCAGCAGGCGAGCGCTGGGGGGCCGCCAGGACCCCCAGTGCTCACTCCCAGGTGTCTTCCCTCTGTAGGCCCAGCTGGGATGTGGGCACTCACAGGACTGGGCAGGTGGGGAGGGACACCCCCCCAGATGAGCACAGCAGAGTCCATCCTGCGGTGTCCCACTCGACCCCCGTCAGTCCCTTCTAACTCCCGCAAGGACCCAGAGCCAGCCCCCCGCAGCCTGGCAGGGAGCCCTGGCAGGTACCCGCAGCCCCACCCCCGCCCCCAGTGACAGCCACACCCTGCTGACCAGACGCAGCAGGTCCCTCCGCTCCTTGAAGGTGGCGCAGCAGCCCAGAACCCCGGTCACCATGACGACAGCGCCCGCCACCACCAGGATGTAGGCTGTGGCCAGGTAAGTGCCCGAGGCCAGCAGGCTGATGTAGTCGCTCTTGAGAGCCAGTGTCCAGATGCCCACGGCCATGACGGCCAGACCAGCCAGCTGTGGGCAGTGCACACCGGTCACCACACCTGGCCTCAGGTCTGAGCCCCAGGCCAGGCTCCTTTCAAGGCTGGGGAAGGGGGTGCCTCACCCAGAAGCAGCAGTTGAAGGTGAAGAGCAAGTACTTGAGGCAGACGGTGCCACACGTCGTCGTCTTCTCGCCAAACTCGCCCATCCTGCGGCAGGGAGGCAGGGGAGGGCCTGACTGGGAGGATGGCCAGACACCAGTGGGGACAGGAGGAGGGGACACAGATGTCCAGACCAGCCCCAGGCTGGGGGCCAAGCCAACTGCCTGCCAGGGTGAAGGCTCTGGGAGAATGTCCATGGCAACCAGGATGCTTCCTGCGAAGGCCGCCCAGGAGCCTCCACCCCCGTGGCAGCGAGGGCAGAGGGGGTGCCCACAGCCTAGCTGAAGGCGGGGGGGCCAGGCTTCCCTGACCAGAGCCCAGGGCACGGTGAGAGGGGGCCTGGAGGACCCCCAGCCATCACGGGCTGACTCACCCCTCTGGCAGCCAGGGTAGGAAGCCCCAGCAGGCACCTCGGGGTGAGCTCATGCAGGCTCCCCACCCCGTCCCAAGCATTCCCCGGGCCCCACGCCACAGGTTGGCAGGAACCCACCAGCTGCTGGGGGGAGGAGGCCGCTCCAAGACAGACCGACCTGGCCCTCACTAGCCTAGTCCCACGGACTTAGGAAAGCCCCTCAGGGCTCTGTGAAAGGACAGGCCTGCCTTCTTCCCGGCGGGGGCAAGTGGAGCTGGCAGACACACACCCGCCCAGACCTGGGGGGTTCTTCCTGTGCCGGTCCTCATTGCTGGAATGGGGACAGCCACACCGACCCCAGGGAGAAGTGGAGCTACCGGCTGTGCTCCTCCCCAGAGGCACCCCAGGGCCACCCCACCCACTCTGTTCTGGGGTGTCCGCACTGGCGGGGAGTGGCTGTGGGACACAGATGGCAGCTGAGCGCCCGGGGCCATGTTTCCAGACAGACGCAGCGCCCACAGCCAAATTTATATCTACCCCGCCCAGCACTCACCTGGCTGGTGGGGATGTCTCTCTCGTCTGTAAGGCAGGCGGACGGAAGTTCCCGCCCGAGGAGCCTCCGCTAGAAGGGCAGGGACAGGTCACAGGCCTGGCTCAACCTGGATGGTCAGGATCCCGCCACCCCTTTTTCTGGCCGACCCAGGCACTGGACCCGAGCTGGCCTTCCAGAGCAGGCAGCGTCCACCCCCTGCCCGTGGCTGAGAGGGGAGCGGCCAGGCCCGGTATTTTGGTCTGGGCCAGGGCGGGGCAGGGCAGAGGACATTTCTGGACAGTCCGATCCAGGGAGGGACCGCACGCCTTCTCCAGGCCCCCACTCTGAGCCTTGGTACCAGACCTGTCACTGCCCCTTGCCCCACCAAGCAGCAGTAGCTGCAGCCTGGAAAGAAAAAGGCGCAGACCACTAGCACAGCCGGGGTGTGGAAGCCCCACGTGCCGCAGACCTGGGCCTGCCCTGGGGTCCCGGGGAGGCTGCTTCCAGACACAGATCCGGCCCCCACGGCCCGCCCGCGGGCGACCGGCTGAGGAGGGGCCCCTCTTTCCGGGAGTGCCTGGCGGAGATGATCCCCAAGGGAAAGGGCCGGCCAGAAATAGCTCCCGCGGCCCGGGACAGAGCCGCCCCACCCACGTCCCCCGCGGCCCAACCAGCCCTTCGGCGCCCCGCCCCGCAAGGTGGGGGACCCCGACTCGGCTCCAGCCAGGCCGGGTGAGGAATTCGCGATGAAGTCACCGCCGCCGCCTCCCCCACGCCGGGGCGAGGCGAACGGCCCGCCCACTCGCACCGGGCGGAGGGGAGGGCACCGGTGTCTGCGCACAGTGAGCGGGGTGCTCGGGAGGAGCCCCTGGCCGGAAGGGGCCGCCAGGCCCGTCCGGAGACCCGGGAGGCGCCTCGCCCTCGCCGCCCGGCGGACCCTCTTTCCGCCCGGCCTCCGGGCGCCCGTCTCCCTCCGGAAGCGGCCTGCACGGCCGCCAGGCGCGCGGCTTCTCCCGGCCGCCCGGGCCGGGCGGTGCACTCACCGGCCACGCGTCCGAGTCGGGCCGGCGGCGGCGGCGGCGGCGGTGGCGGCGGCGCAGGCGGCGGCGGTTCGGAGCGCGGAGAATGTGCGGCCGACCGGGGGCTGGCGAGCGCGACGCGCCGGACCGCTCAGGTCCCGCCCCGGGCCCGGAGGCCCCGCCCACGGCCGCGATGCCGGGCAGGTCCGAACAGCGCTCGGCGCGAGCGGGCGGAACACCAGCGGGGCCGGGCCCCGGGGGTCCGCCCGAGGCGGCGGGGGCCGGGCGGGCTGCGGCCCGGGGGCGCCCACAGCCCCGCCGGCCCATGCCTTCGGGAGGAGCTGCGCTGGGGGAGGGGCGGGAGGCTGCAGGAGTCGACGGAACAGATGCGGGCCTGGGGGGAGTCTCTGGAGGTGCGGTCAGATGCAGACCGGAGCCTCTCTGGGCGCCGTTGGGAGGACGGCCTGGAGGGGAGGCCTGGGGTCAGTGTGAGAGTCCAGTTTGGAGGGCATCGCCTGGGAGTGGTGGGGGGAGGTGAAGGAGAGAGGGCAGAGGCTGCCCACCCGCTGCGCTGGGGAGCTGAGAGCGGGAGTAGAAGGGGAAGGGGAGTCCCAGGTGGGCCCTGAGGCGGCACAGTCGCTGGGAGCCGCTCTGCGTGGACGGTGGCAGCACTCATCCCCAGCTCCCTGCCCGAGGCTCGCGCTGGCAGGGCGGAGGGGCAGGGGGACAGCTCAGGCCTACCCCCGGCGCCTCCACTCAGGACTCCAGTGGGCTGAGCTAGCCCACCCAGGACTGTGTGAGGACTGGCTTGGGGAGGGGGTGGCTGACTGAGGCTGGGGGTGGGCACGGAACCCCGCCTGCTGCTTCCTGGGAGTCAGCGGCCTCAGTCCCTTGGTTCCTACAGCTATGACGGACAGTGAGGGCTTGGGGACATGACCAGGGACACGCGTAGACGATGGAAATCTCATGCGTGTACCTCTCAAATGTTGTGGCTCCCACACACACACACAGGAGGCCGAGGAGGTTGAAGTCAGTGGACTTTATTTGGAAGAGGGAGTTTTCTGCTGGTTTTGGTGGGATGGGGGTAGGGTGAGGACCGGCAGGGAGGCACGGTGAGACCCTGCCCACCCAGGATTAGTTCCTTCACGTCAGCAAGTCAGGCAGGCCAGGCAGCCTACTGGGTAGAACCCCCAGCCAGGATGGGCAGCCCCCAACCACGAGGAGTGGCCTTCAAGGGGCAGCTTCTCCGAGTAACCAAGTAACGCCCAGTGAGTCACTCGGGCTGGTCAGCGAGCACTGGGAAGGTGGCCAGAGCCGCGTCTGGGGGGGCGAGCCCAGCTACTACAACAGCAGGAGCAGCAGCGGGGGGGCCCCAGCAGGGGGGCCGTGGTCAGAGCCTTCCTGTGGCCACTGACCAGCTGCTCGGTCTCACAGACGTCCCTCTCGTCTCGTAGCCTCGTGTTCAGCTCCCTGGGGAATAGGAGTCCAGGGGTTCTGAGAGGTCTCAAGAGGCAGCATTCCTAGGTGGGGAATGCAGGCACGGGCTCTGGCGCTCCCTCAGACCAGAAGAGAGGTGTCTGCCTGGAGCTGCAGCATGATGGATGGAGGGCAGACACAAGGAAGGACTTCCTTGCAGTGGGATGGGGCAGTGAGAGGGACTGTTTGGGAGCTAGGAGCTGGGCTGACCCCTTCCTGACGCACCTGAGCAGTTCCAGTTGCCGCAGGAGGCTGAGCTTCTCTTTCTGCATGTTCCTCGAGACCGCGACCACGTCTCTGCAGGACGGAGGTGGTGATTTGGGTGCAGGGAGGCTCCTCGGGGTGCCCCACGACCCCCTGGAGGACCCTGCCCCACGGAGACCCTGGAGGTGGGGTTGGGACCGGGTGGGATGGGAGCCCTGGGCTCCAAACGCGACCCTTCTCGCGACCCTTCTCGGAGTCCGCCCCTGAGGGCCCAACCCCATCCCCGCCCCCCAGCACCGTTGGGTTTGCTCCCGACGGCCCAGCAAGTCGCTCTCTAGTCTGCGGAGCTGCTCTTGCACCCCTTCCAGTTGCGCCCGCAGCGCCTCGTTGGCCAGCCACAGCTGGGCGTTCTGCGCCTGCGCCTCCAGCTGCTCGGTGGTCCGGGCCTGCAGCTGCTGTTCCAACTGGGGTGTGGGGGGATCGAGGCTGGAGAGAACCCCCGCACGTCCCCGGGATGCTGCGTTTGCCCCTGACTCCCAACAATTCCGGGGCTGGGAACAGAGGCCCAAGGGCCTCAAGGACGCCGGGGAGTAGCATGGGGGACGATGAGGATGAGGCCTGGGCTGGACCGCTGTGCACGCCTCCCGGCCGGGACCGCCGGGCAGCCGCTCACCTCTCGCTGCCGCAGCCCCGCGCGTTCCAGCTCCTGCTCGCGACTCTGCAGCTCCAGCTCTAGGCGGCCTCTCCGCTCCTCCCGGGGGACGTCCTAGGACGCGCGGGGACACCTGAGCCCCCGCGGCGGCGGAGCGGCAGGGGCGCGGGTGGGACCACTTCGGAGAAGGCGGGGCCGGGGAGACCCGCGCGTCCGGGGTTGGGCTGGGCGCGGGGCGGCGCTGCGGGCCCACCTGACTCCGCAGGCGCCGGCGCTGCTCGCCAAGCTGCCGCTCCATATCTTCGTACAGACATCGCACCGTCCTCTCGTGCTCGCTCTCCCGCCTTCGGGAAACCAGGGTTAAGACAGCTGCTTAGAACCTGCTAGCGGTACAGCCCTCGGCCCCGCCCCTACCACCTCGCAGAGCCCCTCCGCCTGGCCCTCAGGCCGCCCCCAGCCCCCCAGCCCTCACCGCCGCAGTGCCTGCACCAGGCCCTCCCGCTCTCGGGCCGCTTCCTCCAGGCAGGCCGACGCCTGCATCAGAACGTCCTCGAAGGAGCCCAGCAGTTCGGGTCGCTCACGCTGCAGCTGGGTCCAGAGCGTCCGAATTGCCCGCTGCCTGGGGGTGGGGGTGGAGGTGGGCGTGGGGGTGGGGGGTGGGAGGGCAGAGGCTGAAGCTGAAGCGGGGACTCCCCACCCCACCCTGCAGGGTAAGAAGCCCCCAGAGGCACTCGTAGTCTTGCACAAGCTGGGCATCCCTCTCCTGGGTGCTTTCACCCCTGTGGGGGTCTGTGCCTGTGCGGGGCTTGTGTGGCCAGGAGGAGTGTGTGCGTGGGGTTGTGTCCTTGTGTACACAGGGCTGTGCCTGTGCTGGGCGCAGCCCTGGCTGCTGCCTCCTGAAATGCAAATTCTGTGGGAAATCAGGCCCGGCACTGAGTAGTTGCAGCTGGGAGAGAAGGAGCGGCCCAGACCGGGTCTAGGGACCCTGCCTGGGAACAGACATGCAGGCGACGCGGAGAGGCAGCATGCAGGCGGACAGAGAGCAGGTGAGGGTGACGGGAGCCGGGCCAGTGCCGACTCACTCGCCCAGGACCCGGGCCACCCCCAGCTGCTCCAGCGCAGAGCAGAATCTCTCCTCGTCCTCCTCCTCCAGGGAGCCCCCAGGGCCTCGCACATCCGACCAGCCCGCCTCGAAGGTTTCCTCTGGAGCCTGGGAGGGCAGAGCACCCGGGGCAGGCTCCACCCCCACCAACTTCCCTGCGGGCATGGGAGGGAGAGATCACCCGGCTTTGGGTCACCACCCCCAGCCCAGCCCACCCCCGCCCCCCGCATATCCTGCCCTTTCTCTGAGCCCAGTTTCCTGTTTTTCTTCCTTATTCTGGTCCGATTCTTGTCCTGGGAATGGGAGGTGACAGCTGGGCTCGGGCCAAAATGAGGCATGCCTGGCTCCCAGTCCCACCTGGGTTTGGGTCAGGGAGCAGGTCATCTCCACATATGCCACAGCATCTGGGGGGCTTCCCGTGGTGCCTGAGTGTACAGACACCAGCCTGTGCTCCGGAGGGAGGCCAGGGAGAAGCACGGCCTGCCACCCATGTGGGCTGTGGGCCCCAGAGAGTCCCATATATGCCAGCGGAGGGTGTCTGAGCAGCGGGGTAGGGGGTGGGGCTCAGGGGCCGGGCTCACCTAGGCCAAGGCAGAACTCCCGAGCGGTGAGGAAGCCGGTGTGCGCCTGGTCCAGACTTTCGAACACAGCCTCCAGCTGTTCGGGCGTGAGGGGCAGGTCGCTCTGCAGGCCCTGGCCGGGCAAGGATGGCAAGGCTGAGTAGCCAAGGTCAGCCCTGGGGTGGGAGGCCTCTTGGAGCTGGGGGCTCACCTGCAGGTCGTGCCGGGTGATGAAGCCCTTGGCCTCCTTGTCGCACAGCAGAAACAGCTCCTGGGCCTGCTCCAGTGTCGCTGCCAGTGGCCCTGGGGCGTGCCCCTTGTCCCACCCCTCCTCCTCCTGGTTCTCCCCAGCCCCAGGCTTCCCGGGGCTGGCCATGGTGGGGGTCTCAGCCTTGGGCGCTGTGAAGCCAAGGGGAAGTCAGGGCCTGAGCAGAGCTGAGAAATGAGGGGAGAGGAGAAGTGGAGGCAGAGAGGGTGAGGGGCAAAGGTGGCTGAGGGCTAAGCTGGAGCGGTGGGGATGGGAAGGTGGAGGCCCAGAGAGGAGGGGCAGCTGGGGGAGGTGTGGCCCAATTGCAGGTGGTGGGGCTGGCGCAAGGTGGCATGGGTGGAGCCTGCAGGCTCAGGGCCACCCGGGGAGCCAGCCGGTGCACGAGAGGATGTGCTGGGGGGCGGGGGTGGGGGGGGGGGGGCAGCTATAGATCTTGTGATGGAAAATGAGGAGGTGGGGGCTTGGGTGAGAGAATGGTCAGCTGCAGAGAAGCTGAACAGGTCCTGGAGTCGGGGCCTGGAGACCGGGCGGGCCGGGCTGGGCCAGTTGGAGTGTCAGCCTATCCCGGCTGATAGAGTCCTTAGCCTCTGAGTCTGGGCCTCTGGGCCTTGCTTCCAGCCAGCTGGCAGGCGGGGAAGCTCCTCCCTCCCTGCCTGCAGCTCCGCCCACCGGCACCAGGCCCCAAGGGGTGCAGGTGCAGGGTCCAGCCTGGGCCACGATGCCTTCTGTGGCCCTTGTCAGGAACAAGCTCAGAGTCTAGCTTAACAGGCTCTCCTGCTGGCACTATGCTCTCCACCAGACTGGCCTCCCTCCCCATGGAGGCGCCCTGCCCCCTAATCAGACCACCTGTCATTCCCACGACACCTGGACCCCAGAGTTCCCAAAGCTAACCCCCAGCGTGGCGACAGCCCCCCACCTGGGACCCTCTGGTCCTCGCCCCCCAGCCCAGGACTGTGATTCTCTCTCCCCACCCATTCCTGGGGGATGCGGGAGGCGACCTCCAAAGAGGGCAGGGCTGAGAAAGGCGGAGAGGAGGGGACACAGGGGCGGAGACGTCTCCGCCTCACGCCGTCGCCTTCCCCGGGCGGGCTCCACGGGACCGGGGGACCATCCCAGCCGGAAGCTGCGCTGTGGCCGGGCCGGGGAGCGGGGGGGAAGGGCTGCCTGAGCGCCCGCACCCTGGGGCCTAGCCCACTCTGCCCCCGCAGTGCGTGTCCCAAGGGGCCCCGGAGCCCCTGATCTCGACACGCGGGGATCGGCGCGCCTGGCGGTGACGGGGGGTGCGGGGCCAACGCGGGCGGGGGGACGGGCCGGGCGGCTACCTGCGAGCTTTGTCACCGCACCTGCTGCACACCAGGCTGTTCTCCTGCGGCCACCGGGACCCCGGCAGCGACGGCCCTGGCGGAGCCACCGCCGCGTCCCCACCGTGTCCCCGCCTCTCGGCATTGCCCGGGTGGCCCAGCGCTCGCCTCATAGCCCTCCCCGCCCCTGCATACGGCCCGAACCCCGAGTGTCTGTCCTGGCAGAGTCCGAGCGCATAGTGGGGGGATGACCCTGGGGACCCTTCCTGCACAGGGCCAAAGTTGGGGGGGCAGTCCTCAGGATCCCGATTTAAGGCGCCAAAGTGTGTGCACGAAGAAGGCAGGAAATAGACCAAAATATTTTCAACGCTTTTCTCTAGAAGTGGGGTGACTTTCCTTTCTTCCCTATACTTCTCCAATTTTCTTTTTCCATTTTTAAACAATAAACACGTACTATACAAGAAAATGGTACTTAAATCAGCGGCATAGATGCCTGTGCGTGTGAGGGTGAGTGGCTGGGGGTGGGGGAAGCAGAGGGAGGTCCTCGTCTCAGCAGGCGCCCCAAGCACTCCTTTGGGGGCATAGCCCTGACTCAGGTTCCTGTTGGGGGAGGGCTGCCAGAAGGTTCTGGGTGGGGCCTGTGTGTGACCTTCCTGAGGTGGGGGGGAGAAAAATCCCGTCATCTTCCCAGGGGTCCTCCTCCCCGGCCCCAGCCTGGCACCCACCTGGAGGGGCTGGCCTCGCAGAGCTGTCCGGACAGCGCTGGGGGGCTGGAGGCCTCTGCCTCTTCAGGGGCCTGGGATCCTGCTGAACTAGAACAGGTTGGGCCTATAGGACAGGACCTTGAGACCAAGGTGGGGGTGGCCCCTGGCACAGGTGCACGGGGACTTGCTGAGCCGGCTCTCCCAGTCCTGCAGTCGCGCTACCGACCGTTATTGTTGGCTGGGGGCTACTGCCGCTGCCCCGTGCCTCGAGGAGAAAGGGCAGGAGGGCAGGTGCCGGCTGAACCTGGCAGGACTAAGCGCTCTGGACCCCCAGCCAAGTGCCCAGCTCTGCTCAGGCGCCCGTCACCCCATGGGCCCTTGTGATCACCAAGGAGGGCTGGTTACATCCCCTCAGACTGCCCAGGCAGGGCAGAGGCCTTCAGAAAACCTCATCCCCCCCCAGAACAGGATCCAGCCCCCTTTGGCACAGACCTCGCCCCGCCCAACATTCCAGATCCCTCCTGTATACCAGCAGGAGACTGGGGACACAGCGGGGGGGGGGGGGGGGGAACAGGGGAACGAGGTGTGTGCACCTCGCAGTGAGGCTCATGGGTGACACGGGCAAGACCCGCACCACCCACAGAGCCTTGGGCCAAACACCCCCAGTGGAGCAGGCCCCCAGAGCTCAGTTTGGGAAATCAGCGCCACGCCCCCAGGGCACCATGGAGCAGAGGTGCAGACACCACCTCGGTAAGAAACTGAACAGTTCTGTTTGTATCTTGCAAGGATCTTGGTCCCCAATACTTCCACTGGCCCTTAGAAAGCTGTGCCCAAGGGTCCCAGCCAGAGGAGCAGGCTGAAGCCTAGGAAGCCCGCAGTGCTTTGAGGGGGAAGCCCCAGGCCCGGCTGGCAGGGCCGGAGTGCCAGGCTCCAGGAGAGCGGGAGCCCAGGAAGTACTGGCCTGAGGCTGGACGCTGTGGGGGTCAGCTGGGGGCGGCGGGGGTGGGGAGGCGTCACCAACGAGTGAAGGAGGTAAGGCTGAGCGGCGGCATTTATTACATCTGCTTTGGCAAAAATAAATAATTCACACACATTCTTCAGCCAAATGAGAAAAATGTAGAGGGAGGAACAGGTGCAAAGTTCTCAGGAGTAATACTGCACTCGCGGGTGTGGGTGTTGGGCAGGGGCCGCAGGTGCAGGAGTCCCCAGCCCCAGGGCGGGGCCTGGAAGGGGAGGTTAAGGCACAGACAGGGGGCCCTCTGCGAGGGGAGGGCTACTCCACTCCCCTCCCTCCTCAGTGTAGCGAGTTAGTGGTTGGTTGACAGCAAAGCCCCCTCGGGCAGCGTGAGGGACCCCCATCTCCTCTCTCTGCTGGCCCCGGGGCCCCGCCTCACGGGGCAGGGAAGCCGGGGGGCCCGGCCCTCGGCACCGGGGGCGGGGAAGGCCGGAGCGGGCGGCTCTCAGCAAGGGGGCGAGCCGGGCGGGTGCTGCGGGGGCACGAGGGCCGCGCCGGCAGGGGTGCGCATGCGCAGGGCGTCCTGCGGGAAGGCCACGTTGGTGCAGAAGAGGCCCAGCAGCAGCTGCCGCTGGCACTCCTCCCACTTCGCCAGCACGTCCCCCAGCGACAGGCTGTTGCGCATCCAGCTGGGCAGCGCCTCGCTGTAGACGGCACAGGACAGCGGCACGGAGGGCAGCGACCGGGTGCGGCGCAGCTCCACCTGCTCCGACAGCCTGCGGGCGGGGAAAGGACCGAGGGAGGGAGGAGGGCTTTCGTGGGGGCCCCTGAAGCTGCAGGCGGGGTGGACAGGGCAGCAAGGAGCTCACCTGGAGGGCAGGTGGCTGCCCAGCTTCCTCTTGGCGCGCATCACCAGGTACTGACAGATGCTGCCCGTCTGCTCCTTCATCCAGCGGATGTCCTCGGGAACGTCGGGCAGCCACTCCAGCAAGCTGGCGCGGGGCACAAGGCATAGCCTCAGGGGCTGTGGCCCAAACCTCACACCCGCCCCACCCCACCTCCGTCTGTGCCTGGCTTCTGGGACCCCGACGTGGCATCTCTGCAGCCCCTTAAACCGGCCGCCTTTTTCTTCCCTCGAGTGCCCACCACCCGGGGATGATCCAGAGTTCGTCCCTGCACCCCTTCCCCCTGCCCCGCACCGGATGGTAAAGGACACGGCGCTCTCCAGCGGCAGAGTGTAGGGCACCATCATGGCCGTGGCCAGACGCACGGGCAGCATGTTGGAGAGCGTGGTCAGCAGGTCCGTGGGTTCCATGCAGGCGTCCAGCAGGGCTGTGGGTGCAGGAGGGAGGTTGGTGCGAGGTCGGTAGGGGAGGGAGGTGGAGCCCAGGACCCCTCTGCCCCCCATCCCCCCAGGTCCCCCCGCTCCCGCCAACCCCACATGCCCTCGTTGAGCCTCGAGGGCAGGTGCTCGAGGATGTGATCCTCCCCAGGTGGCTGCAAGTGGTCCTTCACTCCGGTCCTCTCCGTGGCCACCTCGGCCTCCTGTGCGTCCTCATCCTCAGGGGCAGGAGGGCGGGCGGGAGGCAGCGCCAGCAAGGGGTTGGGCCGGTTCAGGAGGCCTGGGGTGGGGCGGGGGGGGGCGATAGGCCATCAGCACGGCTGAGGCTGGCTAGCCCACAGAGGACAGCCACGCAGAGCCCACCCGGCTGCCCAGGCAACCCCCACGCACCATTCCGCCGCAGGAAGCGCAGGCCATCCCTGTAGCCCTGCTTGCACATCTCTCGAAGCACCTGAGGCAGAGGGATGCATAACCTGGGGCAGGGGAGCCAGACATGCCTGATAGAGTCCCCGGTGTCCCTGAACCACCACCCCACCCTGCCCCACTGCAAGCTAACTTGGATTCAGGACCAGGTCCAGGGTGGACAGAGGCTGGACGGGTTGCCCCAGTGGAGAGGCTGTGCGGGCCGTAGCCGGCGCCCCCGGTGCCCGGCGGGGAGGTCTGGCCTCACCAGGGGCTCGGGCGGGAACAGGGCCTTGGAGAGACGGTAGAGGTTGCGCAGGTTGAACTGGATGCTGGTGTTGGTGACGCGCAGCTCGTGGATGTTGGTAGAGCTGTCCTGTGGGCAGATGTCACTCTCGCCCGAGAACGGGGACACTGTGATGGTGTTCTTGAGCTCGTAGAGCGGCAGGTTGTCTGAGATGCCGCCATCCACGTAGCGCTGTGGCAGGGACACGGGGTCACACGGGGACAGCTGGGCTGCCCCCCCGTGGCTATTTCATTTGGGCGTTTCACCCACTGGGCACTGGCCACCGAGCAGATGGCCAGACGGTGGGGGGTGCATCTGCGCAGGGCTGGCCTGGCTCTTGAGTAACTCTGGGGGAAGTGAGGCAACGGGCAGAGGCAGGAGTGAGGGGCCGGCGTGGGGAGGCACAGATGGCTTCCTCCCCGCCTCCCTGTCCCACAGCCCACAGAGGAGCCGGCTCTTGTCACCCAGGGAAGGTGCCCAGGAGATACTCACCACCCCCTGGAGGGAAGGAGGAATGAGGCCACAGTACACAGGGATGAAAGTGCTGCAGACGTTGGCCTGTGGGGCAGAGACAGAGGGAGACAGTGAGCAGGGGCCTTGGGGTCCCTACTGAACCCCCAGTGTGGCCCCCAGGGCCCACCTGGATGAGCTCCTCCTTGGAGTTGAAGTGGGTTATAATGACGTTCTCGCCATCGGAGACGCGGGTCAGGGAGATGCCCAGGCGGCCGCTGGCGCGCTCGTGGCCGTCAGCAGGCAGGGTCTTTAGCAGGCAGCCTCGAATGATCTTCACCAGGTTGAAGGAGGGGTGCAGTGGGCCCAAGAACCGCTTCCGGGCCTCTTTCGACACCTCAATGATGTTGGCACCAGCCTCCCCTGGAGCAGCAGGGGCAAGGGTCAGGGGCCAGCACTCCTGGGCTTCGCACACTCCCCAGGGCTCCAGACCCAGGGTCTACGGCACAGACTCTCGGCACCCCTTTCTACCCTAGAGGAGTCTCAGTGTCCACCGTGGAGCCTGGCCCACAGCTGGGGCTTCTGCCACCTGCTCCTGGGGAGAGAGGGGCTGCTGGGAGAGCAGACAGCTGGGGCCACGACTTACCCTCTGCCCGTATTTCCCAACTGCCCACCCTGATCTGTGAGTCACTGGGCCTGGCATGACATGGCACCCAGCCCCCACCCCGGGGAAGGGTAGAAGGCAGAGGCTCAGCTCTGACCAGGCTCAGCCTTCACCCGCTGGGCCGGATCCAGATGCACCGACCCCAGCGCAGCCCAGGGGCCCCACAGGCCCAGGGGCCTGAGGTGGGACGTAGCGGGGCCGCATCACTCCTGGGGAAGCACACTCGCATCCCACTGCAGCCAAGAGCAAGCAACCCCCCGACATTCCTCCTGGGGGCCCATGGGCACTGGCCTGGGACAAAGCCAGGGTGGGAGCAGGCCCAGGGCTAGTCAGGGAGTAGCAAGGCCTCGGGGAGGAGCTGAGGACCATCCCCCAGGTCAGGAAGGGGGGCAGCGTGGAGCCAACACCCGCCAAGTTGTGGGGACTCCAGCTGCCCAAGATCACTCCCACCCGTGAGAAAGAGGATTCTTGGGAGTGGGGAGGGGGAGGCGCCATGGGACCATGTCCTCTACGAGGTACCACGGACCTGAGACCAGCACGGCGGTCTGGGAAGCACTGGCCTGAAAGCCTCCGTGAGGAGGAGGGGCAGGGCCACAGTGGTGAATTCCCAGGTCCCAAGAATGTAGAGCTGTGCTCCCTCCACCCCACCCTCCTCAGGGGAAAGGCCACCGGCAGGGTGCAGAGGAGAACACTGGACAGGCTCCTGATGGGCAGGGCATTCCAGAAGCTCATGACCCCTCTGTTACTTTGGCTGCCCTAGTCGGCTGGGGGCCGGGCAGCACTCCGAGGACTCCGTGTGCTGTAAACATCACTCGCGCTGGCCGCCGGAAGCGTGTGGGTGGAGGAAGCCGACTCCGGGGCTGCAGAGTCCTAAAGCACCTCTCACCCCACGGGGTGGGCAAAAACGTCTGGCCGCAGTCCACAGAGGGCCCCAGGCCCACAGTGGGCCCCAGGCCCCCAGTGGGCCGTGCGCCAGGAAGGCGAAGGCGGCAGAGAGCTTGCGCTGGCCGGGCCCAGGTCTGACCTGCCGGCTCCTCCTCTAGGCGCTCTCGGGAGGCACCAGGCCACAGTGCCCGGACGCGCTCCTCAGAGGCCAACCCTTTCCCAGCCCCGGGGCCATGGCAGTCCGGAATGCCGTAGCCCCAGGAGACAGTGACCGCTGCCACCCGGCCGGGTACCCGGGGCAGGAGGACGGCCTAGGCCTCTCCCCCGACTCTCGCGGTCCCGCCCACGAACTACTTTCTCTTTCCAACGAAAGAGCTCGTGCTGCACCTGCCCGCCCCCCAACCTTTGCGCCCGAGGGGCGGGCCCTAGGCGGCAGCCTCCGCTCAGAGGCGCGCAGGGCCCTACCCCAATCCCCGGGCACCCTCGGAAGAAAACAAGGCAGGCCCCGCCCCTCGTCGGCGTCCGGCATTGGAGCCTCGGTCGGGGTCTCGGGCAGAGACCCCAAGGCCTCCACGGTCCCCGCGGCCCGGCCCGCTGCTCTGTGCGGACGGAGCGGGGCGCTCCGCGCTCACGAAGACCGCACGCCAGCCCCCGCCGGCCCGCTCACCCAGGCAGGCCCCGGTGACCAGCGCCGTGGCCGTGAGCGCCCCGGCCGAGGCGCCGTAGATGTGCGTGGCGTTGGCCACCAGGAAGGACGCGTGCTCGCGGAGGCAGGAGGCCACGCCGATGTGGTAGACACCGAGGAAGCCGCAGCCTGCGAACGAGATGTTCCATGTCGTCTCCCTGGGGAACATCGCGGCGGCCCGCCGGGCTTCCGGGCTCCGCGGGCGGCCGGCCTCGCTGTGCGCCGCGCGCTCGCCGCTCGCTCTGGAGCCGGGGCCAGAGCCGGCCGGCCGGCCCCGCAGTCGCTGTGGCTCGCGGTCTCAGCCGGCGGAGTTGGAGAAGCTGCCGGGGGAGGAGGCGGAGGCGGTGATTTTAGCGGGGGGCGGGGCGGAGCCGGCACGCGCGGCCCAATTGGGACGCGCGGGGAACGGCCGCGCCCTCGGGGCGGGCCCTGGAGCCCCGTCTCTGGCCCCGAGGGCCCACCCAGGCCGAAGCCCGTCCCCGAGACCACGCCCCTCTCCGGAAGCCCGTCTCGACCCAGAGACCCCGCCTGGAGCCCCGGCCCAGGCTCTGAGACCCCGTCCCCGCCGCCCCACCACCACCACCTCGCCGCCCGCTGTCCAGGCCACTGGGCCCTGAGACGCGACACCTGCGGCCCCGCCAAAGACACTGGCCAGGCCCGGACGAGAGTCCACAACCTTGACCTCCCGCTGCCTCCCCACCTCCCCACCCCGCCATCGTCGACGGCGGGAGGGGACACCAAGTGGCCCAGAGGTGTGGAGATGGTCGAGCTCAGGTCCGGGACGACCGCAGTCTGAGCTGGATACCCACGAGGGGAGGGCCCTGCTGTCTGGGCAGCATCCGCCCCCTCCCTCGGGGGTCGGCCTACAACACCAACCCGGGACACTGCGGAGCTCGCCGAGGGTCAGGGACCTGAAGGACCCACCGACTTATCCACAGACTTACCCATGAACATACAGGGCGCACGCGAATCACACATAGACTTCTAGAGATAACACCGGCGTGGCAGACCCACACCGCACATCCCGACCCAGCCCTGCCCGCCACGCGCCCAGCTCCACCTTGGCACTAACCTAGGTTCGACCTGCGTCCTGCCCCAGCTCCTCAGGCTGTGGGGTCTACGTGGGTATGACTCAAGCCCTGTCCCGCCTCACTAATTGCCCCAACAGGTGGAACGTTCCTGGTGATGTCACCTCCTGCCAGCTTCCGCATTTTTCTCCTGGACTGTAGGGCAGGCCTAAACTGGCTTGGATCCAGGGGCCAGCCCTGCACCTCACCACACCTCCCAAACGAGGGGCTTGTCTGTGCTGGGCAGTGGGCAGCCAATGTGCATCCGTCTCCCCAGGAACACTAGCTCCTCTGGCTGGAGCTTGGCTCAGGACCCAGCTTGGGGCTGCACGACCCCCAGCCCCGAGGCCCAGATGAAGCCAGAGCAGAGCCTCCCCAGGACAGGGCCTTCTGGCGTCATGCCACCCAGTCCTCAGCCTCTGTGCTCCAAGCCACCCATGCTTAGCACCATGTGCGCCTGGCATGGGGGCCAGCACGGGTGCCCGTGAGCAGTGAGCAAAGTCTACACAAACCCTGCCCCACTTGGGGGAGGGAGTGGGAGAGATGGTTTCTATTAAGTTCAGATAAGGACTGAGAAGGGCGAAGAGGTGTGTGGATACTATTAACATGGGAAAGCAAAGGGCCACCCACCTACAGGACGTTCAAAGGCCCTGGGTGGGGGAATTAGGAGAGGGGAGCCCAGGTCTGGGTGCTGTGGGTGCTGGGAATGGGGAAGGCAGGTGGGTGCTGGGAATGGGGAAGGCAGGGGGATGAGGGAATTTGACTTAGAACCCCAAATGCTTGGGTGGGATGGAGGCAGGGCAGAGGATGTGGCCCCATAAGGGTGGCTGAGCCCTTGGGGATGCTGCTGGATGCAGCAGGGGACAAGGGGTGTGACACAGTGGGGATGGAACAGACCCCCAGGGCCAGCCTGCGAAGTTCAGGGGTTCACCAGGGTGCCAAAGAGGACCGGGACGGTGCAAGCTGAGCCAGGAACCTAAGCAGGCCATCCCTGCAACCTGCTCCAAGGAGAGGCCAGAGCCCATGCCCTCCCCGTTTCCAAGGGACTGTGGGGCTTGGAGGGTGGCACTACCCCAGTGCCGGGAGACCTCTGCTCCCATTTCCACACCCTGTCTGACTTGTTTTGGGTACATATCCCTCCCTCCCACCAGGCCCCAGGAGCTCTGCAGCCAGGAACAGGGTGGATCTTCCTAGAATCCTGGCTTGGGGTGGGAGTGGACCTGCCCCTCTCCCCGTCTGCACAGAGGAGAAGCCCTGGTATCTGCTGACTGCCAGGGAGGTGTCATGCCCCCACTCCCACGGTGTCCTCTGGCCCACATAAGGCCCTTCTCCTCAGCCTCCAAGGCTGGGATTGTGAGCTCTGCTCCTGGACCCTGCGTCACTCCTCTGGTGGGCCGTCTCTACCCTAACCTTGGACCACGGCCCCTTGCCACCTGTGTCTCTGGGTATCCACAGCCCCACCTCTCACCCCACTCATACTTTCCCCTTGCACCCCACACCGCTAGGACTCCTCATTCCCCCTTAGCCCCATGTCCCACACCCCCTCCCCCGAGGCCCTCTTCTAATCCCCACTTCTCTGGGTAGCAAAAAGGCCCTCAGCCCTCTCCCTCCACCCATGAACACCCCTGCCCTGGGGCCTCTTCCTGAGGGAGGGCCCCCCACGCACCCAGCCCTGCTGTCTTGTGCCACACTCATTACTCTCCTCCAGAACTACAAGCCCATAGAAGCAAGTCCTTCACACTGGCCTACCACTGGCACACCATAGCCTTCAGAAAGCAAAGCTGAGCATCTACTGGGTGGCCTGGCACTGCTGGGCGACTGCCAGTAGCTGCACTGCAGGGCCAGGATGGTGCTTGGGTGGGCAGTGGGAGGGCCTCTCCCCTATGCCCCACATTCTAGGCCAGAGCCTGGCAGGAAGAGCATGGGCGGGCCCGACAAGCAAGCACGCAGCCCAACACTGCTGCCCACAAACCACTTCTGGATCTACCCAGCCAAGGTACTGGCCCACCAGACAGCTGGGGACACAGGCTCAGAGGAGGTAAGTCCAAGTTGCTCAGGGGAGAGGTAGAGCCGGGGCACTGACCCCCACACTGACATCTGGGGACCACACACCCACCAGCACATCTCCTGTGCGTAACTGAGGCTCTCTCAGCCTTGCGGGAGCTGCTGACCTCAACTAGCCTGACCCACCTCACAGGGCAGAGACCACCCACCCCTGCTTTTCAAGTGTTCGTGGGCGTCCCCCTGAAGGCCTCATTTCCTAGGAAGGCCCTGGCAGTCCAGGAGCCAGGACCATGCCCAAGAAGGGGACTCAAGGCTTGGCCACACTCGAGACACACAGAAAGTGCTCCCCGTCCAGGCACTCCACTCCTGGCTCTTCAGGCAACCCGCTCCACCTCATCGCGCAAGGGCCTTGGTTCATCCCGGGATGAGACTAGGATGCAGACACCACACTCTGACGAAGGGCTCACAGGCAGCTCAAGAAATACGTCAACAGATTTTTATTTGCAGGGGAGTGGGCTCTAGTCAAACAAGCCAAACCCCATGTCGTCATCTGACTCTTCTGACTCCTCCTTCTTCTCCTCCTTCTTCTCCTCTGCTGCAGGGAGAAAGAGCGTGGTGAGAAATGCCCGCGGTGCAGGCCACACTCCCAGCAAAGACCCCAGTGTGTCTGCAGAGACAGCTGCCTGAGCCTCCACTTACCTGCAGCTGGGGCAGAACCCACAGCAGGAGCTGCAGCTCCTGGGGCAGCAGAGACGGCCACAGCCCCGCCAGCTGGCACGCTGGCCAGCTTGCCAATACCTACAGAAATCAGAAGGGAGAGGTGAAACCACAGCAGGAGCCCGGCCTCAATGTTACTCAAGAGTAACGAGGGCTTCCCTGGTGGCGCAGTGGCTGAGAGTCGGCCTGCAGATGCAGGGGACACGGGTTCGTGCCCTGGTCCGGGAACATCCCACATGCCGCAGAGCGGCTGGGCCCGTGAGCCATGGCCGCTGAGCCTGCGCGTCCGGAGCCTGTGCTCCGCAACGGGAGAGGCCACAACAGTGAGAGGCCCGCGTACCGCAAAAAAAAAAAAAAAAAAAAAAAAAGTAACCAGACACTTAGCCCAACGTATTAGGATCCACGTCATAGATTCCTGTTCTCCAACACAGGAGAGTCTGTTGCCACTGCCAGAAACTGGCTTCTAGGAGTCCCTCCAGCAGGGCTACAAGACCACAGCGCCCTACCCTGGAGGTAAGCTAGACAAACATGTTTACAATCAGGCAGGTAAAGTCCGCTGCTCCAGTGTCCAGCAGCGAGCTCACAGACCAGACTGTTTGCTGAACTGGTTTTGCCCCGTCACGGACCCAAGGACAGAAACAGCTCCCCAAGAGCTCAACTTCCAGACAAGTCCCACATACTCCAGTCTGATACCACAGGGCAGGGGCCTGTGGTCAGCCCTAGCACCCCAAGAAGGGGTGGAAAGACTTGTTTACAAAAGCCCAGTGAGAGCACGGGCGCCCTGTCCCGGAACTGTCTAGAAGCGCCCGCAGCTTGAGCCCACTGAAACCCTGCTCACTCCTCTGGGTAAGGCTTCTAAGGTGCTCTGGTCCACAAGCGAAACCTGGCAGGTCACAGGCTGACCGGCAGGAATTAGAATGGACCGTGAAAACGAAAGCCCCGGACAGAACCTCACCCTGGGCAATGACGTCCTCGATGTTCTTTCCGTTCAGCTCACTGATGACCTAAAAGAGAGGAGTGGCCTAGTTTACGAGGCCTACCATCACACCCCTGGACCCAGCACAGCCGTCACAACCGACGCAGGACAGGTGAACTGAGACGCCCTGCGTGTAAAAACTAACACCAAAACTTACTGCTGAGAAAGGATGCAAAATATCTCACTTTACACTCAACACGTGTCAAAGTAACTTTCACCAAGTTGGGTGAAAGAAAACCAGATCAAGATGAACATCACCGCTCTCATTAAAAAAAAAAATTACTAAGAAACCTTCAATTACACGTGACTTGTGTTTCTGAGCTGAGATCTGGTTTCACCCCCACTTTTTCTTCCTTCGGGCTATACCAGTACATCAAAGCAACCCCAAAACCATATGGGCTGGCAGAAATCAGCAGGAACCTACACTTTCCCAAAGGGAAACGCCGGGTCGGGTAAGGGAGGGGTCCCCCTGTACGGAGTACAGAGCAGACCGGGGGCTTCGGGCCCCAGCGAGGCGGCTACCTTGTTGAGCCGGTCGTCGTCCGCCTCGATGCCCACGCTGTCCAGGATCTTCTTGATGTCCTTGGCGTTGGGGGAGGAATTGCCCCCGAGGGCGGCCAGCAGGTAGGAGGCAACGTAGCGCATCCTGCGGCGCGAGGAGAGGGCGGCGGCGTTATGGGGAGGCCTCCCGCCCCCACCCCGGCCCGTGCGCGGCCGCGCGTGGCTCGGTCCGGGGACCCCGCAGAGGCTCGGCTCGCGCCCTGCCCCGCCCGCCCTCCCTCTGCGGCACTCCCGGCCCGGCCCGCGCCCCGGCCTGCCCGCCCCACTAACTTGGCGGCGGCGGAGAAGCCTCGCGCGTGCGACTTCGGCGGCGTTAGGCACGGAAAGGAAGGCGCCGGTGCGGGGGGCGGGGATAATTCGCTACCCAGAAGCCTCCGGAACCAGCGCGCAGCGCCCCTTGAGGGCGCCTCCTAGTGATGTCAGACGGTGCCTAGCCCAGGAGGACGTAGGTGACGCCATTATCCCGTCTTGTCCCGCAGCCACCGCCGCAAAGGCGAAAGGCAGTTCCGGGACGCCTTCTTGTATACAGTGGGGTGAGTGCCCCCGAGATCCCTGGGGGAAGCGGGGCAGAGCGAGACGCGAGTCCGAAGTGCAGCGTTTTTCCCTTTAGGGCTCCCAGGATGCCACGCGGCGCCTACAGCTCCCACCATGCAGCGCAGCCTTCACGCCCAGGACGCATCTCTGCGGGAGAGGCTGACGCGGCCGGCAAACTACAAGTCCCATGGTGCATGGCTACCGGAAGCGCGGTTACGCTGCTGCCTGCGCGGGCCGCACGTGGCCCGGGCGCTATTGCACTGGTCCAGACCGCTGCCCTTTCGGGTCTCAGGTGGTCCCCAGCCGCGGGAACAGGAGTTCGCTGTCCGGCCCGCCCAGTGGGGTGGGCGAGCTGCTCCGCGCGCTCACACCGCCGACCTGAGCTGCTGCTTCCCCCCAGCGCCTTGGTGGGAGCTCCGGCCGAAGCTGGGAGGCCCTGTCACCGCCGCCCCGAGGAGCGGAGCCAAGAGTGCCGAAGCCCACGTGACTCCCCCCCCCCACCCCCCCCGCCCTGGCCTTGTCGGCTCGGGACAGACCTCAGGGTCCACACGGACGTAGCACACGTAGCACACGTCACTCATTCACTCTCCGTGTCAGGAACCCTGCTGCAGGCTGGCGTCAGTCCTGAGAGGGAACAGGCCCGGTTCTGCCTCCGCAGAACTCAGGTTCTAGTGCGCGGACACACAAAGTAAATAAACGAGGTAGTCCCAGGCTGACACTGTCACGGGGCTGAAGGATGAGTAGGAGCCGGCCCTGCGAAGACGTGGGGCGAGCATCAGCCCCCAGGGGTCAGATGCAAAGGCCCAACTAAGGTGGCCGGAGATGGGTTCAGAGGCAGCAGCCAGCCCATGCGGGCTCTGACAGCAGGTGAACCCGCATGTTAGCGCCAAGCACTGGTTTGTTAACGCAAGCCACACGGTACCCTTATCGTATAGATGAAGTCAGGCGTAGAAAGGTTTTCTTGCTCAGGGTCACACAGCTGCGGTAAAGTGGGGAAACCATTTGGGAAGGATGGGACTTTACTGCAATCACACAAGCAAGTGTTGTGATTGTTTTTATTTAAATTTTTAAATGGTAAAATAATACATAACGTAAAACTTACCATTTTAACCATGCAATTTAGGGGCACTAGGTGCATTGACATTGTTGTGCAATCATCACCCCCATCTAGCTCCAGAACTTCTCAAACTGAACTCCATACACATTAAACAATAGCTCCCCATTCCCCTCCCCCAGCCCCTGGCCCCCACTATTTTACATTCCGTTTCTATGTATTTGACTGCTCTAGAGACTTTACAGAAGTGGAGTCATACAGCATTTGTCCTTTTGTGTCTGGCTTGTTTCTTTAGAGTAATGCTCTCAAGGTTCATCCACATTATAGCATGTGTCAGGATTTCATTTCTTTTTAAGACTGAATAATGTTCCTGTGATTGGTTTTTTGTTTGTTTGTTTTAAATTCTTCTGGCAGCTATGTGGAAACTGAAGGGGGCATAGGAGCTGGGGAGAATGGAGGCCTGGTGGGAACTGCCCATCCGGGTAGGAGGGATGGCGGTAGCTGGCGAGGGTGGAGGAAAGAGGGTGCACACGGTATCATTTGGGGCAGAACAGGCAGAAGCAGATGCGTTCATGTGTCCGTTTATAGGCACCGACTGTGCGGGGTGAGGAAGCGGGAGTGGGGAAGGTTCTCTTGAGAGTCAGACAGACCTGGTTTGAGGTCCTTGGCTTTGGCACTCACCAGCTAGTGGCCTTGGGCAACATCTGATCTCTCGGAGCCGCCTTTTCCTTGTGAGATGCGGAAAGATAGGAGGCAGCATGTGAGGAAGTCCACTGCTGGGGGCATGTGACCCACAGTGATCACCCTAAAAGGAGGGCCATTGCAGCTGGGGCCCAGGCTCTGCAGGGCTTGAGAGGAGGCTTTTGGGGCTGGCTGGGGACATTCTCAGAGCTGTCCTCTGGCAGGAGGTGGTGTGGGGCAGCAGCTTTGATCAGCACCCAATACCCCCTGCAGCCAGAGATCGCACTAGCTCATTTCAGCATGGGGCCGGGAATGCACAGCCCTAGAGCTGAGCGGGCCCAGGGCCCGAGAGAACCTCTGAAAGGTTGGGTTTGGTGGCGCGCAACGCGGGCCCTCCCACGGAAGGCTGGACGGCAGAGGCACGCAGGCCTACAGGAAGCTGAGTGCAGCAGGGCGGCGACCGGCGGAGGGCGGGCGGGCGGGGCGGGAGGGACACTGAGATCCCGGCCTGCGGACCCTCGCCGGACGTGAGGCGAGCTTCCGATGCGGCGGGACCCGGAAACGCGCCGCCGGGAGCAGGTGACGCGCGGGCCGCGGGCGCGCCGTGGGGAGGGTGGCTCGGGGAGGGCGCGCTCTTCCGCCCAGGACCCTACCCGAGCGGTGGGGGCCGCGACTGCGCGGTGCACCGACCTTCTCCGCGGACCGAGGTGCGAGCTGGAAGTGGCGGGGAGCCCACCTCCAGGCGCCAGGAAGTGGGGTCCGGTCCTTAGGAACCCCCTCACACTCGCTGCTCTGACATACGCAGGCACGATCACCCGGCCCTTGCCTGGAACACCGGCCCCACGTGGTAGATGAGAGCCGGGACCTCTGGTCAAAGCCGAGGAATGTGAAGGTTGGAGGTGGGGCTGGACCCAGAGGGGGTGGGGGGTGGAATAGGACCTGACACCTCTAGGAGTCCCTTGTCAAGTTTCCAGATTTGGGACGTGAAGCCTCACTTTTCCCCTCTCCCTCAAGCATGTCCCCAAGCCCCTCTGCACACAGAGGTCTCCCTGCCTGCTGCCTTCCCAGCCTTGGGGAGTCCTATTCCCCGGCCCCATTTCAGCGATTATCTGCCCAGCAGCCTAGGCTTTGGGCTCTGGACCAGCTGGCCTGGCTCAAGAGCTCTCCCCAGCCAGAGTCCCCCTTCCTCTGGCTAGAGGACGCCCAGCCCCCTCTTACCCGCTCCTCCCCCTGACTCTGCAGCCTCCCTGGGCCCTGCCTGAGCAGGCCTGCCTGGCGAGCTGGGACATGTCTGGCCCCCGAGGACAGCCGGTGGGCGATGGCTGCAGTGGCGGAGGGGCTGGAGCCCGAGACAGCGGCTGTAGAAGATGCGGCAGGAGCCGTTACAGATGCTGTGGATGCGAGGCTGGGGGCGCCCCCTCTCCTGTCTGGGAACCGGCTGAGCCTGGACCTACACCCCAGGGGCTGCCATCGGCTGCTGCACCTGTGTGCCAAGCAGGTCCGTCAGTTGCTGGAGGTGGAGTTCCTGCAGCTGAGTGGCCACGAGGACCCTCAGCTGCTGCAGGCCACCCTGGCCCGTCTGCCCTCGAGCCTGCCACGCCTCCGCTCCCTGGTCCTCAAAGGTGAGCCCCACCTGGTCCCAGCCGCATCGCTGGCTCCTGCCTCTGCTTCTTGGTCCTGAAAGGCAAACCCCGGCCCCAGCCTCATCGCTGTTCTCTGCACAGCACTACCCGACCCCTTTTACCCCGAGAGGAAGCTGGCTGAGCCTGGGCTCCTGGACCTGGCAGCTGCCAGTGGGGTCTCCAGCAGACCCCAGTGTGGGTATTTCTCCTGGGGTGGGTCACGGGTGGTGACTGTCAGCCGAGACGAGGCTGTGTTGTCTGTCGCTGCCTCTTTCATTTGCTGGTGACTCTCCAGTATCTGTGTCTATCTCTCGCTGTCTAAGTGGGGTTGGGGTGGAGGTCTGTGTTTCCATGCACCTATTTCCCTGGCTGGCAGGGCTGAGCTGGGACCTGGGACTCTGGCTCTGAGAGCCATGTCTGCCTTTCCCCCACCCAGGTGGGCAACATCGGGACGCTCTGGGTGCCTGCCTCCGGGGATCCCTCGCCACGCTGCCCGCCAGCCTGAGTGGCCTAGCCCACTTGGCCCACCTGGACCTGAGCTTCAACAGCCTGGAGACATTGCCAGCCTGTGTCCCACAGTTGTGTGGCCTGGATGCTCTCCTGCTCTCTCATAACTGCCTCTCAGAGCTGCCTGAGGCCCTGGGGGCCCTCGCCGCCCTCACCTTCCTCGCTGCCACCCACAACTGCCTGCGAACGCTGCCCGCAGCCCTGGGGTCCTTGTCCAGCCTGCAGCGCCTCGATCTCTCTGAGAACCTTCTGGATGCTCTGCCCCCTGAGATCGGAGGCCTGAGCAGCCTGGCCGAGCTCAACCTCGCCTCCAACCGGCTGCAGGGCCTCCCTGCCTCCCTTGGTGAGTCGCAGCCTTGGCTCCCCGGGCCTGATGGGCCTGATGGGCCGTCGGCCACTGCCCAGCCTGCCCTGTCCCACAGCCCTCTCTCCTGTGCAGGGCCTCGCGCGCACAGGCTGGCCCACCTCGAGCCTTCGCCCTCCTCGGCAGCCCTTGCTTGCCCCCCACTTCCCTGGCTGTTGAGGCTCCCTGTGCAGGCCTGCCCGAGCTTTCTCGTCCAGCCAAAGGGCGGAGACTGAAAGGGCTTCTCTGGGAGGCCCCAGCGTGAGCGGCCTGGCCTGGCGCTGCAGGGCTGGGGTGGCCCTGTGTGGCCTCCGCGGGCCCTAAGCTGGCGCCCCTGCAGCGGGCCTGCGGTCCCTACGGTTCCTCGTTCTGCACAGCAACCTTCTGGCTTCGGTACCTGCCGGCCTGGCCCGTCTCCCGCTGCTCACCCGGCTCGACCTGAGGGACAACCAGCTCCGGGACGTCCCCCCCGAGCTACTGGATGCCCCCTTCGTGCGACTGCAAGGAAACCCCCTGGGTGGGCCTAGCCCCGACCCCCACAGTCCTCCAGGTAGGCTCACTGGTGGGGACGGGGGCAGACCACAGACAGGACGCAGGTGTCGTCACCATCCTAACAGCCCATCTGTCCTTCCACAGGGACACCCGTGGTCCCAGAAATGCCCAGACTGTTGCTGACTTCAGATCTGGACAGGTATGGTGTGGAGGAGGGGCCGGGCTGCAAAAGCGTCTGTCCACCCTGTCACCCTGTCCACCTGCCTGTGCCTTGGGGGTCTCCTAGAGTTGCCCAGGGCGCCAGACTCAGACATGTGGGACCCTGCTGCGTCTGACCCGAGGTCCACCCTGTCTCCCTCAGCTTCGCCGTGACCTCCCTAGGCTGCTCTGTGACCCTGGCCTGCGGTGTCCGCCTGCAGTTCCCTGTGGGAGCCACTGCTACCCCTGTTACCATCCGCTATCGACTGTGGCTGCCAGAGCCCCGCCTCGTCCCTCTGGGTCCCCATGACTCTCTGCTCAGTGGTGTCCTGGAGCTGCAGCCCCACGGGGTGGCCTTCCAGAAGGTACGGCCGGGGCGGGTCGGGGCAGGTGAGGAGGGCCCCACCGTGGCCCTGGCACTCACAGCACCCTTGCCTGGCAGGACGTGGGCCTGTGGCTGCTCTTTGTGCCCCCACGGGCCCGGCGTTGCCGTGAGGTGGTGGTCAGGACCCTGAGTGACAATAGCTGGAGTGACCTGGAGACCCACCTGGAGGAAGAGACGCCCAAGGTGAGGGCTGTCCAGGCCCATCTGGGAAGGGAGCATCTCTGCCCTTGCCCAACTGTCCCCCCCCAATGCCCGGCGAAGCCCCGACCCTGTCCCTCTGCCCCCCCCATGCCCGGCAAGGCCCCCGACCCTGTCCCACTGCCCCCCCCCATGCCCGGCGAGGCCCCCGACCCTGTCCCTCTGCCCCCCCATGCCCGGCGAGGCCCCTGACCGTGTCCCTCTGCCCCCCGCATGCCCGGCGAGGCCCCCGACCCTGTCCCTCTGCCCCCCCCATGCCCGGCGAGGCCCCCGACCCTGTCCCTCTGCCCCCCCATGCCCGGCGAGGCCCCCGACCGTGTCCCTCTGCCCCCCCATGCCCGGCGAGGCCCCCGACCCTGTCCCTCTGCCCCCCCATGCCCGGCGAGGCCCCTGACCGTGTCCCTCTGCCCCCCCATGCCCGGCGAGGCCCCCGACCCTGTCCCTCTGCCCCCCCCATGCCCGGCGAGGCCCCCGACCCTGTCCCTCTGCCCCCCCCATGCCCGGCGAGGCCCCCGACCCTGTCCCTCTGCGCCCCCCATGCCCGGCGAGGCCCCCGACCCTGTCCCTCTGCGCCCCCCATGCCCGGCGAGGCCCCCGACCCTGTCCCTCTGCCCCCCCATGCCCGGCGAGGCCCCCGACCCTGTCCCTCTGCCCCCCCCATGCCCGGCGAGGCCCCCGACCCTGTCCCTCTGCCCCCCCCATGCCCGGCGAGGCCCCCGACCGTGTCCCTCTGCCCCCCCATGCCCGGCGAGGCCCCCGACCCTGTCCCTCTGCCCCCCCATGCCCGGCGAGGCCCCCGACCCTGTCCCTCTGCCCCCCCCATGCCCGGCGAGGCCCCCGACCCTGTCCCTCTGCCCCCCCATGCCCGGCGAGGCCCCTGACCGTGTCCCTCTGCCCCCCCCATGCCCGGCGAGGCCCCTGACCCTGTCCCTCTGCCCCCCACACGCCCAGCGGCTCTGGGCTCGCTGCCAGGTGCCTCACTTCTCCTGGTTCTTCGTGGTTTCGCGCCCTGTGTCTGACGCCTGCCTGGTGCCACCAGAGGGGACGTTGCTGTGCTCCTCAGGACATCCTGGGGTCAAGGTCACATTCCCCCCTGGGGCCACTGAGGAGCCCCGTCATGCCCGCATGCAGGTACGGGCAGGGCAGCTGCCACGGGTGGCGGGTGGTGCCTGGGCACAGAGGTGATCGCTCGGGTGCCCTCTGCTCCAGGTGGTGCGCGTGGGCAGCAGAGAACTGCCGGCCCTGCTGGGAGAGCCTGAGGCGGCCGCCAGCCCCCTGCTCTACCTCTCCCAGAGCGGCCCCCCAAGCTTCCTTCGGCCAGTCACCGTGCAACTGCCTCTGCCCCCCGGCGTCACAGGTGAGAGACGGCTGTGTGGCCTCCTGGACTTGCAGCCACGGGGTGGGGGGGACAGTGCTCAGAAGGGGGGCCCCGGGCAGGGAGGCCTCAGCCTGTGGCCCCCTGCCACCCACAGGCCTGAGTCTGGACCACTCGCACCTGCACCTGCTGTACCGGGCCCCTCCCGCGGCCACCTGGGACGACATCACGGCGCAGGTGGCGCTGGAGCTCACCCACCTGTATGCTCGCTTCCAGGTCACGCGCTTCTCCTGGTCAGTGGCCCCTCCCTCCGCCTCTTCGGTCCCCCACCCCTGCCCCGGCCTGTGCACCCCGCTCACCCCCAGCCTTCCCAGGTACTGGCTCTGGTACACCACCAAGACCTGCGTGGGGGGCCTGGCGCGGAAGGCCTGGGAGCGACTGCGGCTGCACCGCGTGAGGCTCATCGCGCTGCAGAGGCGCCGGGACCCCGAGCAGGTCCTGCTGCAGTGCCTGCCCCGCAACAAGGTGGGGGCGGGGGCAGAGGGCTGGGAGGGCGGGGTGGGGGCCAGAGGGCCAGGGCAGGGCATTGGGCTCCCAGCCAGTGGGTCGCCCCTGCAGGTGGACAGCACCCTGCGGCGGCTGCTGGAGCGCTACCGTGGCCCGGAGCCCTCAGACACCGTGGAGATGTTTGAGGGGGAGAAATTCTTCGCTGCCTTCGAGAGGGGCATCAACGTGGATGCCGGTAGGCCGCCTGCACCCAGAGAAGGGACCCTGGGGTCTGCCCCTACAGTCCCTGCTGAGCCCACCCCCTGCCCCCAGACCGTCCAGACTGTGTGGAGGGCAGGGTGTGCTTCGTCTTCTACTCACACCTGAAGAACCTGAAGGAGGTGTACGTGACCACAGCGCTGGACCGGCGGGCTCAGGCCGTGAGGGGCCAGGTGGGCCAACGGGGTAGGGCCCCCCGGGCCGCCTGGGCCGCGGCCAGAGCACTGAAGCCCGCCTCATCCCACCCACAGGTGTCCTTCTACCGAGGAGAGGTGCCAGAGGAGGTGCCTGAGGAGGCGGAGGCTGCTCGGCAGAAGAGGGGTGCAGACGCCCCGTGGATGGCCACTCTGCCCCTCAAGCTGCCGGTGCGGCCTGGCGGGGGGACCGTGTGTGGAGGGGGAAGGGGGTGGCCAGGGGTATGGGCTGGAGCCGGGGGCGGGGCCAGGGCTCACTGCCACTGCGTCCTCCCCACAGAGACTGCGGGGATCCAAGGGCCCAGGGCAGGGGGCTGGCCTCTCTCTGGCACCTCTGAACCTGGGCGACGCCGAGACTGGGTTCCTGACACAGAGCAACCTGCTAAATGTGGCTGGGCGCCTGGGCCCTGACTGGCCAGCCGTGGCCCTGCACCTGGGTTTGCCCTACCGGGAGCTGCAGCGCATCCGGCATGAGTTCCGGTGAGTTCTTTTGAGCCTCCCTTCCCGCTGCTGGCCTGCCTACTGGAGGCTGGCTGAAGTTCTGTCCAGGGGAGGTGGGGGCAGGGCAAACAGTCAGGAAAGGGAGGGTCTGACCGCCCCTGGCCCAGGGAGGAAGGAACCCATCTTCCCAGGGTGGTCCTGGGCCGGGCCCCTCCCTCACCGTTCCCTGTCCCCCCAGGGACGACCTGGATGGGCAGATCCGCCATATGCTCTTCTCCTGGGCTGAGCGCCAGGCCGGGCAGCCAGGGGCTGTGGGGCTCCTTGTGGAGGCCCTGGAGCAGAGTGACCGGCGGGACGTGGCCGAAGAGGTGCGGGCTGTCTTGGAGCTTGGCCGCCGCAAGTACCAGGAGGGCATCCAGCGCACAAGCCTGGCCCCCGGGGACCTCGGCCCACCTGGCTCTTCAGCATCACAATCCCCCGAGCCTGCCCAGACCTAGAACCTACCGACTTTGGGCTGGTCCCTGACATCCTCTGGCCAATGGTTAGAGGCTCCCACTTTCAAACTTTCCCTGGGTATGGGGCCAGTGACCCTCTCCTCCTTGTGTAACAAACGTGCACCATCCTGGCTGCTGTCTCAGAGCTCAGTTTATTTGCTGGGTGGAGAGGCAGGTGGAAGGCACGGGGAGGCCAGATCAGAGGCCTGGCCCCTGCTGCGAGGGGGCCTGTGCACAGGCTTCCCCACAGCCCTCGCTCCTGCCTGTCTCCGGCCCAGCGCCTCCTCTTGGTCCTGATCTCTGGGAGACAGGGGGCCCCAGCTACAAAGTAAGGGCCGCAGCCCCGATGGATACAAAGTCACCCTGTGCGGGATTGCATATCTGCCCTTTGGTGGCAGTGAGGGGCGGGGGCTTGGCCAGTTCAGTCCCCTCCCAGCACCGCTCCTCCCCTAGGACACCTCGTCCCAGCGCACCTCGCCATCCGCTGGCCCGACGGGAGTAGACCCTGGTCACCGGCCCATGCACGGGCGCGAGGCCGGACACGCAGGGAAGACCCTTGGGGACCTAGGGTGAGGGCTTGGCGCTGGGCTGTGGCCCGCCGGGCGCAGTGGCCGCGGCGGCCAGGAGAGGGAGCCGGAGGCCGCGAGCGGGCCGAGGACCGGGGGCGGAGCGCGCGCGGCGCCGAGCGGACGCGCCCCCGCGCTTAGGTGAAGCCGGGCGCGCGGCGCGGCGGGGAGGCGAGAGCGGCGGCGGCGGCGGCGGCAGAGCGCGCGGTGAGTGCCCGCGGGGCGGCTCCCATCCGCGGCGCCCGCCCGAGTGCAGCCCGGCTGCGGGGGCGAGGGGCACCACGACGGCTGTGGGAGGTGACATCTGCCCGGACGAGGCGGCTCCTGCGGGGCCCGCGCCGGCGGATGCTGCGACCCGCTGCCGCTGGAGTGTGGGAGGCCGTGCTCGGCCCCGGGCGGTGCCGGGCGCGCTCCCCGCGCACACGTGTCCCCGCGGGGTAGGAGACGGGGGCCGGTGGCCAAGGAACGGAAGCCCGGCCGCAGGGGGGACACACGTGGGGCCCTGCTGGACGTATGGGGACACGTGCTTGGCTGGAGTCGCCATCGCCTGGAGGGGGACAGCGTGGCGGTCCGGGCCCCGTCCGGACCCCCTCCAGCTAGACGGGGAGTTGAGCCAGCCTCCAAGCGGAGCTCTGAACTCCCACCCCGCGCCTCCTTTGTCACCGGCTTGGCGCCCCTCCAGACGGCTGGACAGAAAGCACCTCCCCGGGGGGAAGGCGCTGGGGAAGATTGAATGGGGAGCAAATGGCCGGTCCCGGGCTCTGAGCCTCACCCCCATTGCCTTTTTTGGGGGTGGGGAGCTCAGCGGCTTCATTTGTGGGAGATTTTACCTCTGGAGGGCCTGGAAGCAGCAGCATCGTCCTGTGGGTGGTCTCTGTGAGCTGCGGTGTCCACAGCCTTGCCTGCAATCCCAGTTTACCAGGCTGCGGGGAACCGGAGGGGGTACAGGGAGGGCTGACAGCCCTGGGGCCTCAGGCCTGGCTGGGGCTGCCAGGTTTCTATGGCAACATGGGGGCGCAAGGGGAGGGCCCTCCAAGCTGTCTCATGAGCAGGGTGTGGGAACACTGAGTGAGGACAGAAAAAGGAGCATCCAGGGTCCGGAGGACCCCTTGCCAGTCGTCTCCCGGCAGAGCCCACCGCCCCCACTGTTCTCAGTTCTGCACCCGTCTTCCCCACTCCAGCTGGCAGGGTGTGATGGGGGACCCCAGGGCTGCCTGTCTTCCTGGGGCAGCTGCTCCCCTCCCCACCTTGGATAGTCTGACTTCCGGGGCCCCCATCACCCAGATGTCCCTTACCCCAGACGGGAGGCAGGGCTCATTCAGTCCCCATAGGGCAGGATGTGGACCTTGCCCCCAAGGGTCTGGGACAGCGGAGAGAGACGGCTGTGGCCAGTCTACACCTGGAGGGTGGGGGAGGGTGGGGGTGGGAAGAGAGGGTCAGGTTGAAGTGCAGAGGTCAGACTCCTCTCTGCAGGCTGGGGCACGGAGAAGCAGGTCCTGGCACTGAGGCCCTGGGCGAGTCGGGGGGTGCAGCTTGGCAGGGCAGAGGGCTCTGGGAGTACTGGTTCCCATGCCCTCTGGACCTGCCAGGTGAACAGGCCTATGGGTGGCAACCAGTAGCCTCTGAGGCCCAGCCACCCCCTCCCTGGCCCTTTCTAGCAGACAAGCATGTCTTTCTCTGCTCCAGCGTGAGTTTTCCCTGAAGTTCACCTTCCCCCAAAAGACCCACAAGTCCCACAGGCACGAGTGGACACAGACCCATCTCCACCCCGTGGCACCAGATCCCCCATGCCTGGGCACAGAGAGAGCCCTATCCTTGGGGTCCCAGGGCCCTAGGCAGATCCAGCCTGCAGGCTGCAAACAGAAACCCATGGGGCAGCTGGGGGCACGGTGGTCGGGGGCTGGGGTCCCTGTGAACCGGTTGCGTGGCTTGGCCGGGTCAGCCCGAGTCTGACCCACTGCCCCACGGGCTGGCGGGGGCTCCGAGGCCAGTCCCTGCCTCCCAGAAGCTGTCACACCCCCTTCTCGTCCATTCTCCCACAGGGGCAGGGAGCCTCATCCCGCCCAAAGTGAAAGAGAAAGTCACCACCCCCCTCAGGCCCGCCCCGCCCCGCCCCGCCCCGCAGCCAATCCCCGCAGCCGGCACCGCCCTCGGCCGCTGGATCTCCTCCGCCCGCCCGCGGGCTGTAGTCGCGGAGGAGGAGCCGGTCCGGTGCACCTTGGGGTGAGCGGGACCGCGGCGGGGGGCGGAGGGGCTGATGAGGAGGCAGGGGACATCCCGGCCCAGGAAAGCTGAGGTGAAGGTCACCAGTTCTCGGGGGGCGACAGGTGTGAGCCAGCCGTGTGACCCTGGGTGGCAGCGCTTCGGGTGGGAGCCTGTGACAGCTGGCCTCTGAGGGGACCACAGTGCGGGGGGAGGACCCCACAGCCCAGTTTTTATGGCTGTACCCCTGCATAGGAGGCCCCCGAGGCTGGCTCTGGCTCCCCAACCCTGCCCCTAGAGAGAGGGGCCTCTTGTCTCTGCACCCCTGGAGCAGCTGGGGGACTGGCCCCAGGGAGCCTCGGAAGGTCAGCCATCCCCCTCCCAGAGGTCCTGGTCGCTGGGTTCCTCCGTGTGTGTGGGTGTGTTGGGTGTGAGTCTGGGGGTGAAATTCCTGGGAGTGTGGGCACAGGGCTGGCTGTGGCTGTGTTGGCGCTTCTCCGGTCACCAGGGGAGCGGATGGTCTGGGGGTCCAGCGTGGAGTTGCCACGGGAGTGGGGGCAGCATCTACCGGGCAGCTGTGAGCTGAGCCCTAGTGTGGATCCTGGGGCACTCTCACCCCCCTCCTGAAGAGGGCAGGTGCCTGCTGCCTCTGCTCAAGGATGGGGGCCGTCACAGCCCAGTCCAGGGGCGCCCTGACCGGCGTGTTGGCCCCGTCCCCTGCTGCTGCCTCCTCAGAGGCGCCTGGCCCTTTAAAGGGCTCCGCGCACGTGAGCGAGCGAGGCCAGCTGGGAGCACGCAGCCGGTGGGGGCGCCTTGAGGGGAAGCCGGGTGGCCCAGGGATGGGGCCAAGGGGCAACGCTTCGCCGCACACTGCGCGCCCAGGACGTGCGGAGGGCCCCAGCCTGGGAGGGGGCGCTGGGGGGAGGGCTCGGTGCCCCTTCAGGAGACCTGAGAGGGAGGCTGGGGAGGCTTACTCCTCTGGGGTGCCTCTGAGCCGCGGGTCTGCCCACCCCCGCTGATCCCAGTTCCCTCTTTCTTCTAGGACAGAAGTGTTGGTTTTCAAGCTCCCCTGGAAGTAGAGGACCGCCCCTCCCCCTCCCCCAGCACCACCTCCGCTGTCTGGCATCCACCTCTGCGCCTCCTACCTGAGTGCTCCCGAGTTAAATGGCCGATAAGCAGATCAGGTCAGAACCCCACCCAGCCCCACCCCACCCCTGCCCTCCCCTCCCCGCCGACCTATGGCCCAGGAGGTCGTCCTGACACTCCCTCTGCCCACACAGTCTGCCAGCCAAGCTCATCAATGGCGGCATCGCTGGGCTGATCGGGGTCACCTGCGTGTTCCCCATCGACCTGGCCAAGACGAGGCTGCAGAACCAGCAGAATGGCCAGCGCCTGTACACCAGCATGTGAGCCTGCAGGGGGGCGGGTAGCAGGCGTGGAGCCATGGGTGTGGGGCAGACTTCTGCGCTCGGCTCCTGGGTCCCCCCCATCCCGTTAAACCAAAGGGGAAACTGAGGGGGGGCAGGCCTGGGGGAGCGCCTCCCTGGGTCAGGGCTGGGGCCGTTGCTGGATGCCAGACTGATCCCCTGCTCGCTCCCACCCCCTGGGCTGTAGGTCTGACTGCCTCATCAAGACCATCCGCTCAGAGGGCTACTTCGGGATGTACCGCGGTGAGGCTGGGGACGGGGCGGGCCTGGCAGCCTCCTGCAGCCCCAGAGGGGCCCTACCGTAGCGGCGGGGCGGCAGGTGGGAAGCCAGAGCAGGGCGGCGTGCCTGTGCCGGGTGTGACGGTGTGGACCTGTCCCGTGGGGGCTGGCTGCACTTGCACCGGGGGTCATCAGCCGGGCCCTGGGTGCTGGGGGGACGGGGGGTGGGACCTCTGGGGCACGGCAGTTCTCAGCCCCGTCCCCCACTCACTACCAGTGCGCAGCATGGCAGGACACTGTCTCTACCACAGTGGCCGCAGCCCTTCCCCTGCCTCCCGGGACGGGTGGGACCCTGTGTGTGCCAGGAGATTGGGAGGGATGGGGTTGTTACTGCAAAGCAGCTTGGGAGACAATCTCCAAGCCTGGATTTGCCCAGATGCTGTGCGGCCCTGAGTCCTCGCCGCCGAGAGGCGCTCGCCACTGCCTCCCCATCTCTGACCCGCGCCAGGCCGGACTGTGGCCTTACCCAGAACCCCAACGCGAGCACGTCTGTAGCCCAGGGGAGGTGTCCCTCAGGGAGGCCGCCCACTGGACTGGGAGGGTTACGGGGGAGGCTGAGCAGAAAGCCTGGAGAAGGCACTGCCTGGCCCGCCGGTCCCGCCCCTGCCAGGCACAGATGTGGGCGAGAGGGCAGGACGCAGCCCAGGAGGGACCGGGGGCGGGCTTTGTCAGCTGGGAGGCGAGTGCTGGCGGAGAGCCTCCCCAGCCCAGGCCACTGACCTGTCTGTGCTCCCCCGTGTGCCACACAGGAGCTGCCGTGAACCTGACCCTCGTCACCCCCGAGAAGGCCATCAAGCTGGCAGCCAATGACTTCTTCCGATACCAGCTCTCCAAGGACGGGTGAGGGGCTCGGCCGGCTGCTGGGGGCCAGGGTCGTGAGGGGGAGGAGTCTGTGCTTCCAGACAAAGGACGAAGGCTCTGTCCTCCTGGGGGCCCCTCACCCTGACCTTGCAGGGCCCCCTCCTCCTCCTTCCCCTCCCTCTCCTCCCCCTCCTCCTCCTCCCCCTCATCCGCCTCCTCCCTCTCCTCCTCCTTCCCCTCCCCTCCTCATCCTTCCCCTCCCCTCCTCATCCTCCCCCTCCTCCTCCCCTCCTCCTCCTTTCCCTCCTCCCCCTCCTCCCCTCCCCCTCCCCTCCCCCTCCTCCCCCTCCTCCTCCTCCTCCTCCTCTGTCCCCAGATGCTGAGTCAGTGGTGCCCAGGCCCCAGGGGTCCTTGGCCCCCAGCCACTGCCTGCTGCCCCTTGTAGGTTGGGATTTCGGGGGCACTGACCAGTTTTCCCCATCACCCAAGGGTGGGGCTGAAAGGCCAGTAGTCCCTTGGAGCACTTGAGCCGCCCCCCCCACTGCATTTCTCTTTGCTCTACAACGGCCCCTTGGCCCTTCCCTGGCCCTGCCAGGAGCCATCTGTCAACTGGGCTCAGCGCCTGTTGCTGGAGAGCCTGGAGGGTGTCTGAGGCTGCGGAGGTCTGTACCCCACAGGGCTGCCTCCGCCTCCACCCCTCCCACGCCCCCTCACTCCTGGGTGCACTGGGAGGCCCCCCGGGGCCTCTGACTCTTCCTTGCAGCCCCACCCTCTTTACTGCAGGCAGAAGTTGACCCTGTTCAAGGAGATGCTGGCGGGCTGCGGGGCCGGCACCTGCCAGGTGATCGTGACCACGCCCATGGAGATGCTGAAGATCCAGCTCCAGGACGCAGGCCGCATTGGTGAGGGCGCGGGGCGGCAGGGCAGCTGGGCGGGGGAACTAGCCGGGCCCCTGCCCTGCCGCCACCGCGTGCCTCGTGCCGAGAGGGAGACCAGCAGGCCGTCCCCTTTCTCCCCAGCCGCCCAGAGGAAGACCCTATCTGGCCAGGCCCAGCTTTCCGGCCGGGGGGGTGCCCAGCCCCCCGTGGAGCCTCCAGCTGCACCCCGGCCCACAGCCACTCAGCTGACCCGGGACCTGCTGCGGAGCCACGGCATCGCCGGCCTCTACAAGGGACTGGGGGCCACGCTGCTCAGGTAGGGGGGCAGGGAGGGTTGGGGGCGGCCCGCCCACCTGCCCCTCACCTCCCAGCCAGTCACCACCTCCCTCCCTCCGCAGGGATGTCCCCTTCTCCATCGTCTACTTCCCCCTCTTTGCCAACCTGAACCAGCTGGGCCGGCCGGCATCTGGGGAGAAGTCTCCTTTCTACGTGTCCTTCCTGGCCGGCTGTGTGGCTGGGAGCGCGGCTGCCGTGGCTGTCAACCCCTGTGATGGTCAGTGCCCAGGCCTGGGCCCGGGTTGGGGACGGGGCTGAGGAGTGGGGTCGGCGGTAAGGGGCCCACACTGACCCACACGCCCCCTGCAGTGGTGAAGACCCGGCTCCAGACGCTCCAGCGCGGCGTCAACGAGGACACCTACTCGGGGTTCCTGGACTGCGCCAGGTTGGTGAGCCCCCGGGGGGTGCGGGGCGGGGGTAGGGCGGCCCCAGCCCTGCAGCTCTGACTCCCCTCCCCCGACAGGAAGATCCTGCGGAACGAGGGCCCCACAGCCTTCCTGAAGGGTGCTTACTGCCGCGCCCTGGTCATCGCCCCGCTGTTCGGCATTGCTCAGGTGGTCTACTTCCTGGGCATCGCCGAGACCCTGCTGGGGCTGCCGTGAGTCCAGCCCCGAGCCCGGCAGCCACCCCACGCCCTCCAGCTGAGCGGGACCAGAGTGGGGCCAGAGCCAGGCAACGCACCCGGATGATGCGAGAATCTCTCCCCACATGGACGTGGGGGTGGGGGGAGAGGACGGGGTGCAGGGTCCACACAGTGTGCGCACGTGGGCCTGGTGGGGTTCTGCCTGCACAAGCGCTGGGATCAATGTCTTATGTAGAAAACTCAGAAATCTTTACATTCCTGGAGCCAGCCCTGCCCACCTTGGCCCCCTCTGAACACCCCCAGGGACAGAGCTGGCCTCTGGACTGGGCCCCAGGCCTGGGCTGGGCAGCCGGACCCTCCCCTCCGGTCTACCGGCCCCCGTCCCCGAGGCCCGGCCCCTGGCCCACGGAGGGGACCCTGCACAAACCTATTTATTAACTTGCTGAGTACAAGTGGCTTTGTCCGTCCCTCCGTCTGTCCGTCCAGCCTCCCCTGCCGCTGTTCTCGCCTTGGCCAGCCTTGCGGGAGGATTGGGCTCTCCTGCCCCCCATATCGAGCCAGGAATCCTAGGCTGGGGGTCACCCTGCGCTCTGACTCCCAGGACAGGTTCCCCGCCCCCACCGTGGGACCCAGCCTCCCTCCTGGTAGGCCCCTTGGCCTCCAGCCCAGGCTGGGGGCCCAGGGGTGTGAACTCGGGGCGCATGTACGAATGTTGTGGGGAGTAGCTAGTGGCAGCCCTTTGCTGGCCTGGCCCCTCAGGGATGGGGCTGCTGGGGAGACTGCTGCCTTTCCCCACATGGCCAGGCGCGTGCGTGTGCGTGCGTGCGCGCACGTGTGCTGTGTGTGCCCTAGACTCCCCACTGCCCCCGTCCAGAAATTCATTTCTCCGGCCTGCCCCCTCCTGCTGCACCTTTAGTAGACCCCTCTTCTGAGACCACCACCCTGGTGCAGGATTGGCCATAGGGGAGGGCAGGCACGAGGACCAGTCTGGAGCCTGGGAGCGTGTGCTCCTCTTGCAGGGGTGCCAGGAGCTGCCCCTCCAGCCTTCCCAGTGCCCACACTGCTCTCTGGGCCTCTGCGTACGGCCCCGCAACAATTAGTGAAGCTCCGCCCTCCCAGCGTCCCCACCCCCACCCCCGCCCCACTGATGTGAATTGCGGCAGAGGCTCACCTGCCCTGCCCCGTCCCCAGCCACGTGATCGTGTTGGTGATTGGTCTGACGTGCCGGTGCTGTGTTCCCCCACCCCCCGGGCCCCCTCTCCGGAGGCCCCTCCCAGTGACACTACCTGGGGCTCAGGCCTGGGCCCCGCAGTTTGCGGTTGCTCCTGGGAGCTGCCCTCTCCCGTCACATCTGTACCTTGGAAGCTGCTGCTGCTGCTGCTGCTTACAGAATTATATATTTTTTCTTTCGAATTCAAGAGTTTTAAGAAGTTGTAACTTTTTGTGTCTTGTCATGTAAGAAGATAAATAAATATTCTAAGTAGATGCCTCTTCTGTGAGACTCTGGTAGCGGTGAGAAGGGGAAGGGCGCCCTCCTTTTCTGGTAACTGGCTCCCCTCACCTGGCAGTCCTGGGTCCGTCTGCCCACCCACTGACGGGCACACTGGCTGGAGGGGGTCCTGGGTGGAGTGGCCTCCTGACTCCCTCACAGTCTGGGATGGGGTTGCGGAAAAGCCAGCCTCAGCCCCTCACCTCCCTGACTCTAAGCTGCCCTTGGGATCAAAAGCGGAGCTGGGTTTGGGGGACCCAGAGGTCTCAGCCAGCTCGGGGCGCTGTGGCGGCCGAGAGCAGGTGGGCGGGGCCAGCGCTGATGCGGTCCCGCTCCGCTTCTTGCGCCGGAAGCAGTGCATTGTGGGAAACTCCCAGTCCTTCCTCCGCAGCCGCCGCCCGCCGCCCGCCGCCCGCCGCCCGCCGCCCGCCGAGGTCCCGCGGAGAGCGCGCTGCGCCGAGGTGGGAGCGCCGGGAGCAGCAGCGTAAGGCGGCGGCGACTGCACGGCCTGGGGTCTGGGGTGGGGTGGGGGCGTTGGGCCCCGCAGGAAGCAGCAGCGGTTCTCCGCTATGAAGGTCACCGGGGGCCCTCCGAGGCCCTTGCTCTCTTGGGCACAGCGGCCTGGAGGGGGAGGGGTAGCCGGGTGACGTTAGTATGAGCCAGAAATAACCAAGGGTCTGGGGGAGGTGGAGAGTGGACCCCCTGCCCTTTGCAAACTTGATACCCAGCAGCTGGGTCCCCCTCCAGAGTGGCAGGGGTGAGGGGCTGCTGGGGTTCCCCGGGAAGTAGGACAGCAGCTGGGCCTTTCATCAGGACACCCACATCACGCCGTGACCTTCAGGCGACCTTCACTGTAGTTAGTGTGCATTACCAGGGTGGGGACCCGGGGCTGCCACCCCCAACGCAGGCTCCCTCTCCCTGAGGGTTGAGGTGGGAGTTCTCAACCTCCTGGAGAAGCGGCGGACCGCCGGTGTCCGGGGAGGGAAGACTCAGGTCCAGAGTGACAAGGGCCCCAGTCCCCCTGCCCTCCCCAAACACTGAGGATCTGGGCCAGGCCTTCCCTACAGCCCAGAGCCCCCGTCCTCTGCCTGGCCCAGATTCGGGGGTGCTGAGGCTGATGACAGGGCGCCTGCCGACCCCAGACTCACACCAGGGATTCCCTCCACTCCCAGAGGCAGGCGTGGCCTCAGGGTCACGGAGGACTCCCTGCTCTTAGGCCGGAGCAGGCAAGGCCGGTCATGGGGTGGGGGGGGGTGCCCGGCGCTGGGGGGAGTAGATGGCTGGCTGGGAGGCACAGGCCTGTCACTGCCACCCTGCCTTCTCCAGCCTTCTGAGAAGACACCCTGGTTTTGTCACATCCAGGTCCTGGCGGCCTGGGGCCCATTCCTACCCCACCAAGGCCCGAGAGCCCAGACTCTGGGCTCCCACCCTGCCCTGCCTTCCCCCCAGCCCACCCAGCCCTGAGAAGGGTATGCAGTCAGTTCTGCCCAGGCCCACGGGGCTGCTGTCCACCTCCCGTGACTGCAAACCCTTCTCAGGCCTGGGTGGGCTCTCTTTCCCACCCTGGGTGAGCGTGATGGACACGGCACACGTGTGGGCAAGACTGTGTCACAGATGAGGAAACTGAAGCCTCTGGCTGGTCTCATCCCAACAACCCAGCCCAGAGGGGGCCCACAGCCCCTGCTTGTGTGCTTGGAGGGGCTTCTCAGAAGGTGGGTGAAGCCGGAAGGAGGCTGAGCCCTGGAAGAAGAGGGTCCAGAGAACTGAGCAGGGTCTCTATAGGGACAAGGAGCTGGGAGCTGGACAGGACGCCAAGTCTCTTGTCCCAGCCTCGTTGGGTCTCCCCCACCCCCCAGGCTCATAGGATGCCCAGAGGTGAGCTGTCCTGAGCTGCTGCGGTCTAGACACCTGCCTGTCCACGCACGCCCCGTGCAGCCCGCCAGCACACCCACCATGGAGTCCAGAGGGAAGTCGACCAGCAGCCCCAAGGCCGACACCAAGGCTGCTGCTGAGGCCCGAGCACCCACCGCCGCGGACGGGAAAGCCCCCTCGGCTAAGCCAGGGAAGAAGGAGGCCCAAGTGGAGAAGCAGGAGCCTCCAGCGGCCCCCACCCTGCCGCCTGCCAAGAAGACCCCGGCCAAGGCAGACCCTGCCCTCCTCAACAACCACAGCAACCTGAAGCCGACCCCCGCAGCCCCCAGCAGCCCCGATGCAGCCCCCGAGCCCAAGGGCCCTGGGGATGGGGCTGAGGAGGGCGAGGCCCCCGACGGGGGCCCACGGGGCCAAGGCCCCTGCCCTTTCGAGAACTTGACCCCCCTGTTTGTGGCTGGGGGCATGGCTGTGGCAGCTACAGCCCTGATTCTTGGTGTGGCCTTCCTGGTCCGAAAAAAATGATGGCTGGTGCCCAGGTGGGGGCACAGCCACTTCCTGTACAGACCTCGGGAATCTAGTGCATGCCAAGCTCACACACAGCTATCTATACATACGTAATACATATACTTGTGTACCCCCCATATACACGCAGAGGAAGAGAGAGAGGGACAGGCCCCCTGCCAGCAGTGGAAACCAAGCCCCCTCGGTCGGTCAGTCCCCAGCACTTTCCCCTCTGAACCTGGGGGCAGAAGGAGCCCCGGCTCTGTGGGTTACAGAGCAGCACGGGTGGAGCCCTGACAGGGTGGCGGCTTAGGCTGGACCAGGGCACCTGAGGGCGGAGGAAGGAGTGGGCTGAGTGTGGCCCGCCTGCCCAAGCGTGCCAGCCTGTCCCAAGGGCCCCAGTGGTTCCGTGGGCTTCCTGGCAGCAACTTCCCAATGAGCCCCCAGGGTGGGTGCCCCCAGGGCTGGGCAGGGGTCTGGGATGGGTTCTGACCTGGGTCCAGCCCGCGTGGGGACATTAAAGGGTGTGGCTGTTTCACTCTCCCCATTTCTGCTCTTTGCTTGCAACTTGGGGTGGGACGTTCATCTGGGTGGGCTGACTCCGGGGGGCTGACCTCAGGCGGGCGGCCACAGGGCGGAGTTTCCGAGCCACTTGCCCGGTCACCTGAGCCCTGGCTGGGTGGACAGACAGCCCGAAGGCTGGTGTCAGGAGGGGGTTCCCCAAGTTTACCTTCTAGCTGGGCCCCCACATTTCCTGCCCTGACCCCCATCCCACCGTGCGGCAGTTGTCCTGCGGGCAGCTGACAGCTTGGCAGGGAGGCAGCTGTGCCGGCCTAGCCCCCCACAGACGGCGCCTCCTGCCTCACCCAGCGTCCTCGGGGTCTAACAAGCGTATACATGCAATAACACAGGTAGAGTAGAACCGCTTGGCGGGTGACCATCACCCACGTCCGCTGCCTCATTGTGCCTGCAGGGAGACCATGCGTTGCTGGGCCCATGGCACGGTGGCAGTGGGCACTGTGGGAGCCCGATGTGCCCTTGCCTGGCCAGCTGGCCACTGGAACCCCAGGCCTGAGTGGAGGCCGAGTCTGAAATAAACTCTAATTATCTAAAGGCTGGGCTGGCGTCCTCACCTGCATGCGGCCGGGACAGGCTGGGGCTGCCTGTCCGGGTGTGTGGGGTGTCATGTATCCACACCGAGGGCCTTCCAGGGAGGGACAGGGACCCCCAGGTGCCCCTCACCAGCCCTTCCTGCCACCTCCGTGCCCTTGATCCTGGTGAGCTCTACCCACAGCCCCGCCCAGGGCCTGGCCCCTCCCAGACAGCCACAGCCAGGCCTTCCTGCAGGCCCTGACGCTAGATGGACACCCAGGGGCTGCAGGACCCACCGCCAGGCCCAGGCTGCCGGCCACAGCATGGGGTCGAGCTGTACTGGAGCCACGTTGGGAGGGGAATGGGGACCTTGGCCCTCAGTCGTCCTCTCCAGCTGGGGACGCTTTCTCGACCCCTCTCTGCAGTGAGCTCACCGCTCCAGGGGGGTGGGGAGGTCGCTGCAGGGAGGGGGGTCCCTCCTCTCATCACCTTCCACCCGCAGCTCGCTGCCCACCCTGGCCGGGTGTCCAACTGGGGGAGTCGCGTGGGCGTGGGCTCGTGGGGAGGAAGGCCCCCCGGGCCCCAGAAGTGCTCTGCGGGCTTTGTCACCCTGGGCCCCACGGACTTCCTCAAGCTGGTTGGGGGCACGTCTCTCCCTTCTTTTCCAGGTACTCATCCCCCATTGGTGCACCCATACCTCAGGCCCAGACAAGTCCAGAGCCCTTCCTTGGAGTGAACACACTCCAAACAGACCTAACACCCTTGCCCTGAGCCATCTGGCCTGAGCTTGGCCACAGAGAGCAGGCGGACGGTGCCCACACCCGCAGCCTCCAGCCCGCCGGCCCCACAGGCGCCGGGGCTGCCACTTGCCTACCTTCTCCGGCCAGCTAGCCCCCTCTCCCCTTCTCTGTGTTCTGCTTGCACCTAAAATGCAAACAAACGAAAATCCTTCTGCCATTTTAGGGGACTTGGGGCGGGACGGAGGTGCCTGTGAAGGTGAGATCTGTCACCTTCAGCTGGACACCCAGGGCTCGGTCCTCCCGATGCGGTGATGTTCTCCCCGTGTTGCTGCCTCATTTTACTTCTCCATTCTCTGTTTGTTTGTTTGTTTTTTGCGGTACGCGGGCCTCTCACCGTTGTGGCCTCTCCCGTTGCGGAGCACAGGCTCCGGACGCGCAGGCTCAGCGGCCATGGCTCACGGGCCCAGCCGCTCCGTGGCATGTGGGATCCTCCCGGACCGGGGCACGAACCCGTGTCCCCTGCATCGGCAGGCGGACTCTCAACCACTGCACCATCAGGGAAGCCCTCTCCATTCTCTATTAAAGGATATTTAGATTGTTTCAGAATTTTTGCAACTTTAGACAAAGCAGTAATGGAAATCCTTGTCCTGCCCCGGTGCCCTGTGTCTCTGGGCATCCTGCGTGCACATCTGACCTTTATTTTATTGTGGTAAAATGTACATTATATAAAATTTACCATTTTATCTTAAACTTTTCGGTGCACAGGACTTTAGCATTAATCCCACCCACACTGCTGTGCTAGCATCACACCATCCGCCTCTGGAAATCATTCATCGTCCCAAACTGACAGTCTGCCCCCATTAAACACTCACTCCTCATCCCCTCCCCCCCCCCCCCCACCATCTACCTTCTGTCTCTATGAATGACGACTCTGGGGACGTCATGTGAGTGGAATCAGACAGGATTTGTCCTTCTGTGTCTGGCTTATTCACTGAGCATAATGTCCCCAAGCTTCATCCATGTTGTAGCCTGTGTCAGGATCTCCTTCCTTTTAAGGCTGACTATCCCATTATATGCATGGACCACCGTTTGCGTGTCCGTCATTCGCTGATGGGCACTGGGCTGCCTCTTCCTGTAAGGCTGCTGTGAACACGGGTGTGTGCACACCTGAGGCCCTCCCTGCGGTTCTCCTGGGACTCGCCCAGAGGTAGGCCACATTGTGTATGCACCTTAAACTCGGCTGCCCTGTCTCGTGCCCATGGGTCGGCCACGAGAGCAGAGCTCCCCTCCCTTGGTGACACAGGAGCAGGTGAAGCACTCAAGGTTTTAAAGCCCATCTGGGGACTTCCCTGGTGGCGCAGTGGTTAATTATCTGCCTGCCAGTGCAGGGGACACGGGTTCGCGCCCTGGTCCGGGAAGATCCCACATGCCGCGGAGCAACTAAGCCCGCGAGCCACAACTACTGAGCCCGCGTGCCACAACTACTGAAGCCCATGCGTCTAGAGCCCACGCTCTGCAACACAAGAAGCCACCGCAGTGAGAAGCCCGCGCACCGCAACGAAGAGTAGCCACCCCTCGCTGCAACTAGAGAAAGTCCGCGCGCAGCAACAAAGACCCAACACGGCCAAATATAAATAAATTAAATAAATAAATAAAAATAAAGTCCGTCTGAACAGGGGAAGCTGGCCACTTCTGGTTGTTTCTGTTTGCACTGATCCAACTGCTACTTTTCACCAGGTTCTTGGCCATCTGGGCCTTGCCTTTTCTGACTTTTTTTTTTTTTAAGATTTTTATTTTATCTATTTATTTTTGGCTGTATTGGGTCTTGGTTGCTGCGCGCGGGCTTCCTCTAGTTGCGGCGAGCAGGGGCTACTCTTCGCTGTGGTGCGCGGGCTTCTCATTGCAGTGGCTTCTCTTTGTTGTGGAGCACGGGCTCTAGGCATGCGGGCTCGGTAGTTGTGGCTCTCAGATTCAGTAGTTGTGGCTCACGGGCTTAGCTGCTCTGTGACATGTGGGATCTTTCCGGACCAGGGCTCGAACCCGTGTCCCCTGCATTGGCAGGCGGATTCTTAACCACTGCGCCACCAGGGAAGTCCTCTTCATGTGTTTTATACTGCAAGCCTTCATCAAATGGCAGTACCTGCATTCAGTGGCTGGCTTACACCTCACTCTGTTTCCTGCATCTAGAAGTTCCAAAATCTCAGTTTACCACACGGAACTGTTGCTGTCTTTACCATGCAAGCTTTTGGAATCTCGGTTAGAAGGATGTTCTCCCTTGCTGTAGTCTAATACTCTTGGCATTTACTCACGTTTAGGCCTTTAATGCATCTGGACCTTAGGTTTTGTGTGGAGTAAGCTGGAGAGCTTGTGGTCTTTCTTTCTCCCCAGCAGGTGTGATGAGCCAGCAACAGGCAGTGGACGGTCCCCCTAGCCCCACGGTGACTGTCTCCGGCTGTCACTTCCCACACAGCCAGGGCCTATCCTGAGCCTGGGTCTGCCTGCACCTGCCACAAGGCCGCACTGTAGCTTTGTGATATCACTTTGTAACCATCTCCTGTTTCTTCTGAGGCTCAGCTTCTTGTTCATAGCATCGCTAAGCTTGAGGAATGTAGGCATGCTTCCAAAATGAGAAAAACAAAACAAAACAAACAAACAAACAAAAACAACCTCTTGGGGATGCCCAGGCTAACTTAAGTTACTTTTGTTACAGAACTGCTTTTATATTTGTTTATTTATTTGTTTGTTTATTTGGCTGCATCAGGTCTTAGTTGCAGCGTGCAGGCTCCAGAGGCCACGGGCTCGGTGGTTGTGATGTGCGGGCTTAGTTGCCCCGCGGCACGTGGGATCTTAGTTCCCTGACGAGGGATCGAACCCGAATCCCCTGCATTGGAAGGCAGATGCTTAACCACTGGACCACCAGGGAAATCCCAGAACTACTTTTAAGATCTAAACAAAATACCAGCTATAAAAAGTATTTAGTGTATAAAGAGTACACACTGTAAATCCCACTCGAACTTACAAGGACACCTGAAAACCAGGAGAACTCAGATGGCAGCAGCGTCTCCAGGGACGGAGGCCCCGGTGGGCTGGGCACTGAGGGAGGGGCTGCTAGGATAAGCTGTGTCACACGTGGGGTCACCGTATAGGGACGCAAAAGGTGTAGGGGTCCAGTTTGCTTTCCTCTCTAGCACCCTCTCCTCTCCCGAGAGTAACTTCCCTTTGGGGACCCCACCATGGCACGCATCCTCGGTGTGCCCGGAGGTGGGGATGCCAATGCCTCAGGATCCTGCCCTCCGCAGACATGGGCATGGCCAGGTAGGGGCCTCTGGAAATGCTCTTCCTCCAGCAGGGCAGAACAACCGAGGCCTGGGGAGGGCAGAGGTGCGGGCGGCTCGCTGCTGCGGACCCTCCCACTGGCTGCTGCATCGGGCCTCTCTGATTCCTGGGCCTTTAGCGCACCCCTGGCCCCGAGGCTCCCTGACCTCAGGGAGGTCCCAGGGCCGGGCAGGCAGAGACTCCCTGCGCCCCAGAGACTGGTCCCGCCGTGCCTGGGCTTCCCGTCTGGTGCCTTCGGCCCCCGGAGCTGGTGCTGGCTGTCCGAGGGCTGCTGAGCAGAGCGAAAGCCGCACCACCTCCACGTGCCACGGCCCCCGCCCCCCGGCCCCGGCGTCAGGCACCTGTCCTGGCGGGAGAGAAGTGCACGCCTGCGTGTTGCAGAGGGCGCTGAGGGAACGTCCCTGGGATCCACCCCGGCACATGGGAACAAAAAGCCTGGGTGTAAGTCAGCCCCGCCTTCAGCCCAGTGGTACCCGGAGGTGTGTCTGAGGGGAACCCCATGCAGACCCTCCTCTGGATCCTCCCAGGTGACCGCTGCTTCCTGTCCTGATGTCCTGGGCATTGGGATGGGCCAGCTTGAGACAGAACCCGCCTCCCTGTCACATCATCCCACTCCAGGCCACAGATCGCCACTGCCTGTCCAACTGCCTGATGTCCTCCAGCCAGGCCCTGGCAGCCTGGGGTCAGACAGTGGAACCAGCTGATCTGTCCTCTCAACAGTACTGCGGAAGTCCCACCCGAGGCAGAGGGACCCTGTGCCCAGCCCGCTGCCCTGGCCTCAGCCGCCCCAGACTTTAGGGGCTGGTGCAGGGTCTGCATAACCCACAGGTGCTTGAGGTCTAAGTCTCTGGATCCACCCTGCCCAGCCTCGGCCAAAAGAGAACCTGGAACTGAGGGGTCTTAGCCCTGCTGGGAAGAGGGATGCATCCTGGGCCTGGGACAAGGGCCACTCTGCCCGCTGCCTGGGTAGCTGGCCTGCCCGTGACACACCCACCCTGAGAGAGCCCCAATCCCAAGTCCTTGTATGGGAGGCCCACTGGGCAGTCAGGCTGAGCTAACAAAGGGGCACTCAGGGCAGTCCTTGCATGGGGTGTTCTCAGAACGGGAGAACTGGGTAGACAGTGCCTTAGTGCCCATGGGCTTTGACGGATGGTTAGGAGTTTGATGGGCAGAGAGGCACTCCAGCATTCCAGAGGTAGGAATAGGAAGTGCAAAGGCCCCCAGGGAAAGGCTCAGGCGTGCTCTGAAAAGAGGAAGTTGCCAGGGGAGCAAAAGCAGGGGTGACCTGAAGCACTGGTCAGCAAGCCCCCCAGGAATGGCCCCCCCCTCACCCAGCCTTGGCTTCCAGGGTGAGCAAGTTCCAGAGACAGGAATGAAATGCTGGTGCAGGACAACAGGACCTTGTGATCACCACGTACCTTGTGCCTCAGGGTCCCAAACAAGTACAAGAGCCCAGGTTCAAGGGTGTCACAACCCCCAACAGCAGAGCCCCTGTGCCCAGCCCCCAGGCCTCCCCCACCTTCACCTGCCCCACCCAGGCACTCGCTATTGGACAAGGAGGTACCTGAATAGCATGTAGATGATGCGGGGGGGGGGGGGGGGGGCGGGGGGAGGTGGGTGAGCCTACACCTCAGGTGTGACCCAGGGCAAGAGCTGTGGGATGAGGCTCAGCAGGACGGGTGGGGGCTCTGAAGGGGGAGTCCCAACCTCTCAGGTCTAGATCCTTCCCAGGAGACAGTCACCAGGCCTGGGCTGCTGCAGGGTCCCCAGGCCCTCCTGCATCTGCTCCGAGAGGAGGAGTCACCTGCCAGTCGCTCCCCTGCAGCAGCCGCCATCACCCCCAGGTGTGCACGGCCACCTGGCCCAGATGTGGGCCCTGAGGCCAGGCCTGAGTAACAGGCCCCACCTCAACCGCAGGGGGTGGGGTGTGAGGGACAGGGGCCGCCCCCTGGGATGGGAACCCACTCAGGAAGGGGCAGAGAGACTGCAACCCCACCTGGGGGGCACCCCAGTCACCATGACAGGTCATCTTGTGTGTGTCCTCCGCACTGGACCCGGGGGCAGACACGGAGAGGCAGGCCACTGCCAGACCCAGAACGAGGCTTCTGGCTCGTGAGGCCCCATGCCACCGCCGCTGCCTCTGTGCAGGATGCCCCTCCCAACTCCACATGCCACGTGGGACCCGCACCCTCGCAGGCTGGCCTGCTCGGCCCTGGACCGGGCTTGGGAAGGGGAATGAACTGTGCTCCTGACGGCGGTTAGGAGTCGGGCCAGGGGGTCTGCTCAGGGCTGCTGAGGGATCTGGCCCGAGAAGACCCTCGGAGGCCTCTCCTGCGGCCCCGCGCCCAAGCTCAGACCTCTCTGCGGGCCCGCCTGGGCCACGAGGCGGACGGCGTCGGAGGGCTGGCCCGGGCGGACCTTGACCTGGACTCCGACCCGGACCAGGGCTGGGAGGGAGAGGCGGGGCGGGAGGCGGGATGGCGCATGCGCCCGGCGCGGCTCAGCCCAGCCCCCAGGCCGCCGCGGCCCTTGACCTTGCCCCTGGCACGCTCCGCGCACGCGCAGGCCGCACAGGCCGTGGCCGGGCCCATGGCGTCCGAGCGGCTCCCGAGCCGGCCGGCCTGCCTCCTCGTGGCCAGCGGCGCCGCCGAAGGTGAGGCTCGAGAGGGCGGGGCGGGCGGGGCCGGGGGCCGTCCGCCGCGAGTGCTTCCGCCCGGGCCGGGGTTCTGTGGAGACGAGGACCGGGGATGGCGGCCCGCCGCGGGTCTGGTCAGTCCGCCTGGCCGCCGCTCTGGGGGAGCCGGGGAGGCGGGGCGGCGAGGGCAGTGGTGTCTCCTCCCCGCACCCTCCCCGCTGCCCGCCGGCCCGGCACACGGCCCGGAGGACGAGGGTGGGGAAGGGACGAGTCCGGTGGGCTCGCGGGCGCCGTGGCTGGTGGGGCCCGGTTCTCGCTCAAGGCCCCCGGGTGCTCAGGGGCAGCAGGGGAGGAACGAGCCGGTGAGGGTGGCTGGCGCACTTCCTGGGTGCTCCCCTTGCTGCCTGCATCGCAGAGGAGTGATGAGCCCAAGGTCGAATGGCGGGAGGTGGAGAACCAGGGTTGGGACCCAGGGTCCGGCTCTGGAGTCTGTTGCCGCCTTGACTTCTGTAGCTGCCCAAGTGGGCGAGGGAGTGAGGACTGCGGGTCATGGGATCACAGTGTGCTGAGCCCCAGGGCCCCTGAGCTGTCCCCAGAATGAGGGATGGAGGAACTGAGGGACGCCCCCCCCCGCATGGGGAGTTCAAGGGTGAGCCATCGAGAGTGGGGTTCAGTCCTGAAGACGTAGGTGGCTGGTCGGAGTGCAGTAAGGGTGAGGAGGGGTCGCACTGGCTTGGCTGTGCCACGGGGAAGGGATGTTGAGGACATGGGGTGGGGGGCACGGCTCTCACAAGGCTCCTGCGCTCCGTGGGCAGGACGAGCGGGCCCTCCAGAGTCCCTTCAGGGGACCCTGGGGTGGAGCAGGTGGGGGTGGGAGGGCTGGAGGAACTGGGCAGAACTGGGGAGACCGTCTTTGCCCAATCTGTGGACTCTTTACGATGAACGTGTATTAATTTGTAAGAGTGAATAAAGGTGGAGGCGAGGTTTCGGGATTGGGTCCCTCGACTAAATAAAGGTGGAGGGACGCAGATCGAGTCCCTTTAGAAGCAGGCGTCTCTGGTGGGGGGGGCCTCAGCTCCCAGCGGCCGGGAGCCTTCGGACTGGGCAGGCACAGAAGAGGCTGCACGCAGCCCCGGGGCCCGGGCGGTAGGCGGGATCCGCGAGCTCGGTGAGGAAAGGAGCCAGCGTCTCCCCGGCCTGTGCACCGCGCTTCCTGCTGACACGTGCTGCGGCCCACCTCCACGGCCACAGGCCTCGCTCACTGCCGCTCCTCTGTGGCTGCGATCGGGGGTGGGGCTGGTGCTCAGCCCCTGTGGTTCGGTGTGTAGACAAGCAGAGTGTCAGGGAACCTCATGCACGGGTTTGCCTTCTGGAAAGGCCTTTAGTGGTCAGGCTGGGGAGACAGCTCCCCTCGGGGGGGCCAAGGGGGCTAGGGCTGCTACCTCAGCCACGGGAGGGGTGGGCCCCGGGGTGAGATGGGGTGTGGGGCTGCTCCCCAGGGTGGTCCGGGGCCGGGAGGAGCCCTGCACCCACCGGGCTGCATCTCCTCGCAGGCGTGTCAGCCCAGTCCTTCCTCCACTGCTTCACACTGGCCAGCGCCGCCTTCAATCTGCAGGTGGCCACCCCCGGGGTAAGTCCAGCCACCCTCTTCTCCAGGACAGTGTTCCACCCCCTGGGAGGAGCCGGGAGCCAGCTTGGGCTGAGGGCCCGGGACCCCGGTGGCACCAGCTAGTTCTGTTCCCCATTTTCTGAGACCTTTGGTCACGTGTGAGTGAGGGTGGCACAGACCTACCATTGGGAGGACTTCTCGGCCCTCGATGGTGTGGAACTCAGGGTCACAGAAGTGACCCATCAGGTGTTTCTCACTGCACCAAGGGTTACCCCTGAGGTGGGTGGGACACTTGCTTCCACTTCATAGGCAGGAGACTGAGGCCACTCAGGGGCAGGAGGGGGTTGGGTGTGGCGAGGCTTGCCGAGGGGCTGGGTGGTCGGGTGCCTTTGTCCCGAGGCACTGCTGTCAGTCCCAGCCCTTGTCAGCATTTTCTTGAGCCAATAGCGGGGGCGTCTCATGCTGGGCTCCTGCAGGGGAAGACCATGGACTTCGTGGACGTGAACGAGAGCAACGCGCGCTGGGTGCAGGACTTCCGCCTCAAGGCCTACGCCAGCCCCGCCAAGCTCGAGTCCATCGACGGTGCGGGGCCTGGGGGGTCTGGGTGGGGGGTGGTTCCAGCTGGGGTCATGGCCCCAAAGTGCTCGCTCACTCTGTTCCTGGAGCATCCAGGGGCTTGTCACGAAGCACTGTGGCCATCCGGGGCCGTGTCCAGTCCTGCGTCCTGTGGCCAGAGTTCTCCAGCGCGGTCTGGGGGAGGGAGTTGGCAGGCACACAGAGGTGGTTTGTGAGCCTCGGGAGCCCTAGCCCACGTGGGGGTAAGTGACACAATCCTTGTGACACAGTGGCTGGCAGGAGCAGAGAGGAGCTGGGCTGGTGGCCGTGTAGGGCCTGGTCCCAGCTGGCGACCTCGCTGTCTGTGACTGACTGGGCTGTGGTCTCCCGCCAGGTGCCCGGTACCACGCCCTCCTGATTCCCAGCTGTCCTGGGGCCCTGGCTGACCTGGCCAGCAGCGGGTCCCTGGCTCGTATCCTGCAGCACTTCCACTCCGACAGCAGTAGGTGGCCCCCAGGACTGGGGTTGGGGTGTGTATGCAGATTCGTGGGAAATGGGGCTCCACCAACAGGGAGGAGAGGCGGGGAGATGCCCAGTGAGGGGCGTGGGAGGTGATGGCCATGGACTGCGGGGTTCAGGTTTTGTTGCTGGAGATGCCCGGTCATTTCAGGAGCCAGATAGGGTAGGTGTGAAGAGCCATGATTCTGACCAGTGAGCGGACAAGTTTAGACGGCATGTGTACACACACACACACACACACACACACACACACACACACACACATTCGGGGGGGCATTCCCTTCCCCATCCCCCCTTCCCCGACTTTGTGCCCATCAGGCCGCTGCCCTTGTGGTCCCTCTGCCTGGCTCCCTCGGGGGCTCATGGCTGGGGATGCTTACCCCCCGCAGATGGGCAGGCAGGATGCTGGCTTTGTTCCCGGTGGGGTTTGGGCTCGAAGGCTGGCAGGACTTCTGTTCTGTGGAGACATGGCGCGCTGCCCTGGCCTGGCATTGGCGGTGATGGGCCAGTGGCTGCGATGGGGCTGGGACGCTCGTTAGGGCGTGTCCTCTGCTGGTGGGAACGGGGCCTCCTGTCCCCAGGCAGTGATTGTCTGGGCCGCCTCAGCCGTGGGAACGCACTCATGCCAGGCTGCCCTGAGAGGGAGCCTCGGAGCCAGGGGCCTGCGGGGCAAGAGGAGGGCCGGGAGCCTCCCCCCGCCGCATTCAGAGGGGGGGTCTCCCAGGCGGGCTGCCCCGCGGTGCCTAGAGGCCAGGTCGGGGCCTGGAGCCAGGCGGGTGGTTCTGCGGGGCAGAGGGTGGTGGCGCTCCGGTGTGACAGGTGGCCTGGCACCCGACTTCCTCCTTGTTGTACCTGTTTCTTGGCCACGGGAACGACTTGAGGGGATCTGGGTTCTAAACAAATCCTAGTTCTGAGTTGTATCTGGGGAGGGGAGCCAGGGAAGTGGAAATGTTGGCAGGGGCCTGGGCGGCTTCCAGTGCCTCACTCTGGCCTTGGCCCTGCTTCCAGAGCCCATCTGTGCTGTGGGCCACGGCGTTGCCGCCCTCTGCTGTGCCACCAATGAGGACAGGTCCTGGGTGTTCCAAGGCTACAGCGTCACGGGGGTGAGTGCTGCAGGGGTGCTGGGCTGGAAGATGTGCACATGCATCCGAGAGCAGGGGGACTGGCTGGGGGCCCGCTGGGGGGCCCAGGGTCCCCTCCGGTGGGGGCAGCAGTCATTGCCCAGCTGGGGCTCTTGGTTACCAGCGTGGGGCAGGGGTGGGGAGCAGGGGCCCTTCGGGGCCTTGTTTCATGCCTGTTGAGTATGTCGCTCCTTTCGGGTCCAGGAAGCGGTGCCGCCACTTGGGCAGAGGGCCTGGCTGGACGTGGAGCCAGAGTCCGCGTCCTGGGGCAGGTCTGGGGGGATCTGCCGGGCGAGGACTGAGGCCTAGGTGTGGGGGCTGCACGGGGCCGGCCTGGCCGGTGGCTGGGAGAGGACAGGAGGAGAGGGCCAGGGGCTCTCCTCTCTGGGGGACCTCGGTCGCCACCCCTCGCGTGGCTCTGTGCTCGACCCCCAGCCCTTCTGCTCGTTGAAGGGCTCCGCCCTGAGGTCACCTGCCTGGCTCATTCTGGTCACCCGTGTGCCCCGATGCTGGGCGAGGTGGTGACAGGCAGCTCCCGCCCTACGGTGGCCTTGTCACCTCAGGCCACCCCACGGCGGGAGAGCCTCAGCCCCGACCCCTGATGCGGGCCCCTCCACCCTCAGCAGCCCCCACGTGGCGGGCGTGGCCCCCTGAGCCTGGGTGCTCTTTCCCCGCAGCCTTCCGTGTACGAGCTCGTCCGGGCGCCCGGCTTCGCCCACCTGCCCCTGGTCGTGGAGGACTTCGTGAAGGACGCGGGGGCCTGCTTCAGTGGTGAGTGGGGGCCCTGGCCAGGCCCGCCTGCAGGGGCTGAGTGTCCAAAGGACCTCGGGGGCCAGCCCTTGACCACGAGTCCCCGGCCCGGGAGGGCAGGTGCGGGAGGGTCTCGGGAGCTGGCCCAGCACGTGGCCTGAGGCCTGGGCCCCCGGGGGTCTCCTGCAGCCAGCGAGCCTGACGCCGTGCACGTGGTGCTGGACCGCCACCTGGTCACTGGCCAGAACGCCAGCTCCACCGTCCCGGCTGTGCAGAACCTGCTCTTCCTCTGCGGCAGCCGGTGAGGGGCCTTGGCCTGGGTGGCGGTGGGACGCTGGCTTGTGACTGGCCCCTTTGCCTTGACCTGGCCTCCGTCCCGCAGGAAGTGAGGTGGCCCCGAACTGAGCCCGCCAGCGGATGCCACCACCTCCAGATGTCCCGGGTGTCCCCAGAGGCAGCTGGACTCTCAGGCTTCCGGGAACCCCGTCTGCACGACACCCCATCCTGGCTTGCTGGGGGCTCTGAGGATCCTCCCTGAGGGGTGAAGGCTCTGGGGGAGGGGCTGAGCCCCCCCACCCTGCAGAGTCTCCTCAGGGAGGGGTGGGGAGTGCCGAGGGCCCGCTGGCGGCCGGGTGGCCCTGGAGCATTCTGAGTGCCCCGCAGAGGGTCGGCTGTGGGGTCCGGGCTGGGGTCTTGGCTCCTCTGCCCGTCCCTGTTCACCCTGGTGGCGGGGGGGGGGGGGGGGGGGGCAGGGGGGCAGAGGCTGAGCCTTCCTGGAAGCTGGGTGGCTGCCGGCTGGGATCCCAGGGTCCCGCTTCTGTGCCGAGGCTCCTCCCAGGCCTCCCTGGGGTCTCCCCAGGGCTTTGGGCGTTGCTGGGGGCTGGGTGGGGAGGGGCCCGCTGGCTGCTGCTGAAGGACCTGCTCTCACCCTAACCCTTGCCCAGTGCACAGTTTCAAATGTGATGGCGACCCCGTGTTAAGGCCAGGATGGACCTTGGGGTGGATGTGGCAGTGTCACCACGTCCCTTCTGACGTTGAGAAACACTCTTAATTGTGGATACAACACACGGCCCTGCCCAGGTGGCCTCGGGTCCTGACGGCCGAGCCTGGTTTTGCAGCTGCTCTGCCTGTTTCAAGGTGGACCTGATGGAGCCGAGTTCCACTTGGAAGGAGGCCTTGAGTGGGGCTGTCTGGGCTGGGTTGGCAGGGGCGGCGGACAGTCCTGGGGATGCCAGGTGGCTGTCCAGCCAGCCGAGTCCCAGTGCAGCCTGGTGGCTCTCCAGCTTCCCCAGGGCACCTGTCCTGGCCTGTGGCCCTTGGCTGGGGCCTCCTGGAGCCGCTCTGGCCCCGTGTGTGTCACCATCCTTGTCTCAGCCTGACTAGCTCTGCCGCATCCAATCCCTCAGAACAAAGGAGGAGGAAGCAGGGCGCCCGAGTCGGAGGCGATGCTCCCACGTGCTCCTTTCTGTCCGGCATCTCCCGGCATCAGGGCCCCTGCCACCTGCTGGCCTGCTCTGTGCACACATGGGGCCTGGGCAGCCCCATCGTTCATCCCGTGTTTGCAGTCGCCACATCACGGAGTCATGGACGTCTCTGGACAAAAAGCTTTTTTCAAATGATGACGCCTTCTGACTGTGCAGACCAAGACCCAGGCGGGCTCTGCAGGGGCCCCTCCACAGCCCTGCTCCCTGGTCGCTGATGCTTTCTGAGTCTGCCCCACTGGCTGGTCCTGGGTATGCCAGGTCCAGGGCACTGGGGTGGCCACTGGGTGGGTGCGGGTGCCTGTGCCCCCGGGGGTTCCCCACATTCCCGGGGTGTTTAAAATGGACCCTGAGGTTTATCCAAGAAAGACCTACAACTCCACAAAAACAGTGCGTGAACATCTGTGGTGTTTTTCGCGGTAAGCTGTAGCTTCCGTGAAAGGAGCATTCTTACTGCTGGACAATATTAACGTCCATGCGGTGGAGCCTTGGAAACGTGCTCAGCTAAGGAAACCAGACAGATACGAAAAATCCAAAACCTCAGTGTGGATCGGTCACTTGTGGCTGGGAACGGGCAGATCGGGGGACGAGCATCTTCTAGGGTGCTGGCTGCACAGGGTTGTACCCGTGAGCAGGTGGGCTTCATGTCTGTCACTGGCATCCACGGTCTCCATCCTGAGGCCCCAGGCCAGGCAAGATGGGGAGCTGAGACCTCCACGTCCTCCTAGGACACAGCCCTTTGATCAGCTCGGGGAGGGGGCTGCAGGAAGCCTTAGCCCCCTGACCCGACCTGGCCAGGCAGCTGGGGGGCTGGGGGCGAGAAGCCCTGCCCACCTCAGCAGGTCCCTGTGCTATGGCACCCAACCCAAGGCCACCCCCTCAGCACCAGGATGGGTGGGGCGGCCTGGGCAGGCTAGGTGGCCCGAGGGGCGTGGCCCAGGGTGGCACCTGTCCCCGGAGCCCTGCCTGCTCAGCGGTGCCCCTGCGTTTGGGGAGGGTGGCAGCTCCAGAACCGCAAGTCCCAGCTACCTGCTCCAACCCCAGCAGATGGGGGTTCCAGGAGCCCCACTCACTTGCAGGGAGCCATGGGGAACAAGCCCAGCCCAGCAGGTGCCCCCAGGGCGGGGGTGGGGGGCACAAGGTCTCCCCGTTGACCCTCAGCCAGACCCAGGGCAGCGTCTCACAGGACTGTCCTGACACCTGGCTCCACTGGCGCAGGGCTGGAGGGTCCGCCGGGGCCCCTTCCACCCACCTTGTGCTCCCAGGCAGTCTCACCCAGACCCTGTGTCCCCCCGCACCCCCAGCTTCGCTGTTCCAAGAACAGAGGCTGGTCCCAGGGTGGAGGAAGGGGCTCCCCTGTGGACCACCCATCACCGCCCCCCACCAACCCCTTCCCAGAAAAATCCAGAGGGTGCAAGTAAAGTGTCTCTTCACAAGCTGTGCCCTGCCTCTGCTCGGGGTTTGAGGTTTGGAAGCCCTGCTCAGCGCACGCTACGCTGTCCCCACAAGGTGGCGCCATCGCCCCACCTGTGCCTCCGCCCCAGGGCAGCGAGGAGAGGCTCAGAGGCATGGGGGCCGTGCCAACAGGTCCGGACAGCCGGAAGCTCTGACGCAGAGGCTCCTCTCTGCGGGCTCGGCCCCCCGCACAGCTCCAGCGGGCCCCTGGCACCCTCCCACCCAGCTCTGCAAGCACAGCCTACAAGCCCCGGGGCCGTCTGGCTCCAGACACAGAGGAAGTGCTCAGGCAGTCCCTGCCTTGTGTGTCCAGGCTCCCAGAAGCAGGTGAGGGGCTGTCACCCCTGCCTGGAGGGCCCCAGGGGGCTCTTGACCCAACCCCGCCTCCATCGGGCCAGGCTGCAGCCAACGGAGAAAGGACGCACACACGGAACGAAAAGTGACACCTTTAATGCGCTGAGCAGAATTTTACATAAAATTGGAAATCTGTGATTAACCCCCGCTCCGATTAGTAAAAAAAATCCAAGATTCGTCGCAAGGCATATGTGCAATTAGGCCCCAATTCAAAGTCGGCGGCATATCTGTGGTCCAGCCTCAGGTGCCAAGCTATTTTCCGTTCTCCGCGCTGAACATTCGTTCCTAGAGACGGGCAGTGTGAGCTGCTCCGCTGTCCGCCCCCCCCCCCGCCCCGCCCCGGCCCCTCCCAACCGTAACCCCGGGCTCTCACCGTCAGCATCCGCTCCAGCTTCACAGCGTCCGCGGCGAACCTGCGGATCCCGTCCGAGAGCTTCTCCACGGCCATGCGGTCCTCGTTGTGCAGCCAGCGGAAGGCCTTCTCGTCCAGGTGGACCTTCTCCAGGTCACTGGCCTGGGCTGGGGGAGGGCACGCGCCGGGGCCTTGGGCTCAGAGCCGCCCTAGGGCCCCTGCCTGGCGCGGCCCCCACGGCAGGTGGGCTGGACAGCAGGTGAGTGCAGGCTGGCCCTGCGGCTCTAGGCTCCACACCCTCAGGTGACGGAGGCACCGGTGTCCCCATGGGGGCCTTGAGCGGGGCGGGGGGCTTCTTACCTGCCTTGACCGAGAGCGTGGGCGCCAGCTTGCTGTGGTCCTTGAGCAGCTCCCCCAGGAGCTGGGGTGAGATGGTGAGGAAGTCGCAGCCCGCCAGGGCCTTGATCTCGCCCGTGTTGCGGAAGGAGGCGCCCATGACGACGGTCTCGTAGCCGAACTTCTTGTAATAGTTGTAGATCTTGGTGACGCTCTTCACTCCTGGGGGGACATGCCCGGAGCTGCCACGCCGGCCGCCAGCAGCAGACAGCGCAGCACTCCTCCGCCCCTGCCTCCCAGTGCTCCTCACCGGGGTCCTCCAGGGGCTCAAAGGACTTCTTGTCCGTGTTGGCCACGTGCCAGTCGAGGATGCGGCCCACGAAGGGGGAGATGAGCGTCACCCCCGCCTCAGCGCAGGCCACGGCCTGGGCGAAGGAGAAGAGCAGCGTCATGTTGCAGTGGATGCCGTGCTGCTCCTCCAGCTGCCTGTGGGCGGGGGAGGGCGGCGTGAAGAGCGGGGACACAGCGAGAAACGCTCGCGATTCAGTAACTGCAAAGGCAGGAACAGGGTCGCCCCATCCTCGTCAAGAGCAACTCTGGGGCTTCCCTGATGGCTCAGTGGTTAAGAATCCACCTGCCAAAGGAGGGGACACGGGTTCGAGCCCTGGTCCGGGAAGATCCCACATGCCGCGGACCAACTAAGCCCCGTGCGCCACAACTACTGAGCCTGCGCTCTGGAGCCCGCGAGCCACAACTACAGAGCCCGTGTGCCACAACTACTGAAGCTCATGAGCCTAGAGCCTGTGCTCGTCTACAAGAGAAGCCACCGCAATGAGAAGCCCGCGCACCGCAAAAAAGGGTAGCCCCCACTTGCCGCGATTAGAGAAAGCCCACGCGCAACAAAGACCCCATTCAGCCAAAAATAAATAAAATAAATTTATTTAAAGAAAAAACAAAACAAAAAACCCCCAAAAAAACTCTGGAGGAACTTCCCTGGTGGTCCAGTGGGTAAGACTCCACGCTCTCAATGCAGGGGGCCCAGGTTCGATCCCTGGTTGGGAAACTAGATCCTGCACACATGCTTCAACTAAGAAGTCCGCAGGCCTCAACAAAGACCCGGCATAGCCAAAAATAAATAAATAGATATTTAAAAACAAATATGTGTGGAGTTGAAATTAGTTCGTTTTACTAAAAACAAAACAAAACAAAACAAAACTCTGGAACATTCACCAGGGCTCTCTCTGGCTAGTGAGTTGTGGGTGACCAGAACTTCCTTCATCAAACCAGCAATTCAAAACAGGGACAAAGGCAAGAAGTTCCCTGAGAGCCACAGGCCAGGTCCCTCACCTCGTCACAGAATCAGCTCCGACCACAGCGCCATCCTGCCTCAGTCCCGCCCAGAGCCCGCGGCCTCCCCAGCCCCAATGCTCCCCCTCGCCCTTCTGTGTCACCCTACAGAAAGTCAGTCACCCACGTGACGTCCTGGGGTCGACTGTGAGAACAGGGTCCCGGCCCCACTCTGCAACATGCCGGGACGTGGACTGTGACAACTGAGTCCCTGTCCCAATGGACAGTTTCAGAGGCACCTCTGCTGCCTGGCTGCAGAAAGGTGGTCAAGAAGTGCATCTGAGGGGGGCACAAGGCAGCCTCGACAGCCGACACCATGACCACAGCACCAGCAACTCCGCCCTCCAGTGTGCGCCCACCGGAGACAGCACCAAAGGCAGGACAACCACGCGTCCCGTGAAGGATGGACTCAGAAGATGCAGCGTATACACACGAGCGAGCAACAGCTGTAAGAGGAATGCAGCCCCAACACACGCACACATGTGTGAACCTTGAACACATGCCCAGCACGGGAAGCCGGACACGAAGGCCACGTGCTGCACGATTCCATCACGCAGAAGAGTCCAGACAGGTGTGTCCAGAGGCAGAAGGTCGCAGGAGGGGAACAGATAACACAGGGACCCTGCTGGTGCACAAGGGGCACTTCCAGGACAGCCGTGCATGGCCCTGCGGGGCCGGCGCCAGAGCAGCTCCCTGTCTGTACCTGCTTCTAGCTCCTCCGCACTGAGCACAGCTGCTGGGAAACGACTTACGTTCTGTACACGGAAGATGACGTGAGGACAACGTGTGGCATCGCACGGGGCCTGCTCCCCGAGGCCCACCCGGGACGGGCGGTCCCCACCAGCTCCCTCCTCACGGGGACACTTACTTTCCAGCCTGGATTCCTTCCCAGGTAGACGACAGCTTTATCAGAATCCGGTCCTTGCTGATCCCAGCCTCCTTGTACAGGTCGATGAGGCGCTGGGCGCGGGCCACCATAGCATCCTTATCGAAGGAGAGCCTGCGGGGGCAGGGCCGTGACAGGGGTGCCCAGCAGCCAGCCAGGGGGTGCGTGGCGTGCCCGGCTCAGAGCAGCTTAGCAGGACTGATATTCAAGCAGGAGCCGGACATGAGCAGCTCATCGTGGACCAGCAGCCACGGCAGCACCTGGGCGCCACGTGGGGAACCACGGACTGAAAGCAGCTGCTGCCCTCTGCCCACATCACCTGTGTCAGCCCTGCGTCCTTACCTTGCATCCACTTCTGTGGATACGCGGCCTGGAATTTTCTTCAGTATTTCTACTCCAAACAGCACAAAAAGTTTATCAGTAGCATTTGTAATCTGTTCCTCTTGTGATCTGAAATTCCAGGGAAAAAATTAGGTTAGAAGCTTGTTAGATTTAAATGCACAGGGTTCTACAAAACAAATTCTGTTATTCATTTCCCAAATTCTTTTCCCTCCATCTTTTTTCTCAAAATAATTTTTTTAAATTGTGGTAAAACACACAGAGCATAAAACTTACCATCTTAACCTTTTTTTTTTTTAACTTTGGCCATGCCACACAGCTTGCAGGATCTCAGTTTCCTGACGAGGGACTGAACCTGAGCCACGGCAGTGAGACTGCAGAGTCTTAACCACTAGGCCACCAGGAAACTGCCCCCATCTTAACCTTTTTTTTTTTTTTTAATGAGGTTTGTTGGTTTTTTGTTTTTTTTTTAACTAATTTATTTTTGGGCTGTGTTGGGTCTCCGTTGCTGTGTGCGGGCTTTCTCTAGTTGAGGCGAGCCGGGTGTGTGGGCTTCTCATTGCAGTGGCTTCTCTTGTTGCGGAGCACAGGCTCTAGGCGTGCGGGCTCAGTAGTTGTGGCTCGTGGGCTCTAGAGTGCAGGCTCAGTAGTTGTGGCACACAGGCTTAGTTGCTCCCCGGCATGTGGGATCTTCCAGGACCGGGGCCCGAACCCGTGTCCCCTGCACTGGCAGGCGGACTCTCAACCACTGCGCCACCAGGGAAGCCCTAGCTTAATGAACCATTTTTAAGTGACTAGTTAGGGGCACTGAGTGCATTCACATCGTGGTGCAACCATCCCTGCCTTCCATCTCCACCTTTTCATCCTCCCGAACTGAACCCCTTCGTCTTTGGGAACTTGAACGGAACAGTCTTTCCAATCTCTCTGAAGCTGCCTGGGCAGATGAGTAAGGTACTTGATGCTGTTCCAAAACGGACCAGAAAGATCTCCAGCCCGCGTGTCACGGGCTGGACACGGGAGCAGGGCCTGGTGATCGCTGGTGGGCACCACCTTGTCACCGATTCCAGGAATACCAAGAAGGGACAGGGAAGCAGCCAGGATGGCGGGGGCAGGGTGGCCCAGTGCAAGGAGCAGCCATCACACACACACCTGCACACCGCCTGACCTCAGCACACAGGAGCACCAGAAAGGGACAGGCCAGCCCAGCGTGGCTCCTCCCAGAGGTCACTGTTCCCTGCCGGCTCACTCTCATCTGAGCAGTATCGCCCAGATGAAAATTTAAAATGACGTCCGGCAAAGGCCAGTCTACGGAGAGGAAAGCCAGTCTGTGGCCGCTGGCAGAGGCTCCAGGGAACCTTCTAGGAGGTGCAGATGCTCCAGGACTGGGCCGTGACTGTGGCTGCAGCACTGCATAAACTGGCCGGAATGAATCGGACAGGGCGCTTAATGAATCTCACTCCAGCAGAACTGCTAAAACGTGACAAAAAGCCAGAAAGCAGGTCCATGGTTGCCAGGGCTGGGGAGACTGACTGCAGAAGCGGGGAGGGACTTCTGGGGTGGTGTCTACACGTTCCTGCAAACAAAACTCAGTGAACTGTATTCGCACAATGGGTACTGCCTGCTACGTGTAAATAACATGTCGGCTATTTCTTTCCTGACAAAAAAACCAGGAAAGCAGACAGCATTCCCTCCCTGAGTCTAAGACACCTGAGAACTAAACTCAGGGAGGGAAGGAAGCAACCAGACCAGCTGAGGGCTGCTGCCCAGACCCGCACTCACCCGCCCAGCCTCCGGCCGTGGGCGATGGCCTCCTCCACCAGCTCCTGGTAGGTGGGCATCTGCGCCGCGGCTAGGATCAGGGACGGGTTGGTGGTGGCATCCTGGGGCTTGTACTCATCGATGGCTATAAGGAAATAATTGTGGAAAGCAGGGAAGTAAGTGGAGTGCTCGCTTCCAGCCGGCAACCCGAGCCAACCCCTGTAAGCCCTAAACGTGTAAACAGAGTCAAGCATGTCTTCTGAGCCAGGGTGTGGCCGCACTTCACACGGAAGGCTGGCCAAGAGGCAGCTGCGTGCACGATGAGAAAGCAACAGAGACTAAAGCCAGGAAGCAGATGTGCCGAGGGCCCAGAGCAAGAAGGGCGGTGGCTGCCCGACAGGACAGCGTCGTCGGCACCCAGGTCTGTATTCTCCTCTAACACACGAGCACCTTCTTGGTAACCAGGAAGTCCAAGGAGTCTCGTGGCCCAGGCTCTCGGGGTAGCAGAGTTCACGTTCACCAAACTCAGCTTCCAGGATTAGCTGCTTCAGTAAGTTGATTGGGCAAGTTAGTATTGTCAAAGTATCTTCTGATGACAAAACTACAGAGATGGAGAACAGGAACAGGGAAGTGGGGCGGCTCTCAGGGCCGAGGGAGGTCTCTGTGGCCGGCGAACAGCTGTGTCCTACCCATCCTGGTGGCTACAAGAACCTCTGAACTATAAAACCGCCACAGGGGATGCCCCCTCCTCTATGCAGGTGGAAACCGGTGGACGTGGAGCCGGCCTGAAGCCTGTTCACGGTGTCATGCTAGTGCTAAGTTCCTGGTTCTGATGTCACCACGGCCACACAAAATGTCACCACTGGGGGACGATGGGACTCTATGGGGTAATTTTGCAACTTCCTAAAAGTCTGTAATTATTTCAAAATGACAAGTTAAGAAAAAGTACTCTGGAGCAGAACTTACACAGATGTGTTAAAACCCAGAGTAATGCACTGAAAATGGTCCCTTTCATCATATAAAATTATACCTTGATAAAGCTTTTAGCAAAATTAAAAACAAAACCAAGGGGGCTTCCCTGGTGGCACAGTGGTTAAGAATCCGCCTGCCAATGCAGGGGACACGGGTTCAGCCCTGGTCCGGGAAGATCCCACATGCCACGGAGCAACTAAGCCCGTGCGCCACAACTACTGAGCCTGCGCTCTAGAGCCTGCGAGCCACAACTACTGAGCCCATGTGCCACAACTACTGAAGTCTGCACGCCTAGAGCCCGTGCTCTGCAATAAGAGAAGCCACCGCGATGAGAAGCCCGCGCACCGCAACCGAGAGTAGCCCCCGCTCGCCACAACTAGAGAAAGCCCACATGCAGCAACGAAGACCCAACTCAGCCAAAAATAAATAATTTTATTAAAAACAAAACAAAACAAAACCAGGACCTATCTGGGGTCAACAGATGGACTTCAGACTCCACGGACCCTTAAAATGAACGCACAACCAGGTGTGGGGCGTCGTTCTGGGAAGAGCATCCACAGCTTTGACTGTATTTTCAAAGAGGCCCACGACTCCCCGAAGGTAAGAACCTTCAGTTCATAAAGTGACCACAAACCGAATTTACAGGAGCTTCCCTGGTGGTCCAGTGGTTAAGACTCTGTACTTCCAATGTAGGAGGCCGTGCGTTTGATCCCTGGTCGGGGAACTAAGATCCCATATGCCAGGCGACACGGCCAAAAAATAAAAATAAAACAAAAAAACCACAGATTCACAACTTTGTAAGATTTATGGACACACATTACCAACAAATGTATTTTTAATAAAGTTCTTACATTCACTTAGAAATCTTTGTTTCTAAATTTATTTATTTATTTATTTTTGGCTGTGTTGGGTCTTTGTTGCGGTGTGTGGGCTTCTCATTGCGGTGGCTTCTCTTGTTGTGGAGCACGGGCTCTAGGCGCGTGGGCTTCAGTAGTTGTGGCTCACGGGCTCTAGAGCGCAGGCTCAGTAGTTGTGGTGTAGGGACTTAGTTGCTCCGAGGCACGTGGAATCTTCCCGGACCAGGGCTCGAACCCGTGTCCCCTGCACTGGCAGGCGGATTCTTAACCACTGCACCACCAGGGAAGCCCTCGCTCAGAGATCTTAAATGTCAGCACTTGGGCTTAGATATTTCTAAAAAGAAAGAGGGGGAAAAAAAAAAAGCAAGCATTCCTCAGGGTCCCTCCTGCCTTGTTGGCCCTACACTGACAGGTGTAACAAGACCAGCCATCCTGCGGCTGCTGCCTGGTGAGACCCGACAGGAAACAATATAGACCAGGGCTTTGTCAACTCACAAAGATGGGAAATATTCCATGCTAAGAAGGTACAGAAATACGTGCCGCCACTTTTCCAGCACGCTCTATCCTAGTGATGTCATTGCCAGAGGCCTGAATCAGGGAGGGAGGGGATAGAAAGAAGACCGTGGCCTCCCAGTGAGCAGGGCAGGAGCTGGAATCTCCAGGGCCCCCAGCTCTGACCAGGCGGGGACCTTCTGGCAGATGGTTTAAAGTACAGGTTGGACTCAAGCCCATCACTGTTTCCAGCGTTTATACTGAAGCAGCTAAACATGCTTACTCACTCTCCTAGACTCTGCTAGATAAAGACTTACTCTTACCAAAGAGGAATTAAAGCCTGTTTCTCAAGTCACCATGAGAAAGCAGAAAAGAGAGGAAGTCCCTTCCGTACTGTGTGCCCCACAACACTCGTACCCAGAGAATTTCATTATTTTCCTGAAAATCTTAATTGTTCACAGCCTAACAGAATGGAGGTTCACCTAGTCTGGGTTTCCACTGCAGAGGGAGGAAAAGCTAAGTCCTCCAGCTGCCTCCAAGGAACGTGATTCAAAGCCAGGAAAATCTGAATCTGGGACAAGCTTTGCTTTCCTCGGCGCATGGGGTTTTATCCCCGCAGCTCCTTGGCCCAACGTGGTGAACGTCTAATTGGCCCGCACGCGGCCGCAGGCACCAGCGTGCACAGCTGTCCCCTGGGTAGAGGTGGAGAGTGTGTGCAACGCGAGGTTTCAAAAGCAGGTGGTGTCATTCTTAGTTTCTGGTCTTTCTGGGTCCAGAACTAACTCATGTTCCTGCTCAGCGGTCAACATTCGCGCAACAAAACTACCCCGTGTAACCACAAACGGTCCGCAGCTCCAAGGCGGACCTGGAGTCTCTCCCCAAATCAAAGCATTTGGACACTGTCCCCTGACGCACTGGCGGCTCACGGCGGGCTCCCGCGAGCTACCAGCAGCGCGGAGGGGACGGCGGCCCCGGGCCGAAGGCGAAAGGGAGCCGGGCACGGGTGCCGAGGGCGGGGAGCGAGGGAGAAAGGGGGCGGGAAACGCGGGGAGGGGAGAGCGAAGAGGGGTCGGGGCACCGGGAACGGGGGGGAGAGCGAAGAGGGGGGCGGGGGGCGAAAGAGAAGGGGTACCGGGAATAGTGGGGGCGAAGGAGGGAGCCGGGGTGAAGAGGGCGGGAGGCGAGGGAGAAGGGAGCGGAGGGACCGGGTAAGAGGCGCCGAGGAGAACCGGGGCCAACTTCGCGGCCGGGGAGGCCTGGTGGCCCGGCCCGCCCCTCACTTGCAAGCTCGCGCCCCCGGCACCTCGCCCCGCCTGCCCTCACCCCGGGGCCGGCCGGCGCTCAGCGCGCACGAAGCCCCTCTCTCGGAGCTCGGGGCCAGCGCAGCCTCACCGTGGAAGTCGCCCGTGTCGGCCACCACGGTGGTGAACTGCTTGAGCTGGTCTAGCACGCTCTCCATCCTCTGCCGCTTCACCGGGGACCCGGACATGGCGAGCTGTGGCGGGAGCGGACGGCCCACAATGCCTCGCGGGCCCTCCCCGCGGGCGCGGCCAATCCGAGCGCGGCGCCGGAGGGCGGGCCTGCGCGCCTGCGCCCGGGCGAGGCCCCGCCCCCGAGACGGCGCCCCCGCCCCCCGGAGCTGTACCTGACTTGTGCGGCTGAGGTCTCCCGGAAGATGCCCCTCTAGGGCGGTGACCCCGGAGCGATACGCTCCCCGGGGCGATGTGTCCCCAGGGCGGCGCCCCCGGAGCGACTAGTCCCGCCGGGAGAAGCGTCCTGGAGACGGTGCCCCGCTCCCGGGGCGGTGCCCTCAGAGCGTTGGTTTCCCTCGGAGGGATGCGGCCCCCCGCAGCTGTGACCCCGGAGTGATGCCCCCTTCCAGTGATTCACCCCTCCAGTGATGCTCCCCTCGGGGCAGTGATACCCGGAGTGATGCGCCCCCTCCGGAGCGGTGCCCCCCCTGGAGCGAAGCACCCCCAGGGATGCTCCTCGCCCCCCACCCCCCGCGAGGAGTTAAGGCTGAGGGTTAAGCAGAGTCACAGGGAGACCTAGACGCCCCAGACCCTGCATCTGGGCCGAGGCCTTCGGGGACCATGAAGAGGGCCGCTGGGGGTGTGGGCCTGGTGCCTGGGGAGGGGCTGGGAGAGGTGAGGTGGCCTGAAATCAGGGCCTGTGGTTTCATTTTCCAGAGCCCCAGGATGGGCCTTTGATTCTGGGAACCCACATCTGGGAATCTGCCCCAGAGAAGTAGTACTAATTTCAGAAGTGTGAAATAAAATTCCCGTTTTATGGCAAGACAATAAAAAAAAAACAAGAAAAATTTTCTCTGCCCTTTGGCCCCCTCTCTCCCCTCAGTGTGCATTGTGTATCTGCATTATGCATGGACCATCCTCCCCCATAGGCAGAAATACCTGCTCAGGGACTTCCCTGGTGGCGCAGTGGTTAAGAATCTGCCTGCCAATGCAGGGGACATGGGTTCGAGCCCTGGTCTGGGAAGATCCCACATGCCGCGGAGCAACTAAGCCTGTGTACCACAACTACTGAGCCTGCGCTCTAGAGCCCGCGAGCCACAACTACTGAATCCTGCGTGCCTAGAGTCCGTGCTCCACAACAAGAGAAGCCACCGCGGGCTTCCCTGGTGGCGCAGTGGTTGAGAGTCCGCCTGCCAATGCAGGGGACACGGGTTCGTGCCCCGGTCAGGGAAAATCCCACATGCCGCGGAGCGGCTGGGCCCGTTGAGCCTGCGCATCCGGAGCCTGTGCTCTGCAATGGGAGAGGCCACAGCGGTGAAAGGCCCGCGTACCACAAAAAAAAAAAAAAAAAAAGAAGCCACCGCAATGAGAAGCCCGCGCACCACAACAAAGAGTAGCCCCTGCTCTCCGCAACTGGAGAAAGCCCACGTGCAGCAACGAAGACTCAACACAGCCAAAAATAAATAAAGAAAGAAAGAATCCACCTGCCAATGCAGGGGACACCAGGTTCGATCCCTGGTCCAGGAAGACCGACATGCTGCGGAGCAACTAAGCCCATGAGCCACAACTACTGAGCCTGTGCGCCACAACTACTGAGCCTGTGCGCCACAACTACTGAGCCTGTGCGCCACAACTACTGAAGCCCACGTGCCTAGAGCCCGTGCTCCACAGCAAGAGAAGCCACTGCAATGAGAAGCCCGTGCACTGCAAAATGAAGAGTAGCCCCTGCTCACCATAACTAGAGAAAGCCCGTGCGCAGCAACGAAGACCCAGCGCAGCCAAAAATTTAATTTTTTTTAAAAAAAGAAAGAAATACCTGCTCAACCATAAAGAACAACATTCTCCTAGCATCAGCAAGACAACTCCTTAAAAGATAACATTTCTTCTTGACCTTGTAAGGGGCCACAATGACACTTAGGTCTGGATCGTGTAAACTGTCGATAATACATCATTTAATATACAGCCCTCTGTCTCAAAGCACTTGTAAAACTGTGCCTGGACTTCTAATGGGTGGAACAGTTCTTGGAGCTTTCTGAGGGACTATTCCTGAGGTTATAATCCTCAATTTGGCTCAGATAAAATTTTCCATTTCTTTCTTAGATCAACTGATTAATTTTTCATCAACAGAAGGTGTCCCAAGAGAATTAAGTACAAAATCAGTCATAGGAAATGTAACTGCTGGCTGTTATGAGATTGGCTGTCTTTCTTTCTCTGAATTGAGTTCTCTGTATATTCTCGATTAAGTCTTTTGTCAGATGTGTTCCTCCAAGTCTGTGGCTTACCTTTTCATTTTCTTAACAGTGTCTTTGATGAATTTTAATGTTGCTGAAGTTTAATGTATCAGTTTTTAATTTTATGGTTAGTGCTTTTTTTGGTATTTTCTCTTAAAAAAAAAAAGTCTTTGTGTACTCCAAAGGGACAAAAATATGTTCTATGGTTTATTTATTTTTTGCGGTATGCGGGCCTCTCACTGTTGTGGCCTCTCCCGTTGCGGAGCACAGGCTCCGGAGGCGCAGGCTCAGCGGCCATGGCTCACGGGCCCAGCCGCTCCGCGGCATGTGGGATCTTCCCGGACCGGGGCACGAACCCACGTCCCCCACATCAGCAGGCGGACTCTCAACCACTGTGCCACCAGGGAAGCCCCTGGTTTCTTTATTTTTAATAAATTTATTTATGTATTTATTTATTTATGGCTGTGTTGGGTCTTCGTTGCTGCCTGTGGGCTTTCCCTAGTTGCGGTGAGCACGGGCTACTTTTCGTTGCGGTGCATGGGCTTCTCATTGCAGTGGCTCTAGGAGCGCAGGTTTCAGTAGTTGTGGCACGTGGGCTCTAGAGCACAGGCTCAATAGTTGTGGCGCGTGGGCTTAGCTGCTCTGCGGCATGTGGGATATTCCCGGACCAGGGCTCGAATCCGTGTCTCCTGCATTGGCAGGCGGATTCTTAACTACTGCGCCACCAGGGAAGTCCCCCTATGGTTTCTTCTAGAGACGTTTCAGTTTTGGCTTTGATGTCAGGGTCTTTGATGAATCTCAAATTGGTTTTGTCTGTGTTATGAGGTAGATGTCAAGAGTCATTTTTCCCCACTTGTCTTATCACTCGTTGAAAGGACCTTCGTTTCTCCACTAAAATGCAAAAATGGGAAATACAATTCACAGAAGAAGAGAAATTCTATTCATCAGAGAAATGCAAATCAAAACCACAATGAGATGTCTCCATTCTCTCCCTCAAATAGTGAAAATTAAAAAACTGACAATACCAAGTGCTGGTGAGGATGTGGCGCAACTGGAATGAACATGCCGCTGTTGGGGATGCAAAATGGCACAAAAAGAACTGTTCGGAGAACAATTGGGTGTTTTCTCATAAAGTTAAGCATGTACTGGGAATTCCCTGGCAGTCCAGTGGTCAGGACGCCACGCTTCCACTGAAGGGGGCACGGGTTTTATCCCTGGTCAGGGAACTAGGATCCCACAAGCCTCGCGGCATGGTCAGGAAAAAAAAAAAAAAGTTAAGCATGTGAACCAGTCCTCTCACTCCTCAGTGAAAAACATTTGCACAAAGATTTGCACACAGATAATCACAGCAGCTTCACTGATTAAAGCTCCAAACTGGAAACAACCCAAATGTCCATCAGCAGAAGCTCCATGCCGGGGAGCTACCTGACCATGAAAAGTAATGGGCTAGTGACCCCTGCAGCAACTCAGAAAAATCCCACAAGTGTTCTGGTGAGTGAAAGGAGCCAGACACTAAAGATTCCATTTCTGTAAAGTTCCAGAACGGGCTGACTGCTCATGGTAATACCAGTCCCCACAGTGGCTGACTCAGGGGAGGCCAGAACAGAAGGAGCAAAAGCGTTATCCGGCCGAACTTGGGTCTGCCCTCCTGCTGAGCAGCAAAGCCGATCATCTGGTGAAGGAAAGTACAGCGTTGATTGCAGGGCTAGCAAGGGGAACGGGCAGCTCCTGCTCAAAGACCGCAACTCTCCGGGGGCCAGATCAGCGCGTGGACTTTCTTCTGATTGGTTGGTGATGAGGTAACAGGGTGACATTTCAGAAATCTCAGTCATCAACCTTCTGGTTCCAACCAGTCTGGGGTCTACAAGCTTGTGGTCTGCAAGTAAGTCACCATCCACCCGGGTTGCGAGAGTCTTAGTTCCTGAAGAACAACTCAAAGAATTCCATCAGATGGTGGTGAAAATCCCTTGAGGAGGAGCTAAGGTTCAGTTTTATCTTGAGCTGACTGTTGTCTCTACTTTTCTTGTTTACCTGCTTCTCCCTCACTTCCCTAATTAGTAACTGCCTATCCCTGCTCTTTGAACTCAGGAAGGGCTTGGGAGGCTAGAGCCTTTTTCTACAAACAAGAAATGAGGGACACAGAGGGGCTTTTGTACCCGGGAGGGCCCCGCAGGGTCCTGCTTGGTTTCAGAAGGGGGACCAGGGAGTTTCCTGGGGTGGTGCGAGGGTTCTCCAGTCGAGGTTTCGGAGTGAGGCAGGGCCACCAGCACCACCTCCCCCTGGGAACTGTCTGAAAAGTCTGTTTTCCGGCCGCCCGCAAGGCCTTGCTGATGCTGGTGCAGGCCAGGGTCTGAGAACCTCAGCTCTGTATATTTAAAGGGCAGTGGTCACTCAGAGTAGACAAGGAACAAAACACAACAAAATACAGACCCTCGGAAACAACACCTGCCTGGCATCTGCTGGTTCCCAATACAAGACATCCTGGGGTGGAAGGTTGCAAAGATGTGGGGCAGAGTCTGCCGGGCAGTTGCCTGGCGGGGCGTCTCTCCAGGGGTCCCTCTCTCTGCCTTTTTCCCACATGGGCCCCACCCAGGGGAGCGGGGAAAGGGGAGACTCCTCGGCCTCAGCCAGGTCCTCAGCACAATTCAGATCTCTGTGGGCTGAATCTCAGTTGATGGTGGCCCATTTCCCAGAGGTGCAGACGAGTAGCTGGGCCAGGCAGGGGGAGGGGGTCTGGCCAGGCCGGGGCTCCCGGGGCCATGGTCACTTCCAGGCACTGCGGGACCCGGGCCAGGAGGGAGGTGCCGAGGAACCTGGCCCCTGACACCGTGATGACTCAGGGAACACCAGAAGTTCCTTCCAACCTTGTGATGAAATACAATTTATATTTTATGGCAGGACAAGAAACTTTAAAGATAAAACTCTTCTCCACCTGCTCGGCCTCCTCCCTCCCCTTTAAGGTGCATTGTGCCTTTGCATTAACCAGACCTCCTCAGGAGACCACATTCCTTCTTAACCCTGTAAAGGGTCACCCATGACCCATTACTTGCTCCGTACGCTTTATCCTTGCAGATCTGGGTTGTGTAAACTGTCAACACATCATGTAACCCTTTTTTCAAAAACTTGAGCCAAAGTTTCAAGTTTCAAGTTTCAAGTTTCAAGAGGTCTAACTGTGCTTTGACCTCTAATGGGCGGAACAGTCCTCAGAGCTTTCTGAAAGACTGTGTCCTGGGTTATAATCCTCAGATTGGCTCAAACAGTTTCTTTTTCTATGTCATTCTTAGATTGACTATTGATTAATTTTTTCATTGACACTAATGTGGAGGGCTGTGATGTCCAGGGAACTGCACCCTGGCTGGTGTTTACCATGCACTGAATCAGAGAAGGTGGGATGCATCTGTGTGCAAACCTGAAACACCATCCACAGCTTCCCTCATCCTCCATGATTACCGGCTTTGCCATTAAAACCCCCAAATCACCACCAACACTGCCAGTCACCGGGATGCATCCCAGGGGCACTGAGAGCCTCGCTTCCCACGTATGTTGGGCTCGGGCTGCTCTGCGGGTCCGAACTCTCGCTGGAAGGCCGGCAGTGCCAGGCCTGGACCGAGAGTGTGCCCCGCAGGAGGCCAGGAGCAAGGGGGTGGCTGTGAAGATGGTGAGGAGTGATGGCTGACGCCCCCCTCCACCGACCCCATGACCTTAGGGTGCTGGTGTGGCTCAGGAAGGGGGCCTCTGGAGCCTGGAAAACCCACAGGTGCTGTATCACTACATGGACGCTCTAACGCAAACCCAGCCGGTGGCTGCGTGAGGCCAGTGGCAGGTGTCAGTTTGGGGAGACGAGGTACAGCTAAAGCCTCAGGGTCACAGAAGGAGCGAAGTGTGGAGCGAGAGCGGGGGCTGGGGATAAGGGCCTCGGGGGGCCGGCTGGCCGGCTCTGACTGCTCCAGAGGGGGCCCGGTGCCTGGCTCAGCCCCTTCCCAGGCGGTGGAAGGTAGGGATAACCCCAAGGTGCTCTTGCATGGGCTGCAGGAAACCTCCCAAGAGCCTTGGTGCCCCCCAGGGGTCCCCACCCAGGTGCCCACCCCAATGATCCCTGGGGACAGGCCAAGGGTCAGGCTGGGTCAGTGGGCAGGAGGCTGCCCTGGGGAGGTCCAGCCTCACTGCGGCCATACGGGCCGGCGTGTACAGGGAGAGCTCCAGGACTCCTGTTCCAGCAGCACCAGGACTGTCCTGTGGCCCAGCCAGGGCCATGGCACCGTCCACTGGGAAGCCAGTTGGATGCCTGGAGGCAAAGAGAGGGTGGCAGGGACAAGAGAAGTGGCTGCCTAGACGCCAGCGAGGAGCACATGGGGCAGAGGCCGTGGGCCTGTGAGTGGTGGGGGCATCAGGGAAGGCCCCCCTGAGAAGCTGGCCTTTGAGCAGATGCCAGGGTCTTGGGGAGAGCCGGGCAGGGCGCTGCGGATGGGACACGGCCAGTGCAATGGCCCTAGGCCAGAGTCGCCCCCTGTCATAAGAGGTGTACGAGGTTGAGGTCTGGAGGAGTGGGGGGGTCCCGGTCCTCCCTGAAGACTCGTGTCAGGAGCCTGGGGGGCTGGGAGCCGAGGAGGGATAGGACTCAGGTTTTAAAGGTCCCTCTGGTGCTGTGTTGGGAGCAGACTTAGGGGCAAGGGTGGAAGCTGGAAGCCGTGAGGGGCCACTGCTCTCCCTGGGGGCAGGGACAGGGACCAGAAGTTGGTCATGATGGAGTGGGTGCACGGTGGGGAGAGGATATGTTCTAGGCAGCCACTGACTGCCCGTTCACCCTGGCCAGGCATGACAGTAACCACCTGCACAAGTTATCTTACAACAGGAAGTCCTAGTAAGGAATGCAGAACTAAGAAGCCACCACCAACCGGAAGACCTCGGGAAAGGACAAAAGGAGAGAGAAGACTCCAGTCCACACGTCCTACCAGCCTCTCAGAAGCCTCCTCGCTGGAATCTGTCTTGGCTGAGCGATGGGCACACTACCAGGAAAGACCCTGAGTCAGAGTGATTGGCCAGAGACAACCCGGAGACTAACCCCATCACCATAAAACCCGAGACTGCGAGCCACGTGGCAGAGCAGTCCTCCTGGGCTCCCTCACCCCGTTACCCCCGCTGCTCTCCACCCGGGCACCCGTTCCCAATAAAGTCTCTTGCTTTGTTGGCACGTGTGTCTCCTCAGACAATCCATTCCCTGGTGTTAGACAAGAGCCCACTCTCGGGCCCTGGAAGGGGCCCCCTCGCTGCAACACCAGGACAGCCAGCTGCCGCAGTCCCGCAGGCTGTCAGGGAGGGAGGGCATCAGGTGGGGGCAGGGGTCTCTGGTTTAGGGGGTCTTGGTGCTGAATGCGAAGCAGCAGTGGGGTTAGTGGTCTGGAGCTCAGGGCAGGGGTTGGGCTGGAGAAACATGTTTGAGGGGAGCTGAGTGGGGCATCTGAAGCCTGGAGGCTAGAGGGACCACCCAGGGTGGGGTGGGGAGGAGATGGAGAAGGACAGGGCCCAGGGCAAGGTCGAGCCTGGACCTGGGAGGAGCTTCTGGAGAACTGGATGCCCTGGGGTGGGGGAGGGGCACTCTAGGGCCTGGGGTGTGGCCTCCAGTTGGGACCTCAGTGCTGACCTTGCCCAGGGCAGCTGCAGTGGAGGGTGGGAGGGAGAAGGAGGGATGGGGTGGACCCTCGAGGCTTTCGGGGGTCTGCTGTGAAGGGAGCAGGGCTAGTGAGCGCTGGGATCCAGGGCATGCATGCAAGCGTGGCCTTTGTCACCAGATAGGATGTCAGGGGTGGTGGGAGGAAGGGCAGTAATCTGGGCAGAGACAGGCAGTGGGCAGACGGCTGTGGCACAGGGGGTGGGGGGTGGCTCTGCAGACCACTCTGCACCCTCAGGGATGTTGCAGGAAGCAAGTCCATCAGCCAAGACGGTGGGGGCGCTGGGGGAGGGGACGGGGTGTGGGCCGGTGAGATGGGGCAGACCTGGGCGTGGCTGGTGGGTGCAGCCTCCCGGCTCTGCTGGGCAGGTATGGGCGGGCCGGAAGGTGGATCTAACCTCTGGGGTTCAGTGGGGGAAAGGGAGCTGCTCGGGGAGAGGAGGGCCGTGTGGACACAGCGATGAGGCGACAAGGGCAGGTCCTGGGGGAGGGGTCGGGTGGGGGGGTTGAGTCAGGTGAGCAAGGGCGGGTGTGGAAGGTGAGCCAATCGTAACAGTGATGGACGGAACCAAAGCTCAGTTGTCTACGCTGCCTAAGATATTGTCCTGGAGCAGAGTGGCTTAAAACAGCAAACATTTCTTTTTTCTCAGTTTCTACGGGCCAAGAATGCAAGAGCACCACGATTTCTTAAATATGACACCAAAAGCACAGGCAATTAAAAAAAAAAAAAAAAAAAAAAGGTGATCTCAGGTGGCCTCGGCCTGCAGAGGCTTGAAGCGGGATCTCGGTGAGAGTGTGGAATCCTAACCACTAGACCATGAGGGCCAATGGCCAGTGACAAGGCCCTGGCTTGTCTGCTTTGTAGAAATGAATTTCAACAAAGAGACAGAAAGTACAGAAAAGTGTTTATTAGGAGGAAAAAGAGTGCGTGTGGATAGACACACGGGCGGGCTGAGAGGGAGAGTCATGCCCTCGTGGTGGTTTGAATCACTTATATGGGGCATTTCTTCCGGGTTTCCTCTGGTCAGTCATCTTGCTTTGCCTGGCTCTGAGCCTGTATTTGGTTTATCTCAGGCTCCTCCCCTGTGTGCGCATCTCTTAGCCAAGATGGATTCTGGCGCAGAGTCATGTGGGTAGGTTGACATCACCTATTATGGGGTGGCGCCCCCTCCCTTTTTGGTCCCTGAGGAGCCTTTCTGCACGTGTGGAGTCAGGAAGGTCTCCTGGACCTCGAGAATGAGGAATATGTGGTCTTTATCTCTTATCTGGACAGGACTCAGCTCCTCTGCGCTCCAGCCATTCTCTTTATCTTGGAGTATCTGTCCACAGGGGACAGACTCCAGCTGCTCAGCCGGGGGCCTGTCTACCTCCTGCCTCAGAACTCATCAAAATTTAGCACTTCAGGACTTCCTGGTGGCGCAGTGGTTAAGAATCTGCCTGCCGGGCTTCCCTGGTGGCGCAGTTGTTGGGAGTCCGCCTGCCGATGCAGGGGACACGGGTTTGTGCCCCGGCCTGGGAAGATCCCACATGCTGTGGAGCGGCTGGGCCCGTGAGCCATGGCCGCTGAGCCTGCGCGTCCGGAGCCTGTGCTCACAAAGGGAGAGGCCACAGCAGTGAGAGGCCCGCGTACCGCAAAAAAAAAAGAATCTGCCTGCCAATGCAGGGGACACGGGTTCGAGCTCTGGGCCGGGAAGATCCCACATGCCGCAGGGCAACTAAGCCTGTGCGCCACAACTACTGAAGCCTTTGCGCCTAGAGCCTGTGCTCCGCAACAAGAGGAGCCACTGCAATGGGAAGCCTGTGCACAGCAACGTACGACGAAGAGTACGTACAACGAAGCCCGTACAACAAAGAGTAGCCCCCGTTCGCCGCAACTAGAGAAAGCCCGTGCACAGCAACGAAGACCCAATACAGCCAAAAATAAATTAATTAATTAATTTAAAAAAATTTAACACTTCGCATCAAAGGACACAATCAACCGGGTGAAAAGGCAACCCATACGAAGACAGAGAGAGTGGCATGGACATATACACACTACCAAATGTAAAATAGATAGCCAGTGGGAAGCAGTCGCATAACACAGGGAGATCAGCTCGGTGCTTTGTGTCCACCTAGAGGGGTGGGATAGGGAGGGTGGGAGGGAGGGAGACGCAAGAGGGAGGAGATATGGGGGTGTATGTATATGTATAGCTGATTCACTTTGTTATACAGCGGAAACTAACACATCATTGTAAAGCAATTATACTCCAATAAAGATGTTTAAAAAAAAAAAAAGAAAAGGCAACTCATGAGTACAGGAGAAAAAAATGTCAAATCGTTATATCTGATGAGGGATTGGTATCCAGAATGTATAGAGAACTCCTAAAACTCAACAACAAAAACCAAACAACCCGACTCAAACATGGGCAAAGGACTTGACTAGACATTTCTCCAGAGACACACAGGTGGCCATAAACACATGAAAAGATGTCTGACGTCACCAATCACCAGGGAAACGCAAACTACAACCACAGAGAGATATTACCTACACCCAGGAGGACGGCTATTCTCACAATAACAGAAAACAACAAGTGCTGGCGAGGACGTGGAGAAATTGGAACCCTCTTGCACTGTTGGTGGGAAGGTAAACTGGTTCAGCCACTATGGAGAACAGTATGGAGTTTCCTTAAAAAACAAAAGATAGAGCTACCACACGATCCGGCAATCCCACTTCTGGGAGTATCCTGTCGACCAAAAAACAGTGCAGGAAGCTGCAAATTAGAAAAGAGAGTTTATGTGGGTCTTAAAGGTTGCAGTTCAGGAGATACAGACTCGGGTAAAACTGAAAGAGTGTTCTGGGGAAGAGGGAGAGTCAGGGCCTTATAAAGGCAAAAGCCACCAGGTTGTGAAGTTGTCTGCTGAGAATTCTGATTGACTCTGGCGTGAGTCAGGGAATATTTGTCCTTAAGGAATCACGAGTTATCCTAGGGTGAGGGTCCAATAAGTACGTGAGTTTCTGGCAGATGCTCTGATGTCTGCATGAGGACAGCGAGCGGTCAAACGGTCCGATTCCATCCAGGCTGAGATGTGCGTAGGCCTCGCTACCTCGATGGCTCCCCGGCTCAATTTTCACGTGTGCTTTTAGCAAACCCCACCCCGCTTTCATTTTCCTTCCACAATCCCCAAAGGACTTGAAAGCAGAGCCTCGAGCTCTGTCTTCACCCATGTTCACCCATCATTCACAACAGCTAAAAGTTGGAATCAACCCAGGTGTCTGATGACGGATGAATGGATAAAAGACACATGGTACAACCGTATACGATATTGTGATTTCTAATCAATACAAACTTTGTGTCCCTGTTTCCTGGCGGACAGCTCCCAGAGCCCTGCTCTGAGTAACAGGAACATCTTTCGTTACAATATTTGGTCTTCTGGCCTCAGTCCCCGTAATCCCTCAGAGCCACGAAGTGAAATGGGTGTTATTCATAACAAGCCTCTTTGCACCACTACTGGGTTTATGGTAAGAGGTGACTACTGGAAATCCCCTAAGGATGGGGATATGGTTGCCAGGGAAACCAACCACGATTAGAGGGTTGGAGCCTCCATGAAAACCCCAAAGATGGGGGTTCAGAGAGCTTCCAGGTTGGGGCCTTCCACGTGCCAGGCCCCAGATTCCACAGGGACAGAAGCTCCTCTGTTGGGAACCCTTCCAAACCTTGCCTTATATACATATCTCTCCATCTGGCTGTTCATTCATATCCTTTAATATCCCTTATAATAAACCCACAATCTAGTAAGTAAACTGGTTTCCTGAATTCTGTGAGCCGCTCTAGCAAGTGAATCCAACCAGAGGAAGGGGTCGTGGGAACTTCCGATCTGTAGTCAGTTCGTGAGAAGCACAGGTGACCTTGGATTGGCGGCTGAAGTGGGGTCTCTCTTTCTTGTCTCTGAGCACCTCTCCTGTGGGTTCTGCAGCTTCTGTCTCTCCCGCTCCCCACACCCCTGGGGGTGTCCTCTGGGGACATCCCAGCACGGCCTGGTGGTACCCTGGGCCTCAGCCCGCATCCACTCTGCCCATCTGAGAGGTGAAAGTGGTTTCTGTGCCTTTTCTGAGGGCCGAGTTCAAGTCTCTGCTCAGGGACAGGCGCAGAGAACACCCTCCCCAGCTTTGCCCAGTTCCTGTCTCTGTCCTTGGTTGTCAGTCTCCCAGTAGATTCCATATCAATGATTCTTATGCTTTTGGGCCTCAGGACACTTTTATTATTTATTTTAAATTTATTTATTTATAAAATATTTATTCATTTATTCATTTATTTTAGTTGCACTGGGTCTTAGCTGTGGTACACGGGATCTTCTTTGCAGCATGCATGTGGGATCGAGTTCCCCAACCAGGGATCGAACCCAGGCCCCCTGCATTGGGAGTGTGGAGTCTTATCCACTGGACCACCGGGGAAGCCCCCTCAGGACACTTTTAAACACTTAAAAATTACTAAGGCCCCCAAAGAACTTTTACTTATGTGTGTTATCCATCCATATTTACTGTATTAGAAAATAAAACTATGAAAATTTAAAGACCTGCATTTATTCTTCCTTTTAAAATAATGATGACAGACTTGTAGAAACCATCTATACCATGGTTTACCCCAGCTGATCCTCTAAACTCACTTCCAACCCTCTAAGTGCTCACCAATCCTGAACGAATTATGTCTTGAAATTTGCCTAATTCTAATCCAGACCCCAAACCTCACACACCCCTTACCCTTGCCCCCCAGATCCTGCTAAGACTCTCAAGGTAGCTTTCTCGATCTGTCCCTTGGTAGCATTTTGGGGAGCCAGCATTCAACACATAAAGAATAGATTTCTGAGAAATAGTTTTTTGAAAATTCAGTAGGAAGCGTGGCATGAATACATGTTTCTGCGAACCTCCCTGACGTCAGGCTTCTCAGCGGCAGCTGGACGTCGTCACCGCGTCTGTCTTCGGTCAGTTGGGAAATGTCGTCTTGGTCGAAGCATCCGGAGAAAAGCCGGCCTCGCCCAGACTTGCAGCTGGAAAGGCAGGAGCACATGAACAGCCTTTTGGGATCCTCGCGGACTTTCTCCTCTGCTCCGACACCAAACCCCAGCACGTGGCGTCTCTCGGGGTGGTTGCAGTCTGGACCAGGAGCCCACCCCGTGCACCGCTCACTGGGGCTCCGGGGACCCTCAGTCCGTCTCGCTCCGTGGACGGGTCTCTGGCCGCCGTGATGCTGTAACATGGCGCATCGGTCGTTTGGAAAACGCTGGTTCAGAGCCTCCCATTCCGTGTCCACGTGGAACTCACACCATCACATGCTCGGAGAAAGGCCTTCAGGTCGGGAAGCCGTCTCGCTGATGCTGGCACGTTCCAAAATTCTCATTCCCACTAGAGAGCTCGAGTTTACTGTGGCAACAAAGACTGTCTGCTGTTTTTCTCATTTTGGAGAAAACGTCTGCCAAGAACCCCGGTGTGAACAACGACGGCCCGTCGGTCAGTGGTTCTCACCCCTCGCCCGTCACCCGAGCCCAGCGCAGCGGGACGCTGGCACCACGGCCCAGACTGAGGTCAGTTAAATTCGGAGCGTTTGCTGAAAGCGCTTCTTTCCCTGGGAGAGTGTGTGGGGAAGACGGGGGGCCCTGCCCCGTGGCCACCCCGGGATCCTTGCTGAGCCAACAGCTTCACCCACTGGGGCTTTTGTGCCATCTGTGCCACGGGAGCCCAGTGAAAACGGCAGCTCACCTGGTGTTAGCTTCCGAGTCTGCGGTAACAAAGTATCATAACCTGCACGGCTTAAACACCAGGAATTCACTGTCTTCCAGTCTTGGAGGCTGGAAGTCCAAGGTCAGGTGTTGGCGGGGTTAGCTCGTCTAGGGCTGTGAGGGAGCATCTGGTCCAGGCCCCTCCCCCAGCCTTGGTGGTTTGCTGCAATTTTTTTTTTTTTTTTTGTGGTACGCGGACCTCTCACTGTTGTGGCCTCTCCCGCCATGGAGCACAGGCTCTGGACGCGCAGGCCCAGCAGCCATGGCTCACGGGCCCAGCCGCTCCGCGGCATGTGGGATCCTCCCGGACCGGGGCACGAACCCGTGTCCCCCGCATCGGCAGGCGGACTCTCAACAACTGTACCACCAGGGAAGCCCTGCTGCAACCTTTGATGCTCCCCATCCTGTAGAAGCAGCGGCCTGACCTCTGCTTCCATCTTCAGGTTCGGGTTAGACTTCTCTGTGTGTATGTCTATGTCCAAATGTCCCTTATTTATAAGGATACTAGCCATGTTGGGTCAGGACCCACCCTCATCACCCTATCCTATATGAATCTGGGGGGAAACAATTCAACCCGTAATATACCACTGTCTTGTTATGCAGCTTGTGTAGCCTCCAGGGCCCCCCAGGGACCTGTGGACCCCACCTGGAACGCCGCACCGTGCGGTTTAACTACTGAACAGGTCGAGAGCTTCTCAGCTCTAATTTTGCCTCTCGCGTTAGCCTGACACTTCAGGATGTCAATCGCGGTGGGGCCGGGTGATTGGTCGGGACCCTTTTCATGCTTTCGTGCCGTCCTCACCTGTGAAGCCGACCCTGCCGAGCACAGGTGACAGGTGTACCCCTCACCTCTATTCTGTTCCCAGCAGCTTGATGTAGGTGTGAAGACATCTCACACCCTAGGCTATTTTGTGCAGTAACCTTTTGGTGAATTAAATATTTTGAAAACGTTAAAAAGAAAGGAAAAAGAAGAAGCTCCACCCAAAATGTCATGGGAAGCCGCTCTTGCCTCCTGGCCGGGCCTGTGTACGGGAGGAGAGGAGGGGACACAGGGCCATGCCACGCGGGTGGGAGGAGGGCCACAAAGACGAGCTTGTCCCCAAGACAGAGACGGCCTTGTTGTGGGGGACATTTGCTGGAGGCACAGCCGGGTGCAGAGCGGGTGCTGGGCGGGCAGCTCCCCAGTGTGACGTTCCCCACTCCACCCATGGTCAGATCCCCCGCAGCCTCCACTGGGGCTGGTGCCATCCAACCCTCCCTCTGCCCTGCTTGACCAGGGCAGGGTGGGAGGTGGGGACGTGAGTGGTTAGGGACACGCATCAGGCCAAACTGCATTGGAACCCAGGCCCTGACCCACTCTGGGGCTCCAGGCAGGGGACCTGGCCCCTCTGTGCCTTGTTCTTGGGAGGGTGGGGAAGCCCCTCCTGGGAGCCCAGAGGCCTGAGCAGAGAGGCGGGGCCGGGGCATCTCAGAGCAGCTCCTGGGTAGTGAAGTCTGGCCTGGGGCCCCGGGGGAGAGGGCACTGAGGTGCTCCTCCCCGCTCTGAGGCAGGGGCTCAGCCAAGCAGGGGGCAGGGCAGGGTGTGGGGAGGCTGTCAGGTCCGGGTTCCCCACTGCTGGCTGCTCTGGACCAGCAGGGTCTGTGGGTTTCTGGAGGAAGGCTGATGCCCTCAGCCCTCCCTTTTCATCTTGGCTCCTTGTCTGTGGAGTCCTGCCCAGGCCTGGGAGGACAGAGCCTCCTCTCGTGGCCTGGGCTTGTGGGGAGAACCTTCCTTTCCCGGGGAGAGGGGGCCGTGGTGGTCAAGTCTCGGTGTAGCCCAGAAGGCCCCAGACACCCCCAGTTGCCCTTGACTGGGCTCTGCTGGACAGACTCGGCCCAGCACGGCCTGTCCCAGTTGGGAGTCGGGGTTTCCGAGGCCTGGCCCAGAGAGGGACAGTCGGCCCACCATCTCCCACCGTGAAAGGTACAACCTGCCTCTGGGTCCAAGCTTCCTGTGGTTGCCCATCAGGTAGAGACCCCAGAACCGAGGCCTCTGGACACCCTGATCCAGGGTGGGTCCACCGGCTGCTTTGGGGATATGCAGGTCAGACGCCCCTGAGCTAGCCAGGTGCTAGGGCGCCCCGGCCGTCACACACCACAGCGGGCAGGGCCGCCAGCAGAGAGCACCAGAGGCCTCCAAGGGTGGGGCCCAAGTTCGCTCATGGCCAGGTGGCCGGAAGCCTGCGTGGTGCGGACAGCTGCCCACCGTGTGCTCAGGGACCCCTCCGCTCCTGCACGGACCCCGTCCCAGCTGGCCATCTGACCGGCCCTGCAGGCCCACGCCCTCTTCTGGGGCAACTCCCTCAGCTTGGGCTAAGCTCTCTAAATCTAGCTTCCGTCTTGCTCCTGTGACTCACGCCCCCTCCCTCCCTGGAGGCTTGGCAGCCCTGCTCCCCACTACTGCCACTCGGGCCTTCCGACGGACATCAGTGGGCAGGGCCCCCCTCTCAGCCCCCAGCTCCCAGGAGTGTCCTCTGGGCCCTCTCGCAAGGGTGTGGAGGGGAGGGTGTCCTGGGCCCCCCACTTGGGTCAAGGAGTGAGCAGCTCACTGGGAACATGCCCAGCCCCGCCTGGCCACAGCCTGCCTCTGCTCGGGAGCTCTTCCAAAGGCGCAATCCCGGGGGGCTCCAGGAGACAGACAGACAGACACAGGGCTGCTGGGAGGCTTAAGTGCTTTAATGATATGGATTCTGAGCCGTGGTCACCTTTCCTCGCTGGGGTGCGACCCGCAGAGTCCAAGGCTCCAAGATCCACCCCCCAGCACACAGCACGCCAGGCAAGGCTGGCCTGAAACTTGCTCAGAGAAAGTTCCCTTCCGGCTCTGCGGAGGGGGGAGCGGGCAGGGCTGGGGTGGGGGTGAGGGGTGCCCAAGGCCAGAACTCGGGTGAGTGGTGTTCAGTCCATCCTTGATCCTCCAGGTGGTGAAGGGAGAACGGCATGCCCCCCACCCCCGTGGGGCCGGAGTCCCCCAGCCCACCCAGTTCAGAGCCAAGGGCAGCTGGGTGGCTGGGGTCTGCTGCCCTGGTGGCCGGCAGCCGGCCAACTGGAGGTATGAGGATGCAGAGGTGGCAGGGGGCCGTGGGGACGGCGGCAGGGCCTGAGTCACCTGCGCTGGGAGAAACCCCTGTGTGGACGGAGGCGGCCAGAGGAAAGTCCCTTGCCCCCTCCCAGGGTGCGTGTGTGGGTTCTGTGGCCTCAGGGAGAGCTGTGGGGAAGGGCAGGGCCGGGTCTGGGACCGGCACAGCTCTGGCCTCAGCGGGCGGGCGGACGAGGGGCTGGCACCACCTGGTGGCAAGTTTGGCTACGGTGGGCATCGGGGCAGGTGGGGAGTGTGGGCCGGGGCACCGCTGAGCTGGAGGACAGGCCCCATGTGCCACGAGGCGGGCGAGCCGGTCCCCCCCAGCCGGCACGACTCTCCGTCCGAGTCCACGGTCCGAAATACGTACACGTACAAAAATAATACTCCAGCCGCGGAGGCGGGCCCCGCCGCGGGCCGTGTGCCCTGCCGCGGGCCTTAGCTGTCTTCCTCCGCCCGCCTCTGGTTCTTGGAGTGGAACTTGCTCATGAGCTCCTCCAGCTCCGACCCGCCTTGCTGCTTCTGGGGGAGCCGGGGGACCCGCAGGTCAGTGTCCCGCCAGCCCCCCTTCCCGGGGCGCGCGGGGAGCGAAGGGCGGGGCGGCTCACCTCCAGGACGGCCTTCTGCACGGTGAGCTGGCTGTACACGCGGGCGCCCTCCTCCCCGCACACCTTCCGCAGCTCGTCCTTGTTGAGCGAGAAGAGCTGGGGCCCAGTCAGGATGCCCAGGTTCTCCACGATCCTGGGGGCGGGGGGCAGGGGGCCGGGAGGGGGGCGTGAGGGCGGGGCCCTGACCGTGGGCGTGGCGGCCGCCGCGCCCGCCCCCTGCCCGCCCCGTGCGCCCCTCGGCTCACCGGGCGCTGAAGGCCTTGGCTTCCAGCCAGGCGCGGACCTCGAGGGGGCCGGACTCGTAGGTGAGCGGCAGGTGCACCGGCTGGCTGCGCTCCACGCGGAAGTGCCGCGTCGGCTGCGCCTTGATGTGGCTGATCTTCTTGATGAGCTCGTCGTTGACCTCGTCCATGTGATGCATCAGCTCTGCGGGGCGCCACGGCTCAGGCCTGCCCCGCGCGTACCCGGGGCTCCCCTCCCCACCGCCTCCCGCGCTGGCTCTGGGCCCCCCCACCCCCGCCCGTAGGGTCTGTCGGCCCCATCCCTCACCGCCTTTGTTCCCGGCAAAGCCTGCGGTCAGCTTGTGGGTTGGGCTGGCAGGACCCCAGTATTTCACCCCCTGCAGGGTGAACAAGAGGGGCGGTGGGGGCGCCGTTAGGTCAGCTTATCATCCCTCCCGGCACCTCTCCCCGCCCCTCCTCCCCCACCTCCCAGGACCTGCCCAGCCCCCCACCTTCCCAGACTCAGCCTGGAGCCGGGGAGCCCCCGCACCAGCCCCTATAGCCGCGGGGTCCAGGCTCCGGGCCCGGTCTTTCTCTGCCCACCCCCCACCAACCCCCCCCCCCCCCCACCGCCACCCGGCCTGACCCCGCAGCAGGACGGAGCAGACCTCCGCCTCACCTGCTCCAGGAGGGCGTCCTCCGGCCGGGTCTCGGCGAGGATGTTGCCCGGCACATAGCCTGCCTGGCCGCTGCGATTTCGAAGCTTCCACCACTGGTGGTCGCCTTCCAGCACCTGTGGGCGCCGCACCCCCGCATCACCCCTGACCCACAGCGCCCGCTCCGCCCCGGCCCCGCCATAGGCACCAGTGCTGGGTGCTGGGACCGCCAGTGTGAGCCCCTGTTTACCGATGGGCCAGAGAGAGTTCCAGAGTCCCCGCTGAGCCTGCTCCCCCCTCCCCATTCTACACACCCCCTCCAGGTGCCCCTGGCCCACCTGGCCTCCCACCCATCCATAGGGGCCACCCCCCTCCCCGTCCCTCCCAGCAGCCTCCTAAGCCTCTAGTGTGGTTGTGGATATAGACCACCCCCCCCCCCACAAGCTGCTCCACTTTCTGTCCCCCAGCGGGTGGCCTGGATTCAGGACACAAAACTCGGAAAGTGCCTTGAGGGGGCTCCCGGGGTGGGCATGAATGACAAGCCCCTGCTGGATTGGGAGATCCCCCACTCGGCACAGGGAGGGCCCACCCCACCCTTCAGCCCGAGCCCAGCCCAGCCCAGGGGCCCTCGGGCTCCCTCCGAGATCCCCAAGACGGGGAGGCCCCTCAGCCAGGCTGTGCTGGGGCAGGTGCCAGGCTGCTGACCCAGAGTGGAGCCCTGGGGTCAGGCAGATCCCACCTCCGGACCACCGCCCGCTCCCCGGCCCCCACTCACCTCCAGGACCTCGTCCTTGAGCACCGACAGCTCGTTCGCGTTGCGGGCTGTGAAGTCGTAGAGGACCTTGACGTACTTGGCCATGGCCGGTGCGGGTTCGTAGCCCCTGTGTGGAATGGGAGGGGCTGAGGCTCAGGGCTGGGCTGGGGTCTCTTCCTGGGCCTGGCGGAGGGCCAGGGGCAGCAGCTTCCCAGGTGAACGGCTGCGTCCTGTTCTGCGGCACAGCGGCTGCAGCTGTCAGCTGGGATGGAAACTGTGACAGCCCCGCTGCGTCTGGGGCCCCCTGCGTGGGGGGGCGGTGGAGGCGGATGGGATGCAAGGGTCTGTGGGCACAGCAAGGCCTGCCCTGCCCTAGCCCCTAGCCCTGGAGGCCGAGGGGTCTCCAGGTCCAGCCCCCCAGGGGATCTAGAGCCAGGCGTGTACCCAGATGGCCAGCTGGGACGGGGTCCATGGAGAAAGGACAGGCCGTCCCTGGAAAGTGGCTGACCATCGGGGGAGGGCCGGATGCTTTCAGAGCCACAGTCCCTCTGGCACTGCAGACACGATGCAGGGCCGCCCGTGGGCTGCAGGGTCCCAGGGTGTCCCAGCTCCTGCACGGAGCAGGCCTGTGCCTGCCACCCGTGCTGGGCCATCCCTTCTGGTCAGTCTGGCCCCTGATCACGAGGGCACCCCTCATACGGGTGCAGGGCTCGGGACCCTGGGGAAGTGGGGGCTCTGGGGCTGGGGCAGCCTCTGGGGCCCTGGTGGGGGGCTGTGTCAGGATTGGCCAGGGTGGACTGGTCAGGGGCTGGAGGTAAAAGGATGAAAATGATTCTTGAAGGTGGCCCCAGGCCAGGGACCAGGGCATCAGGCTGGTGGGGCACAGGGAGGGGCACACTTGTTCAAAACATGGATTCCAGGCCCCCCCCCTCCTGAGACTGAATCCTGGGGTCTGGTGGGTAATGAGCTCCCCAGGCAGGTCCTGGGCCAGGACTGAGAACAGAAAGTAGGAGGGGAGGGGAGGAAGGATGGGGACTCCCCCAGGCCCTGGGGCTGTAAGACGTGGTCTGTGGAAATGTGTGCGGCCAGAGGGAGAGAGGCCGTTCCCACCCAGACCATCGGTCTCCTCCTCCGGCTCTGAGGCTGGGCCTAAATCAGCCCCACCAGGGCAACTGGGATCGTTGAGACCATTTAAGTTCAGTGGTTTAGTACATTTCTAACCGTGATTCTAAAGCGTAAACGTGGAGAAACAAAAAGAGATGACGTATTAGGTACGTCATCTAAGCACTTTATGGGTGCTTTCGTCATTTTCCCCTCAACTGTACACCACAAAGTTGAAAGGAAACCCGTCTCTAGTGTGGAAAGCGGTATTTTGACCGTCGTGAAAAAGGCGTTTGCTGCCACCTGGTGGCAGTGTACCCACAGCCGAGCCTCCGTGATTTGAGGGGTGAGCGTCACACTCCCTCACTTTGAGCAGAGCTTACCTGTGAGCATGTGAGGAGCTGACGTGGGGGAGGACGTCTCCCTGGGGTGTGGGCTCAGATGCGAGGCCATGCTTTGGGGAGTTTCTGAAGGACGTGCGGCTCACTGGAGTTGGCTGTGAGGAAGCGGACACTGGGACTTGGTGTGAAGCAGGGGCTGGGCCAGGAGGGCGGGGTGGTGAGGGCAGTGGGCGGGGGTGGAGTACAAGCGGGGCTGCAGGCGCTCTGACCTCATCACTGGGGGCTGACGCCAGCCCCTCCACCTCCCAGGGGGCCTCCTGCAGCACGTCCAGTGGTGGCTCCCAGCCGCTCTGGAACTTGGGCACGTAGGGGGGCACCTGCGGCTCCCGAGGCCACTCGGAGCTGGGGAGGGAGGTCCTGGGGTCAGCTGGGCCCACCCACCAGAGCTGGCCCCACCCAGGACCCCCAGCCCGCCCGCCGAGGGACCCATCCTGGTGTGCGCCCCATGCCACCACCCTACCGGGGTCGTGTCCAGGTCTCCCCCAGGGACTCCCACAGCGTCATCTCCTTGGGGACCAGGTGGCCGCGCAGGAAGCCCACAGTGTCTCGGGAGAGCAGGGGGCTGTAGACGGAGCGAGCAATGTCTGGGCCACCACAGGTGCTGACGATCTGGGGCACAGCGGGGCATCAGAGGCCCCCTCCCACCTGCGCCTGCCTGCGACACCACGGGCCTGCCCACTGCGCCCCCCACTCCGAGTGCAGACGCCGGCCCCAGCCCACTGCCCAAGGTGGGCCCTTGCTTCCCCCCAAGTCAGGGGCAAGCCCCCCAGGCCCCTGCTCCCCCGCCCCGGCCCCTGCCTCCCCCCAGCCCCAGGCACCAGATCCAGAGGCCCGAAGAGGAAGTGCACCAGCTCGGCTGCGCTAGGATTCTGGATGTGCTTCTGCAGCTTGGCCTGTGGGCAGGGAGCAGGCCGACCTGTGGGGTGGCGCCAGGGACAAGGCACCCCACCCACAGTAGCAGCTCGGAGGGACGGGGGCGGGCCGCTGTACTCACGAGCAGGTTGATGGCCAGCTTGGTCTTCCGGAAGCAGTCAACAAACTCGGCCTCGGAGGGGGGCCGTGCTCGCAGCGTGAGGACGCCCTCTGGACAGGGGGTTGGCGGGTGAGCCTGGCCGGCCCGTCGCTGCCCCGGCGGGTCTGGCCTCCGTCTAGCGTTCCCCACCCGCTGAGACTGGGCCTTGCTCCACTCAGTGGCCACTGGGCTCCCCACCTCCACTCCTGTGTCCGCCCCGACGCCCCTCCCCTGTCCGGCGCCCCCCACCCCCTGCCCCGCACCTGCCGGCCCCTTCTTCCCCTTCTTCTTTCCCTTCTTGCGCTGGTTCAGCTGCTTGAAAGCCTCCGCAGCCTTCTGCAGCCGAGCCACGAACCACTCGATGTCGTCCAGGGCGCAGTTGAGGATTTGCTGGGGTCGGAGCAGGGGCAGGGGTCAGCCTCCGGAGCCCCACCCGCTGCAGGGACACCCCCACCCGCTGCCTCTTGGCCCCTGGCCTGGCCCCAGGAGCCCGGAGTGGGTGGGAGGTCCTGCCGGCCCGAGACCCACCGTCTCCTTCTCGATCTTCTGAGCCAGCACGGCCCTCGGTTCCTCGTCCTGCGACTCCCAACGGCGAAAGCCTGCTCGGGAGCAGAGCTGCTGCTGACTGAGCCTCCCCACCCCAACCCTGCTGCCGCCCCCAGCCCATCCCCCTCGGCCCACCTGGGTCTCCGAGCGGCATGGGCAGGCCCACTCGGTTCTTGGTGGAGGGCGAGTCCCTGCCGTGGCGCTGGAAGGGGATGGGGGTCGGGCCCTGGGCCGGGGGCAGGACGGACTGCCGCTGCCGGATCTTCTCCTGGTGGCCCCTGAAGTGGGACGAAGGGCCGCTGAGCCTGGCCGCGGCCCCAGCCCCAGGCCCGGCCCCTCCCCCCTCCCCTCCTCCCCCCTCCCCTCCTCCCCCCTCCCCTCCTCCCCCCTCCCCTCCTCCCCCTCCCCTCCCCCCACCCCTCCTCCCCCCCCTACTTGAGGGTCTGTGGCCGCATCTTCTTCCCCAGGCGGCAGTCGGCCAGCGCGCTCTCGATGTCCTCGTGCACCAGCTCCGCCTGGGGGGACGGGGCGTCAGGCTGGCTCTCCGGAGGGATCTGGGCTCCCCGCCCCGCGCCTATCCCGCCCCCCACTGCCCGGCCCTCACCTCCACCTCGTCGCAGTGGAAGAAGTGGACGTCGGGCTTGCTCTGGTCTGAGTCCTGGCACACAAGCAGAAGCACCGATGGGTAGCGTAGCTGGTTCAGCACCGTCTGGCTGTGCCGCACGGTCGGCAGTGGGAAGTTCTCCAGCTCCTCCTGGGGGACAGGCGGCTGGGACCAGGCTCGCCATGGTGCATGGCGAGAGTCCCAGACACAGAGGAGGGCTCACGGCCATGGGCACGGGGAAGACCCGAGGAGCGGATGCCGGGGACACGGGCTGACTGTGGGCGTGGCCTGTGGCGTTCACGCCACGGACATGGCACGGAAAAGGAACGTGGCCTGGACATGGACACGGACCCCACGGGGCAACGTGCACACAACGGGCCCCGCCTCGGTACAGCCGGTGGAGAAGCTCTGCAAGGTAGATGTGTCCCTGTGTGACAGGGCTCCCCTGCACTCTCGGCCCTCGGCCTGCTCCCTCTCCCACAGAGGCCCAGTGTGTCTGGGTCACTGCCTGTGCCTGCCTTGCAGGATGGGCGAACGCCCTCCCTCCTGTTGCCACCATACCTGGGATTCGATGTCCAGCAGCCGCAGCGACTGGTCATTGACCTGCAGCAGCATCTCCTGTGTCCAGATCTTCTCCTTGGAGCTCAGCTGTACCAGCTTCCGGATGGCATCTTCCACGGACACAATGGCCTCACTCTTGTCCATGATGAACGTGGCCAAGTGCTGGGTGGGCAGGCAGGGGGTCACTCTGGGTGGAGCCTTCCTGGTGCCAAGAACCAGGGCCAAGGGGCTGTGCCCTGGGGCTCTGAGGGGCTAGGGCCAAACTTGGGGGTCTGAGGGGGTCACAGCCAGCCCCGGGGGTCTGAGGGGCCATGGCCAGCCTTGGGGGTCCGAGGGGGCCACGGCCGACCCTGGGGGCCTGAGGGGGCCACGGCCAGCCCTGGGGGGTCCAAGGGGGCCACAGCCAACCCTGGGGGTCTGAGGGGAACATCCCTGCCCTGGGGGTCTGAAGAGACAAAGCCCCACCTTGGGGGTCCTCTGCTCTCCTTGGGGGATGTCTGTGGGGGCCATGGACGTGCCCTGGCAAACCCCTTGGCAGCCCTACACACACAGCCCCCAGCCCACCCACATCTGCCAGTGGGCTCCAGGACCAGGCTCCCTGCCCCTCCAGCGGCCCTGGTGCAGGCTCACGACAGGGCCTTGACACATGCCACCTCTGCCCGAGCCCGGTCTCCCCCAGCCCGCTCTTCCTTCCGGACTGTGCGCGGGACACTACCTTCCTGCCTGCCTGGCCACGGGCTCACCGTCAGCACGCCCCCGACCTGCCCTCGTGTTTATCATCATCCGACTCTATGCTGGACACGACATGCTTCTTCGTTTGCTGTCTGTCTGCTGCCTCCCCGGTGCCTGTGGCAGTGCTGGGCCCCCAGCAGGCCCCCAGTGAATGTGATGGGAATGAACGAGCAGCCCGTGGGGACCCCTGGCCCGCCCCGCTCCTCTCTCTCCAAGCCTGGCTCAGGCCCCTCCTCCTTCCAGGATCCCCCATGTGTCCTCGCTGACCTTTGCTGACTTCAGTAGACAATGCTGGGGCAGCTGGGTGAACACTCCCAGAAACTCCAGGCAGTTAAGGCTTAACCACAGAACATGGAAGCAGGAAAGTGCTAGTAGGAAATACTAGGTAACTTCTGATAATCTCAGGAAGGCCTTCTTCACTGGGGGGCTTTACTAAGCAAGGAAGACAGTCCAGATGCTCAGAAGACAAGGCCAGGACGTCCCCGGCGGTCCAGTGGATAAGACTCCGCGCTCCCAATGCAGGGGCGTGGGTTCGATCCCTGGTTAGGGAACTAGGATCCCGCATGCCACGCGGTGGGGCCACGAAAGAAAAAAGGTAATAAAAAGACAAGACCAATAAATTTGACTTAATAAAAAAAAAAATTTCTGCCTGAAAAAAAGTACCCCATACAAAGTATATAAAAAAACCCACAGATATAATACTAGATGTAATGGAGGCGATGTAGGCTAATTTTCTTGATACAGGAAAAGGCCAACATGCATTACAATGACAGTTCTTACTTTGTTAAAAGCTCTATTTTGTTTAATAATTAAGGATACCAACGATAAATGAAAAAAGAATGAAAGAATATGTAAATAAGTAAAAGATTAACAGCTCAATAGAAAAATTGACAAAAGGTATGAACACAGAGTCTATAGGAAAATAAATATAAGTAACCTTTTAATATAGAAAATTATACACAGGGGAATTTCCTGGTGGTCCAGGGGTTAGGACTCTGCGCTTTCATTGCTGAGGGCCCGGGTTCAATCCCTGGTTGGGGAACTAAGATCCCACAGGCTGCACGGTGCGGCCAAAAAGTATATATATATATACACACACACGTATATATGCAGACTCATTCAATACAAGAATTGCAAATTGAAGCTGGAGACTATGACTTTCGGAATGAGTTTTCGCTTATTCTGTTGCCAGCACTAACAAGCCCTTGTGGGTTACACTGGCTGGTTAAGACGTGGAGAAGGAGGAACCCTTGCTCCGCACTCGCCTGGCTGCTCTGGGGAGGAGTTGATGACACTGGACCAGCCCACATGCTTCCCTCTTACAATCTCAAGGCAACCTGCACACGTGTAGAATGTGGCACGGGTACAAGGCTGCTCCCTGCACAACTCTTGGAGGCCAACCTACATGTCCATGGGCAGGTTAGAAAGAGACTGGGCAGGGGAATTCCCTGGTGGTCCAGTGGATAAGACTCCGCGCTCCCAATGCAGGGGACCCGGGTTCGATCCCTGTTCGGGGCACTAGATCCCACATGCACGCTGCAACTAAGAGTTAGCATACCGCAACCATGAGCCTGCATGCTGCAACTAAAAGATCCCGCATGCCGCAACGAAGATCCCACATGCCGCAGGCAACTAAGCCCACGTGCTCTAGAGTCTGCATGCCACATCAAGAGAGAAGCCTGTGTGCAGCAACTAAGATCCAACGTGGCCATAAACAAATCAATAAATATTTTTAAAAAGAAAAGGAAAGAGAGAGAGTGGGCAGAAACGTGTGGTGACGCTCAGGCAGCCGGTCTGTCTGCATGGGGCACACGGTCAGCAAAACACTGCACAGCCGAACCGTCCCAACCACGCTGCCCACGCGCTCCAAGCGACTGAGAACATACAGAGCGCATTCTCTGCCCAGAACGGGATTCCATTAGAAATCAATAACAGAATGAAAACTACAAACCCTATTAATTGGAAATTAAGCAACACACTTCTAAATAAATCATGGGTCCATATTTGTAGAAATCAAACAGCACACTTTTCAACAACAGATGAGTGAAAGAGGAAATCACAGGGGAAATTAGAAAACATCTAGAGACAAATGAAAATAGAAACACAACATATCAAAACTTATGGGATGCAGCAAAAGCAACGTTAAGGGGAAATTTATACCTATAAATGCTTAAAAAGAAGAGAAGTCTAAACAACCCATGGGTCAAAGAAGTTACAAGAAAACTTAGAAAATGTTCTGAGTTGCAGCAACATGGGTGGACCTAGAGATGATCATACTAAGTGAAGGAAGTCAGGGGCTTCCCCGGTGGCGCAGTGGTTAAGGCTCTGCCTGCCAATGCAGGGGACATCGGTTCGAGCCCTGGTCTGGGAAGATCTCACATGCCGCGGAGCAACTAAGCCCATGTGCCGCAGCTACTGAGCCTGCGTGCCACAGCTGCCGAAGCCCATGAGGCTAGACCCTGCGTTCCACAACAAGAGGAGCCACCGCAATGAGAAGCCCGCGTACCACAACGAAGAGTAGCCCCCGCTCACTGCAACTGGAGAAAGCCCACGCGCAGTGACGAAGACCCAACGCAGCCAAAAATAAGTAAATAAATTTATTTTTAAAAATAAATAAGTGAAGTAAGTCAGACAGAGAAAGACAAATATCATAGGTTATCACTCATATGTGGAATCTAATTTTAAAAAAATGATACAAACGAACTTACTTACACAACAGAAACAGATTAACAGATTTCGAAAAAAACCTTATGGTTACCAAAGGGGAAAGGTGGGGAAGGGATAAAGTAGGAGCTTGGGATTAACGTACACACACTACTATATATAAAATAGATAACCAACAAGGACCCACTGTGTAGCATAGGGAATTATATTCAATATCTTGTAATATTGGAAAAGAATCTGAAAAAGAAGGAATACATGTATATGTATAACTGAATCACTGCTGTACATGTGAAACTAACACAACATTATAAATCAACTACACTCCAATAAAATAAAATTTTAAAAAAGAAAATATTCTGAGCTGAACAATAATAAAAACAAGCCCATCAAAACTTGTGGAAGAAAAAAAAAAAAAACTTGTGGAAGAAGATAGCTACAGCAGTACTTAGAGGGGCTTTATAGCTTTAAATGAATGGCAGAGAAGAAGAAAGACTTGATATCAATGGTCTGGGCATTCCTCTTCAGAAGCTAGAAAATGACAATCAAATGAAGCCCAGAGTAAGTGAAAAGAAGGAAACTAAGAGCAGAAACCAATGAACTAGTAAAATACACAAACAACAGAGAAAAATCAACAGAGCCCAAGGTTGGTTCTGAAAAGACTGATGAAATTGATAAACCCTTAGCAAGACTGACCAAGAAGAAAATAGAGAAAACACAAATGATCAATAACCAGAAGGAGCGAGGGGACATCACTACAGATCATATGGGCATAAAAGTGAGTTCATAATAGAAGAAAACTTCCCCCAAAGGAAGCCCTGTATTCAGGGCCTCACAGGTGGATCCTAACAAATACTTAAGAGGGAAATCACAGCAACCTTCCATAAACTCTCTCTGAAGAGACTAGAGGAGCAGGAACATTTCTCCACTCATTGTATAAGGCCAGCAGAACTCTGATACCCAAACCTGCCAAGGGCACTGCAGGAAAAGAAAATTGTAGACCAATGTTCTAATAAATATTAATGCAAAAAAATCCTTAATGGGCTTCCCTGGTGGCGCAGTGGTTGAGAGTCCGCCTGCCGATGCAGGGGACACGGGTTCATGCCCCGGTCTGGGAAGATCCCACATGCCGCGGAGCAGCTGGGCCCGTGAGCCATGGCCGCTGAGCCTGCACGTCCGGAGCCTGTGCTCCGCAACAGGAGAGGCCACAGCAGTGAGAGGCCCGCGTACCGTAAAAAACAAAACAAAACAAAACAAAAAACCTTAACAAAATAGTAGCAAATTAGTCTTGTCAAGTCAATACATGAAAAGGATAATAAACCATTAGTAAATGAAGTTTATCCTAGAAATGCAAGGTTGGTTCAACATTTTAAAAAATCAGCATGATTCATTACATTAACTATAGTAAAAACATTTCAATCGAGAAAGCATTTGATAAAATTCAACAACTTTCATGATAAAAGTTCTCAGCAAACAAAGAATGGAAAGGAACTTCCCCATTCTAGTAAAGGGTATCTACAAAAACATACAGCTTATAAAACGGGGAATTCTGAATATTCTCTTCTAAGATTGGACACAGGCAAGGATGTCCACTGTCATTACTTTTATTGAGCGCTGTCCTGGTAGTTCTAGCCAGGGGAATAAAGAAAGGAAAACAAAGTGGCTAAAATTAAGAAATTAAGTACTGTATTTTCAGACAAAATGATTGCGTACATAAAAAATCCAATGAATCTATAAGCAATTCCGGAAACAAGTAAATGAATTCAGCAAGGTCTCAAGATACTCAATCGCTATACAAAAATTCAATCGTATAAAACAAATGCTGAGACATCCCTGGCGGCGCAGTGGTTAAGAATCCACTTGCCGATGCAGGGGACACGAGTTCGAGCCCTGGTCCGGGAAGATCCCACACACCACGGAGCAACTAAGCCCGTGCCCCACAGCTACTGAGCCGGTGCGCCACAACTATTGAAGCCCACACGCCTAGAGCCCGTGCTCCGCAACAAGAGAAGCCACCGCAATGAGAAGCCTGCGTACCTCAACGAAGACCCAACGCAGCCATATAAATAAATAAATAAATAAATAAACAAACCCACAAGGCTTCGGTGCCCCCCCTCCCATTGCCACCACCTCTTACCCTCCCTCTTGGCCTCAGCTTCATCATCCGGGAGGGGTCAGCAAACCTGCCCACATCCCCAGCCTTGCTGGCTGCTGGGCAGGCAGGAGAGGTGGCCCCAGCCTGGGGTCCTTCCACAGGCTAGCTTGGACCAAAGTCTAGGAGAAGGGCTGGGAGGCCCCGCTGGCACAGGTGACTCCTCACCAAGGAGGGCAAAGTCCTTCCCACAGAGAGGTGGCAGAGCTGCCCTTGGACGCTGAGCCTGCAGCAGTCATGAGCTGACCACACAAGATGGCCCCTGCCTGCCCAGGTTGGCAGGGAGGGCTGATCAGCAACACAGCCCAATGCAAGAGCCCTAGGGACTCCCACGTCTCATTGCACCCACTGTATAGAGGAGAAAACTGAGGCTCAGAAAGCAGTGACTCACCTGGCTTCCGTGGGCATGGAGGGTTCTAAGGGGAGGGACGTTCTTACCTTCCTGGTCCAGGCCCCCCACCTTCCTGATCCAGGCCCCCCACCTTCCTGGTCCAGGGTTCCCCGCTTCCTGGTCCAGGGCTCCTCAACTTCCTGGCCCAGGGCTCCCCGCTTCCTGGTCCAGGGCTCCCCACCTTCCTGGTCCAGGCTCCTCACCTTCCTGGTCTAGGGCTCCCCACCTTCCTGGTCCAGGGCTCCCCGCTTCCTGGTCTAGAGCTTCTCACCTTCCTGGTCCAGGGCTCCCCAGCTTCCTGGTCCAAGCCCCTCACCTTCCTGGTCCAGGCCCCTCACCTTCCTGGTCCAGGGCTCCCCGCTTCCTGGTCCAGGGCTCCCCGCTTCCTGGTCCAGGGCTCCTCAACTTCCTGGTCCAGGGCTCCCCACTTCCTGGTCCAGGGCTCCCTGCTTCCTGGTCCAGGGCTCCTCAACTTCCTGGTCCAGGGCTCCCCACTTCCTGGTCCAGGGCTCCCCGCTTTCTGGTCCAGGGCTCCTCAACTTCCTGGTCCAGGGCTCCCCACTTCCTGGTCCAGGGCTCCCCGCTTCCTGGTCCAGGGCTCCCTGCTTCCTGGTCCAGGGCTCCTCACCTTCCTGGTCCAGGTTCCCCACCTTCCTGGTCCAGGCCCCCCACCTTCCTGATCCTGGGTCCCCCTCCCTCCTCCCACTTCAGCCATTCCCAGCCCTGCTGTCCTGCAGGTTTGGACGATGACCAGGAACCAGGAACTTGGCCGGCTGCCATGAGCAGGAAGGTCATTTTAAAAACGTATTTCCTGAGTTCTAAGTGTGAATTAAAAGTGACCTAGGAGCAAAGGCCTCCGGAGCTGGCGGCTCATCTAGAGTGCAGTTACCCATCTCGACTGTCCAGGCTGAGTGGGATTAGCCATCGAGGACGTCCCTGCAGGAGCTCAGAAACTCCTCCCTCCTAGTCTAGCTCCCTGTTGTGAGGCCAGGATGACAGTTTCCCTCCCACTGGGGTTTCCAGGGGCACCCAGAGCTGTCCTTGCCTTCCTGTGTTGCCCCTGGCATCCCTCTCCCTGATGTAGCTTCAGGGTTCCTGTGCCCCTCAGACCGGGAGCTCCCCAGGACTGGAGGGAGGCTCTGGGGGTGACCCCAGTACAGGCTGCCTGCTGTGGGACCACTTCTCCCCCAGCCTCAGTTTCCCCATGGGCCCGGGGACCCCAGAGCACAGAGGATAGGAGTGCCCCGTGGGGTGAGGGGCTCACCTGGACGTGGTACTGGGAGGTCTCGTGCATGATGACATTGGAGTTGGAGTACTTCTTCCTCTGTTCTGAATAAGGAGACACAGTCACTCACCCCTGACGGCAGGACCCCAGGTGGGGCCGCAGGGAGGGCAGAGTGCAGGGGAGGAGGGCTGCTCTGTGGGCCCTTTGTGGCCTCCAGGAAGGACACAAGGGCACAGAATGGAGGGATGGCCCCTCCTGGCAGAACATGGAGCTCCTTCAGTCCCCAGGAGGGACCCCCAGCTCAGAGTGGTGATGGCACAACTGTGTCTGAGGTCTGTCCTGGAGCGGATGCAGGAGGCTCAGCCTCCTTTCCTGGAGGCCCCCTGCCCACCTTCCTGCGGAGGGGTCTGGTCTAGGGCTTCCTCCAACTCTAAGAGCTCCCAGCTCCCATCTCCCTGCCTCTCCCTGTCCCTCCCTGGGGCTCCTTGCTTTCCAGAGGTGGCACTGCATGGCTGGGGGAGGGTCAGAGCTGGGGGAGGTGGGGGCCGGCCAGGCCCCGCCCTCCCAGAGCAGACACCTGGCAGTCAGTCCAGCAGGAGCCCCCGCCCCTGGAGGATCGGGTGGCGGAGAAGAGCACAGAGAATCAATATTGATGCTCCCTGAATTATTAGTAAGGCCTCTCCCCTTACTGGCTCACTGCGGGGAGGGCTATTCAGTGGCCAGAGTTTGGGGGAGGGACCTGAGCACCTGCTGGTTGACTAGGGTCCAGGGGCCTTCTCTGGGTGCCCAGGGCTGACCTACGTCTCCCCGGGGGGGGGGCCTGGCACAGCCCTGGGGAAGGGAGTGGGCAAGACCCTCCCAGCCGAGCTGGCCCCCGAGGCCTCTTGTCCTCAAACCTCACTCACCAAACAGGTCCTTGGCACTCATCTTGGCCACACCGTCAGACCGGCCCAGGCTGCCACTGCAGGGGAGGGGCTGGTGAGGGTGGGGCCCATGCCGCACCCCTCCCTGGGGACTACGGGTGGGTAGCGGGTGGTGGGGGCCTAGTGGGTGGGGGTGGGGGCTCACTTGGCAGCACCCGGGCAACAGCTCACGGACCCTGATTGGCTCATGGCGTCCTCGACGGTGGCTGGCGGTGAGAGGGCAGACCTCAGAGTGGCCTGAGTCCAGGGCTTAGTGCCTGGTCCACACCTGAGTGCACAGGGGAGCCAAGCTGACACCTTATCGTGACCTGGCCGGGGCCTTGCTACCCCAGCACAGGGCCTGGGTCCCCTCCCCATCCCTCCCTGGATCCAGGGCCTGGAGCCCCGATGGCCTGGCCAGATTCCCCAGGGTGCCTGGGCAGGCAGTCCTCAGGAAGCAGAGCCCTGCCTTCCAGACACACCAGGACCACCCCTGCTCCACAACCCAGCTGGTGTTCACTGCAGCCCCATCCCTCCCTGGACCCTCGGTCCTCTACAGGGACCCCCAGGACGTGCCAGCAGAGGGGTCCCACCCCCAGAGGTTGTCTGGAGTGGGGCTGCGAGGAAGATGTCCTGGGGGCTCTGAAGGGGGGTCGGGGGAAGAGGCACCTTCCAAGCAGAGGGAACAGCATGTTTAAAGGCCCTGAGGCAGGTGGGAGCCAGACAAGGGAGAAAGGCAGCAAGAGATGAGGCTGGAGCCCGGGACCCAGAGCCCAGAGTGAAGCGCAGACGGAGCCCACCCTCTGAGGGGTGAGCAGAGCCTGGTGCCCCTGGGCCAGGCTGACATGTCCTGTGGGATCCTGTGCTCCGTGGGGACCTCCGGGTCCACACCGTGCCACATCAGATATCACCAGTGATGCCATCCGTCTGCAGCTTCAGTGTTTAGGGGGCTGCAGGGTTGGGTCACAAGCCAGGGGTGCTGGTATCCAGGGCACCAGTGCCTGGTAGCTTGACCAGGTACTACCTACAGGGAAGGCTCCCAGGAGGTGTGAGGGACCCGGGGGCTTCAGGCTACCCCCGCCCACATGCCACCGAGGGTCCCGGCTTGGCCAGATTCCTCCGTCCATCTGTCCGTGGAGAATGTCCGGAATGCTCATGGCCTCACCTCAGTAGGTGAGCCCGAGTGTTTGCTTAATGGGATTCCTGGCGGGCTGAGCGAGGGTGCTGGGCACGTGTGTCCAGATACACACACACACCTGGGCGAAACCGAGGCCTGTGAGCACACAGACACCTAGGTCGTGACGTTCGGCCTCCCCTAGGGGGCGGGGTGGGGGGCCTCAGGGCCAGCCAGGGAGGTGGGTCCAGGCATCTGGGTTGGGGAGCAGCTGGGGGAGAGGCCACTTACGGGCCGGCTCAGCGGGGAGTAAGGGGCTTCTTCAGCTGACTGGGGTGGGGATGACACTAGACCTGAGGGCCCCAGGGCCCAGGCTGCACTTTGGTTTCACTGTGGCCATTTTCCGGGTGCAAAGGAAGTCCGAGTATGGTGCCTGGTCAGGCAGGGGAGGGGGAGGAGGCCCAGCAGGGCAGGGAGGGCAGAGGGACCAGCTCCAAGTTCAAATTCCAGCTCGCAGCTGACCGACCTTGGGGAGGAGTCAGCTTAAGGCCCAGGGAGCCAGGTGGGGCCCGGGATGGGGGAGACCCTGGGGCTCTGGCTGTGCCCAGGTCTGGGCCCTGCGGGTTGGGGGAGGGAAACGCCTGGGACGCTGTAGGTGGGGAGCAGGGCGCCGAGCTTGCACTTGGGAGGCAGAGGCAGGCGGAGAGCTGGGCGGCGCTGGACCCCTGACTGCACTGGGCAGGGCCAGGGGAGGCCCCGCCACAGGCCGTGGGGGAGGTGCGGGAGCAGAGGCGGCGCCAGCTGGGCTGGGCCTCCCAGCGCAGCTGGGGCTGACCACATCTGGGTGGGGCACAGGGGGTCGGTGGCGCACTTCAGAAGCACCAGGAGCCCTGCTCACCCGCCTCCCCTGCCACCGGGACACCTGAGGCACAGGGGCTGCCCCAGGCCAGCCCAGCCCAGGTTGGAGGCACACAGGCCCCGGCAGCTCGGCCCCCAGCCTCCTCCCTGAAACTCCCACACCCCAACCTTAACCGAGAGCCTGACCCCGGCCCGATGCTTCCCTGGCCCTGCGTTTCAGCCTGCCTCTGACCCACAGGAAGCCGGCTAGCACGCCAGAGGAGCCCCCAGCCTGCCCCGGCAACAGTGGTGCAGATCCTTTGAGGGGCAGGGGCTGACCTCCTCAACACCGCTTCACTGGAGGAGGGGGTTCCCGCCACCGAGCCCCAGGGCTGGGAGGCGGCCGGCTGACTCAGAAGCCACTGGCTTACAAACATCCCCAGCACACGGCGCCGCCCCAGGACCGGACGGGGCGGGCTAGGCCTCAGGAACCCGGCTGCGGCCACCAGCCCAGGGAAAGCCCGCGGGCCCGGCGCGGCCCCTCGCGCCCGATGCCCCGTGCGCCCCGGCCCGGACTGCAGACCCAGGCCAGGGCCCCGCGTCGCGCTGCCACCTGGGGAAACTGAGGCCCGGGCAGCCCGCCCTCCGTGCACTCGGCTCCCCTGTGGCTCCAGGGCCAAAGCGGGTGCGGGCGCCAGGCGGGGCACTCACCTGCTCCTCTCGCGGCCCCGCGTCTGGCCGCCCACTGGTCCCTTAGTCCGCGCGTCCGTCCGCCCGTCTGTCGGAGCCTGGTTCCAGAGGAGAGAGGGACGCGCGGAGGAGCCGGGGCGGGGCGCGGGGAGGAACCTGAGCGGCAGGTTAGAGTCACCGTGCGCGGGCGGGCACTGGGCAGGGGCGGGGGTGGGACGTGGATGCCCCGCCCACCCCGCCCCCGCTCCAGACCCCGCCCCACCGCGGCTCCCCGCGGACGGTCCCCACAGCCACCCGGGTCCCTCTGCGCAAACCCCACCCCTAAAGCGGGGGCGCTGGTGGACGGGTGGGCGGGGCCCGGAGCCCATCCCTCGCTGGGGTGCTCTGGGCGACAGCGCGCCCCGACGCTGCTCTGAGATCTACCCGGGGCAAGCCCAGCTGCCTGCACCCCAGAGGGGTGGCGTGGAGTCCTGAGGAGGTCAGACCTGCCCCTGCCAGGTGCCCCCAACCTCAGGTGCCCCAGGACCCAGGGCCGAGTCCCATCCTCTTCCACTGGGGTCCCTCTGGTCTGGAGGGAGCGCTAGGGCCGGGCTTTAGTCTGAGTGAGTCTCAAAGGTAGGACCGTGGGCCAGAGGCCCTGCAGTCCAGCTCCCTGAGCTTGCCAGGTCAGGGGTGGGGATACCTCCTCCACGACCTAGGAGCTCCTGAAGTCTCTTTCCTTGTGTCGCCCAGCCCAGTGTGGGCACCTCCTGAGGAGCGGGGTTATCCCACGGCCAGGGAGGGGGGCGTCGGGACGCCTGTGGCATATGCTGTCCTTGAGTGCCAGGGCAGCGTTGGTGTGAGGGCACTCCGGGCAGTGACCCCCGCTTTAGGCCAGCCCCCAAGCTCTGCCCGTCGTTCTGTCTTTCCTCCTGCTGAAGTGACCCCCAGGATGGCCGTGCCCACCAAGCTGGGTAAGGAGGGCAGGCCAGGTGGTGGTGGGCACCCCCAGGCACCCCAAGGCTCCCGCTGTTGTCCTGGGGTGGGGGGAGCAGGAAAGGTGTGCCAGGACGTGGTCCTAGAAGGCCGCGCAGCTGGTGTTTGCCAGGAGCCCCAGCTAAGGAGACACAGTGTCCTGGAAGGCCAGCGGCATTGTCCCTCCCCATATCGCCAGGGCCTTCCTGCCTGTCTGGGGTGTTACTGGTGAGCTCGCACAGGGGCACAGGGAGTGGCCTTTGTCCTCCAGCCCCGCCCTGCCGCAGAGCCCTGGCAAGGCCTGGCTTCCTGGTTCTGTCTCCCCTCTGCTGACGATGTCCCCAGAGGAGACGGCACGCCAGCCCTTCCAGGAGTCTGAGCCTGAAAGGGCAAAACGTGGGAGGCATGCAGGGAGGGGAGCAGCTGAGGTGGGAGTTCTCTGCTTCTGAAATCAACGTGATTGGGAGCATTGACGCCCTCAAGAATGCAGTCGGGGGCCTCGAGTCCCAGGCTGCTCCGTGGCCACCTTGGGTGTGGTATGTCCCGTGGCCAAAGCAATGGGGATGCCAAGGGCCTGGCCCAGACTCTCGGGCAGGCTGTGAACCGGGAGGACAACAGGTATCTTGCCGCCTGGGTCTGCAGGGGAGGGGCTGAGTTTCCCAAAGACAGCAGGTGTGGCCATCGCGGCCTCCCCGAGCCCATGTGGGCGGGAGAGGGAGGAGCCCTGATGAGCGCACAGGAGGGTAAGCAGGGGGACGCCCCCACTGGCCTTCGGGGCTAGAGGCGCACGCTGGTCCTGAGCTAAAGAAGTTGGCGGCGCAGAGAGCTCTCTGCTCCCACTGGCCGCCTAAGGGTAAGACTGACGAGGATGACACCACCAGTCCCCCTCACTGAGGCCAGCCCCGGGGAGGCCCAGGCTGGCGGAGCGCAGCTCCAGGGCTGCTGCGTGGGGCCTGCAGCGGGCACGCGGCCTGTGCCCTGAGGGATGAAGGGAGAACCCTGGAGGAGACAGGTGGCTGCAGCCAGGAGCAGTTCAGAGAGGTAGAGAAGCTTCTTTATTTAAAAATACCGTGAAGAGAGACTATCCAGGTGCTCAAACACAACGTTACTCGAGACTTAGAAAATGTGAAATTGAGGCCAAGGGAAGTCACTAGAAAACATCGGCGCAGACCCCTTCCAGGAGCACTTGCAGAGGGCCTGGGAGCCGGACAGCACCCCTACGGGGGACTCTCCAGCTCTCCTCCCCTGCTGTGTGCTGGGGCTTCCAGGTCACCTTCGCCTTTCTCCAGAACCCCCAAGGGAAAGGTGTCAAGGCTGAGGGGAAACCCCCAGCCCCGAGCTGCCTGGCCCTCGGCAGGTGCCTCCTGTGCGCGGCAGAGTGCACCACCTGCCCGGGGCTCAGCCCACAGAGCAGGACCCCTGGTCCCTGTGCCACCCCGAAGCTGCAGGGAGAGCAGAGATGGCTGATCCCGGCCTGAGAAGGAGATGCCACAGACACCGCGAGGGCACTGGCCTGGCTGCCTGCCTTCCGAAGGCTTCGTTCCCCTCTGCACCCCGGATGTCGGTGGCTGCTGAAGCCAGACCCCCACCAGCCCGAGATGTCCCCGCGATTCCCCATAGACCGGCGGGACAGCCCCACCCCTGCTTCCGCCACACCCAGCCCCTGCCCAGCACCTTGTTCTGCCCTGGTTCCCGACCCCACCTCCGCCTCACAGACCCTCCACACCATCTGACCCTCTAACAAACACCGAGGCAGGTCAGCACGAAGATGTCCTTCCCGCTCAGCAACCGTCAGTGGGGGAGGTGACGGCTGGGGCACAGTCTGGCTCTGAGGAGGGTCTCCTGCCCAGGGCTGTCCCGCGGGCCGGGCACCGCCCACCTAGCCCTCGAAGGCAGCGATGGCCACTGCCTGCAGGACGGCCTCCAGGCCGTGGAGCGCCAGGAGCACGGCGCTGAGGGCCGAGTCTGCCCACAGCACCAGGGTCTGCCAGAGCAGGAAGTAGACGGACAGCAGGGCACCGCCCACCGTGAGGACCAGGCTGGCGGCCAGCGGTACCTCGGCTTCCATCAGGTTGCCCTTGGTGCCTGGAAAGCAGAACAGACGTGCTGGGTGAGCGCCGGGCTTTGGGACGCACGGGCCCGGGAGCGCTGACCCCCTCGAGAGTGGCCGTGAGACCCGCGCTAGCTTTGACCACCATGTGATGCTTGAGGACTTGAGTGAAAGATCCCACTGTGACCACTGCAGGGGACTCTTCAAAGTGTCGGAAAGCAAACACAAAAAGGGGCATGTCTTCCTTAGTGAGGAAGAAAGCCAACCGAGGCTGTGATGTTCTACTCTCGGTCTTTGGGTCAGTTGTGTGGGTGGGAGAGGGAATTTGGTTTTCTAAAGACAATTCCAACTGTATTCTGACACCTTTTCCTAATTCCACATTGACTGAGATTTTGTTTAAAATTTCCAAAAATAGTTCACTTTGGGCTAAGGTCGTCGTGGAAAATTTCACGCACATTTACAAAAAACAAAGCAACTGCACATTTTACAAACAAATGGGTCAGCATGGAAGACGCTGATCTCCAGCTGTCCCGGCCACGGTGCCCAGGGTGCCCCTGGAGCGTGAGGGACTTGCGGATGCCCAGCGACTCTAGTGCCGTTTGCCACCCTCCCACGGGCACGGGCTCGTCTGTGTCGAGGGTGTGCGTGTGCAGGGGCCCGGGATGTGCCGGCTGCTCTATCAGCCATTCCAGAGGCAGGAGTGTTTCTCAGACGCGTCAGCGGAACACACAGCGTGATCCCGTTTAGAAGAGATGTGCTCACGTCTGTGTGCCTGTGGCTGGGAATGGGGAGACGCGGGCCCTGATGGTGAGCTGTGGAGGGAGCGGGGGAGCTCTCTCGGGGCTCCTATACTGTCTGAGCTTCAGGACGTGAGGGGAGTCGGCCGAGCAAGCTTCTGGCTGGGGGCCTCCAGGAGCCGCACTGGGGAGGCGAGGGAGCCTTCACCCTCCAGGCCCGGCTGCCCTGGTGGGGTCCTGACAGAACTTTCCAGATCCTTCTCCTCCTGACCACTGAGGCCAACGGACGGGGAGGAAGGAGGTGGGGGTGAGTGTTTTAGGGCCCCAGGGTTGATGACTGAGCTGGGTTCTAACCTCAGTGCTGTTTGTTACCCAGCAGCTTGTGTACAACATGCTTCCAAACAGGAAGCATCCCCACCAAGGACGTGGCCAATATTCTTCGTCTTGTGGACAAAGCTTCTGGACAAATTAATACTTAATGACACTGTGAAGCGAGGCCTGCAAAACCATGCGTGAGCAGTTCAAATCAAGTGTCTCTAAGAACCATGTTACAAAATGATCAACGTGTAAAGGTTCACACATAAACCTAGCAACAATCTCAAGTACTACGTGGTTTTCAGTCAACTCACCGAAGTACAACCGAATCGCTTCCAGAATCCCCATCAGAAAGAGCAGAGTCAGGTCGAGGACCAGGTAACTGTGAGGATAAGTGAACACCTGGCCTGGAGAAAAACAGCCAACGAAGCTGAGCCCCTGCTGCAGGACACAGGGTACCCACACCTCTGAGCTGCCTTTTCGCACGAGACTTACTTTTATACACGGCCAGCAGGAGCATAGCTAGGAAATAAAGGGCATAGTACATTCCACTCAGATAGAGCAGCATCTGAAGAGGGAGCGATGAGAGCTGGCCAGCGGTTAAGGACTCTAAGGCCCAGCAAATGACCCTGCCCAAGGGCACCCACCTGGGGAGAGTGGACAGAAGGGGCTGCTCCGCCACCTGTCCAGAGGCCCTGCAAACACGTGGGTCCAGCCCAGGCACCTGCGGGTGGCCATGAAGACGTGGCCGACAGCCCCCTGCCTGGCTTCCTTTGACACCCCTCCTGGTGCCATCACACCTGGCAGGGCTCCTGTGGGCTCCGGGGTGGGGCTGGGGCTTTCCCCCAGGGGACATCCTAGCCTAGAGCAAGAAGACCGGGCACATCCTTGGCGACCGCAGGCAGGACGGCCTCGGCACCCCAGGCTTCCTCAGGTGGCATCACCCTGACCTAGGTCCCAGTTATAACATTGAGAGCAAAAAGTGACCTTTTTCACTTTCTTCAAAGAAAATGTCTTTCTCTCTTTTGGGGGGCAGTTTAATACCCACTAGCAACTTTCCTGAGCTCTGAACACTTCATATTTGTTTACGCTAAAACAAGTCTGTAAGTTTTCCAAGTGAGGGGTTTTCGCGTTCCTGCCCCCCTGGGCCCGGAGGGAGTCAGGCAGCCACCCCTCGGCGAGGGGCTGGGCAGGAGGCACCAGCAGAGGAGGTTGTATCAACTCTCTCCACCTGTTAGTGGACACCCTTCCCACTCAGTGGAATGACTACTCAGAACTTATAGGGAAGGTGGGGCTGGGGGCTGGGGGCTTAAAGCAGCAAAAGGCAGGGGCCAAGAGCCGACTTCAGGGGCCTGGGAGGCCTGAGTCTTGGGCTGACGGAGGTCCACAGGGATGCAGCAGCGGGATACCACCGTGGAGGAAGCTCTCCCTGGAAGAGAAGGTACAGTCAGAGAGGTCCCAAGTCCTACCAGGATGCTCCAGCGGCCTGTTCTCCTGTCGCCGCGGATTTATGGCCCGCAGCTAGGTTCCTTTCCAGCACCTCTGCACCCACTGTCCCTCCAGGGAGGATCTGACCATCTGCTTTTCTGAACCTGAGGCTGGGAGTCAGGGCGTACCCACAGGCGAAGCCCAGATCCACACCTGAGGCCAGATGCCAGGAGAGAAACCAGACACACAGCTTTTCTCATCTCATATCTGCCACACGTACATAGATGAAAACGTTTTTTGATTCAGGTTACAAGTCTCTGTCATTGATAATAGACGTTTGCTTTCCTCTGGAATTTTATTCATGGCCCCAAATGTCCCTCCCCGAATAAGAATCTCCTAAGCCAGCAATCTAGTCCCTTTCCAACCCTCTCCCGCCACACAGCAGTTACACATTCTGCCCGCGTCTTCAGATGACAGTGTACGGTGACGCGCCAATAACGACTCAGAATTTGCCAGCAGCGAGCAGGACGGTGCTCTCTCCTACTCCATTTCCTCCTTAGTCCCCAGGGGGCAAGAGAGAAACTCCCAGCCTGGGTGAGCCTTTGCTTCCTTGGCAGACTCGAGGTCCTCTGGGAGCCTCACTTAGGTGGGGGTCTTACCTGGGTCAGCACAGGACACGGGTGATGGAGAGGCAGTATGTGCTGAGCACGGGGAGCCTCAGAGGGTGCCGAGCACAGATCATTAATAAACCTTCATCGCGATATGGGAAGGGCGCTCTCTAAACCCGATCCCTTCTTTTCCCAGGCCCAAGCTAAACTAGGCTGCCTCGATACCTGTCATTATGTGGGTGGATCTCACGCTGATCGGGATTTTGCTCCCTTCTGACCCTTCTCTTGACAGTTCGCTTCAGAACTTCAGATCTACTTGCCAGCTGCCCATTGTTATGCTTGAGATGATGGGGCTCAGGGAAAAAATGCTGTTGAAAAACCTTCAGCGCCACGGGATTTAAATAATTGACATGAAGGGTAGCTACAATTAGATACGCTGCGCTAACGATTTCAGACCTACAGAAAGAGGCTCATTCTGACTAAAGAGAACCGTGGCTTTTAGAACTTCGCATCTTTTGTCAATCAGTCACTGTAATAACGATGTGGCCGTCAGAAGTTAAACGTGAAAGCAAAGAGGAAGAACGTTTTTTCCCTGGGTGATATACAAGGGGTGTGAAGCGGATCGCTCCGGTGTCAACGTAATTTTCCACCAAATGAAAACGCGCGAACCACAGTACCCGTGGCCTTGCACAAAGGTCTGGCGCTTGGGAACCCCGGTGCCGGGAAACTGTCTGAAGCTCAGACCACAGACTCTGCTTCTTTGTCAGCTGCCCAGCTCACCGCTCCCGTCTAGTCCCAGCCTCTCCTCGCACGAGTAATTTCGGAGCCTGACAGCTGACATGTGGAAATTGGCCTTTTCCATCCGGCCGAGTGAGCGCCCGGGGCCGCCCGCGTACCTCCTTCTGGTTCCACGAGCTGTGCGGTGCGGGCTCTTACAGACCCAGCGGTCAGGACTTCGAATGGGCTGCCGACCGGCCGGCCCCCCGCCGCCCCGCGCAGGGCGCCACCGAGACAGGAGCCCGTGAGCCGGCAATCCCGGCGAGAATCCAAACCTTCGCTCCAGAAGCCGGTCCCACTGGGCCCGCAGGCGGGGCCCACTCCAAACCGGGGTGTCCCCTTCCTGCCGGCCCCGGACGAGCCCGTCCCGCTCGCTGCCGGCCCGCTGGGTCGGGGGGCGCCGACCGTCCCCTCGGGGGGGCCGTGACCTCACCGCCGTGGCTCCACTGCCCCGCGCGTTCACGGGAAGCGGCGGCGCGGACCCGGGACGGGTTCTCCGGGCCAGGATCTCACCTTGTGGACACATGAAGTCCACCGGTTAACGACCCCGGCGAGCTGCACCCGCAGCTCGGCCTTCCCCGCACCAGGAGAAAGCGAACCAACCGAACCCCTCTCCCGGGGCGACCTCCGAGAACCCCCTAGGCCTCCGCGACACCGTACCCACCGCCTCACCTCGCCGCGAAGCCGCCATCTTTCCGCGGCCCGCCCCGCGGCCCGCCCCGCGGCCCGCCCCGCGGCCCGCCCCGCGGCCCGCCCCGCGGCCCGCCCCGCGGCCCGCCCCGCGGCCCGCCCCGCGGCCCGCCCCGCGGCCCGCCCCGCGGCCCGCCCCGCGGCCCCGGCATCCTCTCGGAGCCGGACGCAAACGGCGCCCCTTCGGCCATTTTCGCTTCTGCTCCCGAACGGGCTCGACGGCGTCGCGTTTCGGGACTTGATCCCGAACTGTGGCCGAGGCCCGATTAGCCCGTCCGACAGCGCTCGGGCACTTTCGGACAGGAGGAGGCGGAGAGCCGAGGCTCGCTCGTGAGGATCCCGGCTCGGGACCGTTCGGCTCCGCTCGGCTCCTTCTCGGGCGGGCTCGGCTCCCGCGGGCGGCGGGTGCAGGCGGAGCCTGCAGCGCAAGGTTCTCTAGGCCGGGTCGCGTTGCGTCGGAGTCCGGCGGAGTCGGCCTCACAGTAGGGGACCCCGATAACTGGGGACCACGGCCGGCGCGGCCTTCTAGGCCCTGAGGAGGGCTAGCGCAGAGCCTCTCGGAAACCCTCGTGCGGCCTCCGACCAATTCGGACCGACTCGGCTCCGCGCTTCGGACCACTTCGGCCCCCCTCGTTTCCGGACTCTAGGCCTCGGCTTGGCTCGACTCGACCGGGCCGCTTCGTGCCGGTTCGGCCCCTGTTCGGGCGGCCCGGCTCGGCTTGGCGGCCGGCTTCGGGCGGGCTCGGCTCAGCTCGGCTCGGTTCGGGCAGCCCTCCTCGGTCAAGCTCGGCCCGGCTCGGCCCGGCTCGGGCGGCCTGCTCGGGCGGCGCGCTTCAGGCTCCGTCCCGGCCTTCGGGCGGCCCCGGCCGGCGCCTTCGGGCGGGCTCGGCGGAGTCCGGATGGAGGACTCGGACTCGGCCGCCAAGCAGCTGGGCCTGGCCGAGGCGGCGGCGGTGGCGGCCGCGGCCGCTGTGGCGGCGGCGGCCGCGGCCGCGGCGGGAGGCGAGGCGGAGGAGCCGGTGCTCAGCAGGGACGAGGACTCGGAGGAGGACGGAGACTCGGAGGCGGAGCGCGAGACGCGGCGGGTGACGGCCGTGGCGGTGATGGCCGCCGAGCCCGGGCACATGGACATGGGCGCCGAGGCCCTGCCTGGCCCCGACGAGGCCGCCGCGGCCGCCGCCTTCGCAGGCAAGTGCCGCCCGCCCGCGGTTCCCGCGCACCTGTCCGCACCTGCCCCACACCTGCCCTGCACACCTGCCCCGCACACTCCCACACGACCTGGCGGCACCTCCTCCGCGCGCACTCCTCACACTTGTCCTCCACGCGCACCTGCCCTGCCCACGCCTGGCTGACTGGCACACCCATCCTCCCCCAGCACATGCCTCGCACCTACCTTGTGTGCCGTGTGGTCCCTGCACACCTGCCCCATGGGAGCATCCTGGCCCTGCCCTGCCGCATACTTGCTCCCTGAACTCCTTTCCTTCCTTTCAGTGCTCTGCGCTACTTCCAGAACCTTCTCAGCACCTGCCTCTTGCCTTGCGTGTCCTCTCCTCCTCTGTCCTGGGTGCTGGTGACACAGGGGTCAGACACGGGTCCTGTCCTGGAGGAGCCCGGGGTTGGGTGCATCTGGTCACCCAGAATCCTGAGGGCCTGCTCAGGTGTGACTTTAGCCCTGGGGAGCAAGGCATCTCACTTAGTCTGGGAGGGCCCGTAGCCTTTGGGGGCCGTCCCCTCTGGCCTGTCCGTGGGGCCCCCATTTCCTCCTTTACGGATCTTCCCTTCTTCGGGCACCACCCGGGCTGCTGGCCCACGCTTTTCTTGCCGCACAGAACATTCTCATTTTCAAGGTTCGTGAGCCATGCCCCAAAGTGCCCTTTAGAGGTTGTGTCTCCCCGGGGCACCGTCCCGAAGGAGGTAGAGACTTTCCTAAGCATTGTTCCCTCCCACTTGGGCTCCCGTGTGGCCGGCAGAGCTGGGCACTGGAACCCCTGGGGAGCATCCTATGGCTCTTCTCCCCTAGGGAATTTCATGGGTTTCAGAACTGGACAGCGGCCTCCCCACCCAGTGCTCCGGTTTTTCCGGCCCTGGAGGAGCTGCGTGGGGCCTGCAGCCCGTTCTCTCACTGCCCCGGTGCCTGTGGTCTGTCCGGGATCCTCGCAAAAGGCAGGGGAAGAAGGCTTTGTGGCCCTTAAAGGGTTCCATTTTCGTTGCTAAACTGGTTTAAAGTTGAGATCTTGGATGGTGAGGTTTTTCTTCAGCTTTGTGTTGTTTTTGCACGTGTTTTTCTGAATGCAGTGATGCTATTCACACGTTGGAGACACGTATTGACATCACGTGTTTCTTTCCTGCAGGGTTTTATCCTTGTGTGTTTCCAGTGTGTTAAAACTTGTTGGTTGTGAATTACCGAGGCCAGGTGATTCCCGAGTTTCTGTAACTCAGCAGGACGCGTTGCTGGCTTGAGGCTGCCTCCCGGGCTGCTGGCGAGCTCTTTAGACCTGAGCTTGTGTTCAGACCCCTCGGGCCCGGGCTCCCTGGGACACGGTGGAGGAGACAGATGGGGAGCAGGTGTTTTTAGAGCAGTTTAGTGAGCTCGGGCTGATGGAATGTGCAGGACTCTCGGTCAGTTTGAGCACCTCCCCCAGGCCACAGGCGCTCTAGGTTTGGGACATTCCGGAAGGCAGAGCCACCCCTGGTGGCTGGGGGAGCATCAAGGGAGGGCTGTCCGGGGCAGCCCGTCGGGAGTGGGCCATGGGCAGTGGGGGGAGCACGGGGGGCGGGGCGCAGTGGCGCCCCCATGTACAACCGCTGCTGGGAGGGGCCGGGCTTAGAGTTGGGGGGCACGTGGGGTGGGCACAGGCAGGTCTGCCGCTTTTCAGGAGGAAGAGGTCCGTGGCAGGTAGGGGTGAAGGAAGGGGAGGGAGGCATAGACATGAGCCTTCCTGCGCTGACCTGCAGGAGAGGGGCCAGGAGGATCCCCACCAGAAGGGAGGGAACTCTAGGATTTTAGGGGCCTCTTTGGGGTATGGTTTTAAGTAGAAGGGAGCGAGATGCCAGGGCAGAGCTGTGGCCAGCTCAGTGGGTGCGTGAGGGCAGGCGTGCCCTGTGGTCTACACTGTGCGTGGCAGGCTCTGTGGAGAGGGAGAGGTGGCCTTTTGTCCTTGGAAGGACCAGGTCATTCAGACTGGTCTAGAAACGTTGGTCGGGCGTTTCGTGTACAGCGTGAGGCCTCCCACGGTAGCTCAGGTACTTGACCTGGACCCACCGTGGGCCGCCCCCCACCCTCGCCCTATCCCCAGTGGCCTCTGGCTGGGCCCTGAGTCAGGCTCCTGTGTTGCAGAGGTGACCACCGTGACAGTGGCCAACGTGGGCGCCTCGGCGGACAATGTCTTCACCACGTCGGTGGCGAATGCCGCCTCGCTCTCGGGCCACGTGCTGGTAAGCCGCCACGGGAGCGCTTCTGGCCCTGAGGGGGGTGGCCCGTCCCCCAGAGACCCTGAGCCTGCCCTGTGCCGACTGCCTGGGGAGGGGAGGGGAGGGGAGGGGAGATCTCACGGTTTCCTTCTAGCCTGGATCACGCGCCTGGGACACTGTACACCTGAAAGCAAAGTGGTTGTTACTGAGATAGCGACAGACAGAAAACGGTAGCTCCTGAGTGTAAGGGCAGCAGGTTGGTGAAGGGCTCAGGGGTGCAGACCTAAGGGTCTTGGTTTATTTCTTCTGGTATCAGGATGCACACGAGCTGATAGCCAGGCAGTGACGTGGTGCCTCTGGCCGGTGTCCTGCCTGACAGCAGACTCTGTCACGTTCTCGTTTTCTAGGAGGGGCTGGAGCCAGAGGGTCGGGGAGTTAGGGGTGGCCCCAAGTCAGCGGGCTCTGAGGACAAGAAGACCCAGAAATTAGTGTGATCCTTCTGGAAACTGACAAGGAGAGGGGGTCTCAAGTATCGACATGTCTCACACGCCTTCGTGAGAAAAATACTTTGTGGTTCTCGAATGAGCACAAAGCATTCTGTCCCGGTCGAGAGCGGCACAAGTTCAGTGATTGAGATGCAAGCAGTGTAGACGCCCTTGCTGAGGCGTTGGCCCCGCAGGCCTGTGAGAGCAGGCCAGGTGTGTGCGTGTGCACGCCGGGTGGAGGGCCCGCAATCCCACCATAAACTTCTACTCGCCTCCCCTGGTTTGAAGGCCACATTTTCAGATGTGAGAAAAGGTCTTTGTCTTAGTTTTATCCTCAGTGTGAAAGCACGGGAGTGTCCCAGGCCTTGGTGTGGACGGGGTGCGCCGGGGTCTCTAGTCCGCTCCAGGGCTGTCTGAGTGAGGCCATGAGCGTGTGCCTGTAGGCAGCTGGGGTGGGCTTAGTGCCCGCAGGGATAGGAAAGGGGCATCTGGCTGGCCCAGAGGAGGCAGGCGCGGTCACGGCAGCATCCAGCCCCAGTGGAGAGGCATGTAAGCAGCGTGGCTTGGGAAGCCCTGTGTCTGGGTGGGCTCGGGCACGAGAAGGGGTCCTGCAGTGGGCCTTGGCTGTGCTTATGAACTTGGCCTCTCGGAAACCCTCCCCTGAGGCCTGCAACCTCAGAGACTGCCCAGGCAGACGGGAGGGCACTTCCTGTTCCAGGGACACATTTATCCCTTAACTTGGACAAGCCACGCGAGCATTCGCTAAGAGCCGTGCAGACCTCGTGTCGCCTCTTCTTGGCCTTGGCTCTGCATCTGAGAAGCATGAGGCATGGCGGGCCCCCCGGTGGCGGTGTCAGCTGGACCTCTCTGTAGGACCGTGTCCCGGTGTGCAGGTGTGCGCCAGCCGCCGTCACTTGAGACACCTGGCGTTCTTTCCCCCAGTCGGGCAGGACAGCCCTCCAGATCGGGGACAGTCTGAACACCGAGAAGGCCACGCTGATCGTCGTGCACACGGACGGGAGCATCGTGGAGACCGCCGGGCTGAAGGCACCCGCTGCCCCTCTCACCCCCGGTACGCCCTCCCGCTCCAGGCCTCGGGGGCAAAACGCTCTGAGAGCTGGTGGGGTTTATCCTGGGGGTGAACTTTCTCTTGTGGTGAATTTCAAATTTCAAATACTATTTAGTTTAAGTATAAAAAGTGGATTTTTTCAGGCAACAGAAGAGTTGCCCAGAGTTACAGGGGGCGATGCTGCTGAGCTGGGGGAAGAACCTGTTAGAATCAAGATGTTTTTTGTGCCTTTCTGTTATTCGGGGTGCGTTCAGGGTCTCTCATTTTCATGATGCTTTCTTTGCTCAAGGACCTCAGTCTCCTCCGACTCCTCTGGCTCCCGGCCAAGAGAAAGGTGGAACTAAGTACAACTGGGACCCATCGGTGTACGACAGTGAGCTGCCTGTGCGCTGTCGGAACATCAGTGGCACCTTGTATAAGAGCAGGCTCGGCTCAGGTGGGCGCGTGCGGGGTGGGCCCAGGTGGGCTTGCGTGGGGTGGGCCCAGGCTGCTGCTTATTTTGTTTTGAGGATCGCCTTCCTTTTGCATCCCGCACTGTAAGTTGGGGCCAAGGATGGCCATAATGACGCATAAACTAGTTAAGCAAACGGGCAGGTCGAGGAATGGGGTGGCCCGTGGTAGGAGCAGGGCTGGACCATGTTCCCTAAGGTCCTGGGTCAGCTGGGTGACCCGTAGGTAGAAGGCTCTGCAAGTGGGAAGACGTCATGAGCTCCATGTGGGATATGGTGGAGTGTGCGGTGACCGTGGACCGCAGGTCGGGGCTCAGGCATGCGGTGGGAAGCGCTGCCTGCAGATGTGGGCTCGCCGTGGGGCACCGAGGGAGCGGCCGAGAGCAGGCAGGCCCGGGACACCGAGGGGGAGTGGGCGGGAGGGGAGATGGGCCTGGCCCAGTGTCAGCGGGAACTACAGCGGGTGGCTTCGTCCTTTCAGGAGGCCGGGGGCGCTGCATTAAGCAGGGGGAGAACTGGTACAGTCCTACCGAGTTTGAAGCCATGGCAGGAAGGGCCAGCAGCAAAGACTGGAAGAGAAGCATCCGCTATGCGGGGCGGCCGCTGCAGTGCCTCATCCAGGTACCCAGGTGCCGCGCTTCCCCACCCTCCCTGCTCGGAGCCGCAAGCCGCAGGCCCGGCTCCTGGAGCATCGGCCGCAGGGCTTTCCAGGGCTCACAGGCTGGAATCAGGTGGGATTCGAGTCCCCCGCTCACTTGCTGTGTGAGTTACGTCACCTTTCCATCTGCTTCCTGATGTTCCAGATGGGATGTTGAGGGTGTTTGCTCCACACCTTGCAGTGAGGAGTGGGTGAGGCAGCGCAACAGCTTCCGCTTGAGTGCGTGTGACTTTTGTTTATTAACAGGAGAAAATCAAACGGAAGTTTAATAACACGTATACATGGGAGAGACCGAGGAAAACTGAGTAACTCTGCCTGTGACGTTTAATTAATTAATTATTATTTTTTTGCGGTACGCGGGCCTCTCACTGTTGTGGCCTCTCCCGTTGCGGAGCACAGGCTCCGGACGCACAGGCTCAGCGGCCATGGCTCATGGGCCCAGCCGCCCCGCGGCATGTGGGATCTTCCCGGACCGGGGCACGAACCCGTGTCCCCTGCATCGGCAGGCGGACTCTCAACCACTGCGCCACCAGGGAAGCCCTGCCCGTGACTTTTTAAAAGACGCCTAACTTCTCTCTCCTTGAACTCATCCATGAGAGGAGAGGGCTCCTCGTTGCTGTTTCCGGTTTAGCTCTAGGAGGTTGATAGAGAAATCACGCCTACACTCCCTGGCAGGGGAGAGATGCTGCCACCAGCAGAGATGTGTACGAGAGAAGGTTCTGGAAATGGTGGGATTTTACCTTCACAGGGGGATCGGGGTGAAACTGGTTGAGATCTGGGGCTGTTGACTCACTTCAGAGCTGACTTTCTCACGTGTTGCGGTACTTTTTAAATTTCAGGATGGGATCCTAAACCCTCATGCCGCCTCCTGCACCTGTGCCGCCTGCTGTGATGACATGACCCTGGTGAGTGGGCCCCTGCTCCCCTCAGCTCCTCTCAGAGCTGCTTCCAGCTTAGTTTCTCCCTCAAATTCTGGGTTTTGACCATTACTCTGATGAGTGAGGCCTCAAGTGGGCCTTGGGGCTGCTCAAAGAACGTTAAGGGAAACTTTCTTAAATAACGGAAAGCTCCTATAATGTCACCGTCTTTTTTTTTTTTTTTTAACCGTCTTTTTTTTTTTTTTAATCTATTCATTTATTTATTTTTGGCTGTGTTGGGTCTTTGTTGCTGTGTGCAGGCTTTCTCTAGTTGTGGCGAGCGGGGGCTACTCTTCATTGCGGTGTGCAAGCTTCTCATTGTGGTGGCCTCTCTTGTTGCGAAGCACGGGCTCTAGGTATGCAGGCTTCAGTAGTTGTGGCTCGTGGGCTCTAGAGCGCAGGCTCAGTAGTTGTGGTGTAGGGGCTGTGTTGCTCCGTGGCATGTGGGCTCTTCTCGGACCAGGGCTCAAACCCATGTCCCCTGCATTGGCAGGTGGATTCTTTAAGCACTGCACCACCAGGGAAGTCCCTATAATGTCACCGTCTTAACCGTACTTTTTTTTATGGTGACAAGTATATATGTGCTGTTTCATGTTTTTCATTTTTAATGTCACGTTATAAAAAAATACTAGACTGAGCTGATTTATATAGAGAATTAATGTCTTTTGAAGTCTTTTCTTATTCTAAATTCTTAACTGTTTAAATAAAAGGGATATTTGCATTCGTTTGAACGTATACTGCTCTATAGCTTTCAAAGTGTGATACTAATTTGTTATTTGTGGACGACCAGTTTCATTTCAGTGTTTCTATTGTTGAATATTATTTTTAAATGTCCTAAAATTAACTAGGAAGCTGCATAATAAGATTTCTTTTTTTAATTTTGATTACTCACCTGGTTAATTAGCAGCAGCTATGGAAGAAAACTTAATTGGAGAGGTGTTGTTGAGTGGGAAAACCAAATATTCTAAAATTGTCTAGTTCGTGTGTAGATCACACATGAGTCTAGTAGAATGGCCAGTAGGATATTTGTGTGAGAATAAGATACTTTTAAAGTTTGCTTGGGAAGATTGGTAGGTGACATTCTTGGAGATCTTCAGGGGTAAGAGGAGCAGAGTGGGGGGTCAGCCCCATCGGGAAGCATGGAGTACCTGGTAGGGTTGTTTACGGTCACTCCAAACGCCGAAACCCTCAGGTGTCACCTGACGGCACATGTATGGGACGTGTGTACTGAAGCTAGAAACGGCCAGCAAGAGAACTCCGAGAAGACGTGGACCCGCGGGCTGGAGGCCTCGATGCAGTGAAGACGTCCTTCTCCCCACACTGGTCTGTGGGTTTAACACGCGTCTCTTCAGAGCCCCTGCAGGATCTTGTAGACATCAACAAGTTGATTCTAAGATTCATATCAAAAGGCAGAGGAAAGGGGTAGCAACACGGTTTTGAGGACGAAGACTACAAGTGGAGGAATCACAGCACTTGACTGTCAGACTTGCTGTATTGTTTCTGCGGCCGAGACCGTGTTTGGCAGAGGGGGACCCATCGATCTAGGAGCAGACCCACCGTCCACACACGGACCTGCAGGTGTGGGAACAGTCGGACACTCACAGGCGTAGAAGTGACCCTTGACCTAAACATCACACATTATATATACACACGAATTCAAGATGGATCATACAGCCAAATGTGTCCAAAACTAAACTACAATTTGTAGAAGAAAATCTACCCTGATCTAGGGTTAGACCACGGATTTCTTCGACATGGAACCAAAGGCACAATCCACGAAGTGAAAACTCATAGGTCAGACTTCATCAAACTGATCGTCAGATTGCGGCTTCTGCCTCAGGAGTGGTGCTGTGCAGGGCTCCAGGGACCCACTCCCCGGACAAGTAACCCTAACTGGTGAAAATGATAAAAAGCGACCACTTAAGGTCTCTGGAGATTGTCCTGGGGGCATACAACAAAAAAAGAAACACTTATCCAGGAGAATCCTGTGAGTCTGGCGTTCACGTCAGGCCCTGCTCCCTCCCTGCATCCCTCCGGCTCAGCCCAGGGACGCTCCATCGTCCGGGCCCCGCTCGCCCCTAGGGTGGAGGTCCACGCAGCTGAGGCCAGCCGAGAAGACCAAGCGGCTCCGCGAGCAGGGCTGACGGCCTGAGTGCCGTTTCTGCCCTGCTCCAGGGCAGCCCGTGGGGAGGAGGCCGGCAATGCAGGAGGGCAGCCGGCTCAACTTCCCACCGGGAAGTGATCACCCTGAGAAGCCTCCTCAAAGGTTTGTTCTAAAAGCCACCCAGTACAGGAGCCTAACGTGACTGGATCTGACAGTGGAGCCGTTTGCAAAGGGTAGAGCAGTTAGGTGGCTGAGTCCAACAGCTGGTGCGGTAGCTTGGTCACTGCCGCCTGGAGGCCTTTGTCCAGGACTGCAGCCAGGAAGCCCTGGAGGGAGGGGGAGTGATCTGCATGGCCACTCAGTACAGCACCTAAAATGTCCAGTTTCAGCAAAAATCGTGAGACGTGCAAAGGGCCAGGGATATGTGAACCACACAGAAGAAAAGCAGCAGACGCAGGCACTGCCCGTGGTGGGGGCAGCAGACGAGGCTTCCAAGCAGCCTCTGTGTCTTCGGGGCTGAAGGAGACACGTCAAAGCGTCGTCAGCACGGGTCTCGGTCTGCGGGGGCTGGGCAGGAGGCCAGGGCACTTCAGGAGCGGGCGCTGACTTTCTCACAGTTGTGGAGGCAGGCAGCCCAGGTCAAGGTGCTGGTGTGTTCCTGGCGGGGCTCCTCCTGGCTTGTAGGCTCTCGCTTACTCAGCTGCTCCTACAAGGGCACTAATCCTGGCGGGTCAGGGCCCTTACCCTCAAGACCCCCGTTGCCTCCTTACTCCGAATACGGCCACCCTGATGGTCAGGGCCTCACAGGTGGTCCTGAGGACACAGTTTAGCCTAGAAGGTGACGGCAACGTCTCAACACGTGGAGAAAATCAGTAAAGGGAGGAGCCACCAGGGAGAGCCCGGTGGAGATTCTGGGGTTGACGCGTAGGACAGAAGCTCACTTGCGGGTCCACAGCAGGTTTGAATGGGCAGCAGGAAGGGCCAGCGAGCCCACAGGGGTCTTGGGCGTGAGCTGGGAGGCTCACCTGATCTTCACGTTTTCCTGCTGTTTCTGCTCCATCAAGGTTCTCTCCTCCCGCGTGTCGGGGCCTCAGGGTTTGCGGGGCGCCCCCTGCTCCCCATGGGCCCTCTCCCTTCTCCTTCCTTGGTCCCCACTTGTTTTCTGTCTTCCGGGGATTCCTAAAAATTTGGTGTCGATATTACTCTTCTGTTGGAAGTGCTGTTAACTCACACGTTACCTTTTCTGTTATTTTAAGCCGTTTTGGGGCCTAAAGGGAGCTAAGGGAGCTTTGCACGGTTCCGTCTTCTGGCCGCAGTCTGGGCATGTCTCCAGGCAGGTCGCCATTGGAGAACAGTCCCGGGTGGCATTTCCACGCATCTCACTTTGCCTCCCGCCCCCCCCCGCTCCGCCCCAGAGCGGGCCCGTCAGGCTCTTCGTCCCCTACAAGAGGCGCAAGAAGGAGAGCGAGCTGCCCGCCACACCCGTCAAGAAGGATGCCCCCAAGAACATCACCCTGCTTCCCGCCGCAGCCGCCGCCACCTGTGAGTCACAGTAAAGCAGCTGTCGCCACGCGACATGCTCCTAGCGTGTCCTGCTCGCGCGTGTGGCCGAGGGCTCTGGGTCAAAAGCAGGCACGGCTGCCGCTCACGGGGGCTCCCTGGCCTCTTCGGTCCCGGCCTGTCCTGGGCACGGCTGCCCCCGGGGCAGGCGCGGCTGGGGCACGTGTAGGGAGGGCGGGGGCGGGGGAGGCGCCTGCTTCTGAAACCGGGAGGAGACGAGTTGGGCTGAGTTGGGCTGCGGTGGTGGGAGAGGCCTGGGAGGCGCCCGGTCGCTAGGGGCTGTCAGCAGCCCGACGGCTCCTGCAGGGGAGGCGCCCCATATCCTTGGGGCTGGTTGGCAGGAGGAGACAGAGCCCCCAGAATGCCGGGGGCCCCGCTGTGTTTTCTCTTCAGTTTTGACGAAAATCTTTTTCTTGACTCAAGCTACAAAGTCCTTCTTACGTTCTTTTAAATTTTATCTCTTGCCTTCTGACGAGACAGTACATCCAGGTGCTCAGGACACACAGCAGGAGCTGCGTCTGCTGGGGTGGGCGTCTCTGGCCCCCCCCAGGCACCGCCCCTGCAGAGGTGGCTGTGGGCCGGCGGACGCTGCTGTGGCCCCCGCGCACCCCGCCCCGGTCCCTGGGTTTTTCTGCAATGTGCCCAGTGGGCCCAGCACGCGGTGACAGCTCTCCTGCTTTTCCAGTCACCGTGACCCCCTCAGGACAGATCACTACCTCTGGCGCGCTGACCTTCGACCGGGCATCCACCGTGGAGGCCACCGCGGTCATCTCGGAGAGTCCGGCCCAGGGCGACGTGTTTGCGGGAGCCACAGGTGAGTTGTCTCAGTGCCTGGCAACGCGGCCCCAGCGGGTCGCTGGCAGGAGCTGTGGGGACCCCCGCAGGCAGGGGCGGCGGGACCAGGGCCTGAGAAGCTGAGGCTGCTCACGGAGCCTAGACGGGCGCCGGGCGGCAGAAACGCCCCACGTGCACGTGGAATGTTCTGGTAGCCGCCTCCGGAAAGTGAAAGGGAACAGTGGAAACTGGCTTTTGTACTGTGTTTTATTTCATGCAGAACATCCCAAATACTGTCCCTCTGACAGTTCACGTCCTCCACTTCCGCGGCTCAGGAGCTGCGCTGTTGGACATGCAGCACAGCTGGGTCTCGCGCCATCATGTCCCTCTCCCCTGACAGTACAAGAAGCAGGCGTGCAGCCCCCATGCAGGGTCGGCCACCCGGAGCCCCATTACCCAGGGTATCAGGACAGCTGTCAGATCGCACCGTTTCCGGAGGCCGCGTTGCCAACATCTCATCCCAAAATAGGTCAGTGTGGAAGAATTCTCCACGAGTGGCCGTCACGTGCAGAATCATCCTTCTGAAAGGCCTCCTAGGTGACGTGGGGTGTGGGGCTTCAGGCCTGTGTTTGTAAAGCGGGTTTCACGGGAAGCTGCTGCTCATTTCTGTGTGGGGTGAGGCTGCTCACGTAGCGACCTGTGACCTGCGGAGCCTGAGATTCGGCCAGGCTCTGACCAGGACACTGTGCTTGGGGTCTGTCCCGTGAGGGCGCTCGTCCGGGTGGCCTCAGGTGAGAGGGTGTGTGCATGTCTGCCACTCGCCTCGCCTGAAGCTTAACGGGGACATCGCCCCACGTGTGCATTTTGAGCAACTTGTCACCGACGGCACGTTTTGGACACATTTCTATGTCAGGACACTTTTTTACAGGGAGCCTTGTAATCCCAGCTGGTGGGCCTTTGTGTTTTTTACGGTTTCCGCCAGAGACAAGACAGCAAGATAGAACTTGGTCCCCGAGTTCTAGAAAACGCCCCTTCTCCTTCTCCTTTTCTTGTCTCACCGCTCTCTCCTCTTGCTGTGACGCCCCTCCCACCCTTAAAGCTCGCCTCCGTTCTGCCTCTTCCCCACACCTTGCCTCAGACCCTGGCCCCAGGCCCGGTGAGCCTCCTGGCCGGGCTGTGGCCCTGCTGACTGCGGGGTCTGGGCAGGGCCTGGATGGGGAGCGCCCGCCCCACGCGGTCGGCCGTGCCCTGAGCAGGGCTGCGAGGCCTGGGCGACCCGTCCCCCGCCTGCTTGCTTGTCTGTTTGCTTGTTTCGGCGTGGACGCGCGGCTTCCTGTTCCGTTCAGGGCGTTGCCACCTGTTGCTGGGGTGATTTGTATTGGGACGGTCCCTGATTCGGCTGGCAGGGGCCCCGCGAGCGGCTGCTGCGTCCTCTGTCCACCCTGTCGCGCTGCCTGTTCCCTTATGTCCGGGCCCAGGGCCCTGCCCTTGCGGGGGCGGGGCAGGGTTCACAGCAAGGTCTGGCCATGGCCGAGGGGGCAGGCGTCGCTCGTCCTGCTCCCGTGCGTTTCCTGCAGCCTGTGTCCAGCGACCTCTAGCTGGGGGCTGGAAACGGGTCTTGGTGGGGCTTTTACACCAAGGACTCGGGTGACGCTACAGTCAGGTGTTCTTCTCTGGAAGGATGTTAGACATTCAGCAGCACAGCCTGGGTGTCTCTGCCCCCAGGCCCCCCAGGACAGGGGTGGGGAGCCCTTGCGCGTCCGCGTGTGCGAGTCTCCACTTCCCGTCCAGAACAGCGTCCCTTTGAGGTTCCCTCCCGCCTCCATGACTTTCTTCTCCAGCTGAGGGGACCCTGTCTCCTACATCCCTCATCAGCCCCCCGGGGACCACAGACATCCCCGAAAGCTTTCTGTGTGAGCAGAAACGAGGAGGTTTTAGTTCTTCCGTCTGCTTTACTTTTTATGTGATGTAACAGCCCCCCCCCACTGGCTCTGCACAAGCTCTGTGGTCACCTCACCTGCAGCTGTTGTGTCATCCATGGACGGGGGGCTTGAAGGGGGGGCCGTGGGTGTGATCTGTTCGCCACCCTACTTTCCCACGTTTGATGAGTGTGCAGAGGCACCTTGAAGCCAGGAGATGGGTTAAGTTCTTGTTGTGTTTTGCTTTCCACACGCTAGTGTTGACATCCTTGCCCGCCCTGGCGGTGCCTCCTTCCACCCCCACCAAAGCCGTGTCTCCCGCTGTGGTCAGCGGGCTGGAGATGTCGGAACAGCGGAGCTGGCTGTACCTGGAGGAGATGGTCAACTCCTTGCTCAGCACCGCACAGCAGCTGAAGACGTTGTTTGAACAGGCCAAGCAGGCCAGCTCCTACCGAGAAGCCGCCGCGGCCCAGGCCAGAGTCCAGGCGGATGCAGAGCGGAAAGAGGTACCATTTGCACAGCGGGTCTGTGGCTGCCACCTGCAGAGCCCGCCCACCTTCCTGGGCAGGGGGACCTGGAGGCCCACGTACAAGTGAAGCTTCTCTGGTAGACAAGTGGCCACCGTTACCTGTCGGCCGTTTTTGTCCCTCACACACACCAGCCGTTGTTTTTGCGTGCCCACCTGTGGTAGGTCACTCACCTTGTCAGGCCGTCTTCCTCCCGGGGAAACGGGTCTCGTGTGTTATCAAATCTGGAGGAACGTCCTCTGGTGTGTCTTTGGGGCAGAGGTCGGGGCAGGTGTGTGTCTTGCTGTCACCAGCCCCTCCAGGCACCCAGCTCTGTGGCCGCATCTCAGCCCCAGAGGCGCCGTCACAGGTATTTCGCTGCCGATGAGGTCCCCGTGGCTCGCGAAGCCTGGCGCCCAGAGCGTTTCCTGCAGCACAGGCTCCCTCAGCCCCGTGGCGCCTTTTGGGATGCAGTCTTCCAGGTGACGTGGAGCAGGTGCCCAAGCCGAGAGGAGGTGTGTCCTCACTGCCCAGGGCTCATCTGGGGCCGGAGGAGGGCGGGCCGGGCTGCTTGGTACCCAGAACCCTCTTGGGAGCGGCTGGAGGCGGGAGAACGGACGGTGATGCGTCTTCAGTGTCACTTTGGTTTGTAGGTGAGTCGAATTGGCTTATTTCCACCGAATCCATATAAGAAAAAGAATTTCAGTTAGTACTACTTTTTATAGGTAAAGGGGAAAGAAGAGCTTTTCAGGTGCAGTTTTCCTTTTTTTTCTTTGGCCGCGCCACCTGGCTTGCTGGATCTTAAGTCGGGGGCTCTCATTGCCAAGAGGCAGTGGATTGCAAGCCTACGTGCGTCTTTTATGGAGCTGCCTTTACTCGCTGTGCCCCAGCCAGCCGCTCCGCATGGTCGCCTCTTCCTGCACTTCACTGACCACCTTCCTCTTCGCTTCTTTAATATCCTGGCCAATGCTGACCGTTGGGTCAGCTCAGGATCTCCCACTGCTCACTCCTTTCCTCTTGCCTGTGGAAGCTCTGTTCCTTCCTTCACATTCCAGTCATTTTGATTGTTGGACCTTTTGGGTTATTCACGGCAGAAGCTCTGAATTCTGTTGGATTCTCTCTCTTCCCCTGAAAAGTGCTGGACTTTGTTCTCAGAAGCAGCTGAGCTCCTGGCTGGTCTCCTGAACTCTGTTGTGTGAGGGGGAGTCTGTCTCGGTTACCTCCGCCCGTCACATCTCTAGTCCTGGTCTGGGTGGGGTGGGGGGCGGCATCGCTGCCCCCTCACGTGCGGGAATGCAGGCCCTTCTGGGGGGGGTGGGCACCAAGATCCCTGCTCAGCGCCACCTTCTGGGCTGCTATTTCTGTCGGCTCAGCCCCGTACTGGCTGCCTGGGGGCGGCAGGTGCCTGTGGCCATCTGTGCTGATCTCCGTCTCCCTTGGCTTCCAGCCATCTGGCAGCTCCATCTTCAGCCCTCTGCCCACCCCCCAGCCCAGGTGACCACGGCCCCTTGCTGTGGCCCCACACACCTGGTGGGCAGGGGAGGCCCTGAGGGAAAAGCTGCCCCACCTGCGGGGGGCCTTCCCCCTCCCCCCTCCCCCTCGGGATTGGATCCACCGCCCCCCCCATTCCTGCCCCACCTGCCTGGGCCTTTCTCCCCGCCCCTCCCCGGGGTTCAGTACCCTGCCACTCCCATTCCTGCTTGCTTTAGTTGCTTTCAAGCCTTCAGATCACTGTGTCTTGTGCTCGTGGTGACTGTGTGGGAGGGTCAGCCCTCCAGACTGCTCTGGGCACCAGAAGGGCAGCGGCTCCTTCCTTCCTGGGCTTGGAGGCTGCGCACGCGGAGCGGGAGTGCGCTCTTGCTGCTCGGCAGCCGATTCTTCAAAAATTAAGTTTTGCATATTTCACGTTTGTGAGCAATCTGCTAGTCCTGTTTTGAAAATACTTGATCGTATCTGGTTTTTGCAGTTATAACCAACATCTTAATCACAAAATGCACTCATGTTCACACGTTTCTGATCATATACTTTAGAAAAGTCCCCAATATGCATAACGAAAGGGCATTTTTTTCTTCGTTGAAATATGGTTCACATACTGTGGAATTCACACCTTTAAGGTGCACAATCCAGTAGTTTGTTCACAAACTTGTACGGCCATCACCACCATCTGATCCCAGATCATTTCCCCTCCCAAAGAAGCCCCGGACCCGTTAGCCGTCACTCCCCACCACCCGCAGGCCCCAGCTGCGCCAACCTGGTTTCTGTCTCTGTGGCTCTGCCAGTTCTGGATGTTTCTTGGAGACGGAATCACACAACATGTGGCCTTTTGTGTCTGGCTTCTTTCACTGAGCAGCGTGTTTTCAGGGTCCGTCCACGTAGCCTGGGTCAGAATTGCGTTCCTTTTTATGGCTAAACATCAGTTGTCGCACCGCACGTTTCTTCACTCAGCCGCTGGTGGACATTCGGGTTGTCGCACCGCACGTTTCTTCACTCAGCCGCTGGTGGACATTCGGGTTGTTTCTACCTCTCGGCTCTTGTGGACAATGCCCTGAACGTTTTTGCACAGCTGTTTGTGTGGACATGTGTTGTCACTTCTCTTGGGTGCGTACCTGGGAGCAGAGCCGCTGGGTCCCACGGTGGCTCCGGGTTCACTTTCTGAGGAGCCACCAGACTTTGCCAGGGCGGCTGCCCATCCCGCATCCACCACCGTGTGTGCCGTGTGCCTTGCCCACGGCCTCACCACCACCTGTCCCTGATGAGCACGGCGGGGGGGCGACCCTCACTTCCCCCGGGGGTTGGCGAGGATGCCCCCTTGCCGAGACTATGGGAGTGGAGGAGACCACAGTGTCCCCCCTATCAGGCCGGCTGGACAGCGGGCGGGCGGGTGGCTTGGATCTGGGGTGGCGCCGACGGCACAGAAAGCCGAACCTCATCCCAGCAGGGAAGTGCAACGGGCAAACGGTTTAACTTTCAGTTTTACATTTTTCATTAATTTTTGTGGACCTTTCCTTCACAGAATAAAATTACAAGTAAATTAGGCCCATCCCTTCCCCTCTGTGAAAATTCTCCAAAGACAGGTGGCATGAAAAAGACGGAGCGAGGCGTTTCCGCCTGGTTGGTCCCGAGGTTACTTTCAGGGCGCCGTGTTGAGTCAGCTGCGTGGGTTTTGTCTTTCACGTAGGAGTAGCCCACAGTCATGGCCACACTCATCCCACATTTAAGGGTCCAGGAGCTGAATTCCTGTTGTGCACAACTTCCCCCTCGACCCACCGTGGGACACGTGCTGACGTGCGTGTCCGTCGGGTCAGCCAGGAGTGTCTGCCGCAGCTGGATCGCCGAGCACCCCACCGTGAAAGGTTGGGCTTTGCATTTCATTTGTAATTTTATGAATTTCTAAGAAAGAAATACAATGTGAAATCCTTTTACCCTTAAAATCCTGTTTGGCGGAAGGATGCTCAGCCTTTAGTGAGGGGCTTGAGCCCACTTCCCCCGCCAAGGCGTCCGACACGTTCCCACACGTTCTCCAGCTTTGAAAATGGCTGGAGCTCTTACAGGTGTGTTTGTCCTCTCTCCGGAGCTGTAGACGTGACGTGTCCTCCAGTAGTTTTCCTGTAAGCTGATCACATGGCGGGGGGAAGCTAGGCATCCGTCCTGTCCGAGTGCCACCAGTGGGTGGACGCCAGCGTCCTTTTGTGTGTGCTGGTGTCACGAGGCTCCTCGGGTGACCTGGTTAAGTTGCTTGCAGACGTAGGTTGACCACCCCGTGCACCCTGTGTGTTTACCCTTCGTAACGGGCAATGTGTCTGATCCCTGTGGCCCCGTGATGACCACAGCGCCTCGACACTGGGTTCTTGGGAACCAGACTCCTCGGAGAGCCTGTTCCCCAGGATCCTCTGGGGGCTTCAGGGGGCTCGGGGGGGCTGAGAGGCCCCGACCTGAGTCACGTGTGAGTGAGGGGACGCAAAACGTGTCCCTGAAGCAGGTGGCGCCAGCGAGAAGCGGCCGGCGGGGCCCGGGGGACGATGAGTCAGGAGGCCAGGTGGGGAGCACCGGTGGCTGTTGTGGAGAGGCTACTGGACACCCTGACGTTGCCAGGGTGAGACGGAGCCCCCCAGCTGGACGGTTGGGGGAGGGCTGCCCCGGAGAACTCTTCTGGAAGGTCCTGTCCATGGCAGCCTCCTTAGGGTGCTGGGGCTTGGTGGGGAGGACCGGACGAGTGAGGCCCCGGGACCCCTAGGAGGAGGCTGAGCCCTCGCTCCCTGGCTCCCTGGGAGGGCGCAGGTGCTGGCGGCCCATGGGGGGAAGCAGGGCTGCCTGCTTGGACGCTGTCTGTGGAATTTCTTGAAAAGTCACGTTTTAGCCCTGCTGAACTATTAAGGAGATTTTGCCAGCTTTAACCATGGGGCATTTGTGTTGTGTGTATATAGTTAGCTCAGCAGAGATTAAACAGGGCGGAAGACCAGACGCCCTTCCCGTCAAGGGCGCTGTGTCCATCCAGCACAAGCCAGCCACGTGGCTGCAGGGCGCCGGGCCGCCTGCCACGGCCCCGGCTGGGGGAGCGCGCGCACTCTGGACCCCATCCCTGTGCTCTGGCCTCTGTTCATGCCTCCCGGCTCCTTCTCAGGCCTTCGATGATCTTCCCAACTTCCTTTTCTAGAGGGAATTGTGGCCCGAAGAGTAGCAGCGGCGGGCGGTCTGGGCGGCGCCTCTGGCTGCACCGCAGACGCTGTTCTCAGCGCTGGAAGAGAGCCGGTGCCCGCGGGTCAGTCCGGTGACACCTCTTCCAGGCTGCAGACGTGCCTCCTGGCCGAGCCAGGGCCGGGGGAGGTCTCTGGCTTCTCTCTTCTCATCAGCCCCCGGCCCCCCCTCGTGGACTCGTCTCACTCCAGGGCCCCAGGGCTCAGGCCCAGCACGTGCGCATTTGGGGCAGGTCGGGGGGTTCCATTTGTGGGGTGATTGCCCCTTTTCCAGCACGTGCGCATTTGGGGCAGGTCGGGGGGTTCCATTTGTGGGGTGATGGCCCCTTTCCTCCCTTAGTCACTTGGGGTGGCGGTCCCCCGCCTGGACAGCGGTGATCTAGGAATATTTCCAGAATTCTTCTCCGTGGGGGATCTGTCTCTCGTACAATTGTTTGTGCCTTTGTTTCTATCAAGAGGGGCTCACGGCACCCGTGTTACTTGTTTTGCTCATCCGGTTTGGCTTTGGCGGCTGGAGCTCTCAGTCGGCTCCCGTGTCCCTTACCTGCTTCTCAGAGCACCTCCCTCCTTTCTGGTGCTAGAAGACGCTCCAGGCCCATCTTGGGGGTTCCCCGCCCCAGCCCTGGAATCAACCGTTTCTCCAGGGAGAACTGGTTCCTTTATTGGAGAACGAATGCTCTTAGGAACCAAGATCTGGGCCCTCTCGGCTGGCAGCACGGAGCCGTGTGGGTTGTAACCGGTGTGCGCAGACACAGCCCCGAGGGCTCTGTGGCCATTCGTCTCCGTCTGTGTGTCAGCCGGCGTGTCTGAGCCAGATCTCCTGCCCCAGGTTAGCTTGGGTTAAGAAGTAATTCCCAAGGGGATGTGTTGGGAGCCCAGGGTCGGAAGTTCTTGGCCACACAAGAGCGACTCCCGCTTCACAAGGTCTGCTCACGACACAGGCTCTTCATGCAGTTAAGAGGTATTTATTGAGCGGCGGCTGTTTTCCAAGAACTGTGCTGGTGCCAGGAGCACCAACATGGCAGGTCCAGGTGAGCGGGACTCGCGGGCTCGCGGGGGACAGGGTGTGACACGAGGCCGCTTCCCTGAGGACTTCCAAGCTGAGAGGCAGGAGGGTCCATGGGGCCCCCAGCCTCACGGGCAGCCGCACCTCTGCTCCCACCAACTGTGAGACCTTTGCTCTCCTTGGAGGAATCTCTATGTGTGGTTACCGACTTCGGTTTTTTTCTGTAAGTGTTTTGTTCTTTAAAGTAGGACAGTGGCCAAGCTAACTTAGTAGGATCTCAGGGTCCCCGTAACGCGCGTGTTTCCTGAAGCGAGTGAGGCGGGTAGCGGGGGTTCGGGGCGGAGCGTGTCAGTCAGCGCTGGGCAGAGAAGGGGGCTGCAATCCAGAACAGGAGCCAGGAAGCGACTTGCTGCTTTGCGCATACTCTCAGGGGTAGCGGTGGGAGGCGGCCAGCGGTGTTATGAACGGGCGTCTGCTGTGGCTCATGGGTGTGCACGTCACACACTCACCCGCTGGCTGGGAGCAGGGGCCTGGCTTGCAGTCACTGCAGCCGGGTGCGCACACACCAGCGCTAGCGGTGCCACCGGAGTCCCCCTCCCTGGCTGGTTAGAAGGAGCGGCTCCTTGCGTCTTGTGGGGAAGACACACAGAAGACCCACCTAATGGAGCTGCGTGGCTGGGCCGGGGGTGCCTGGGCTGTGGATGAGGGTCCGGCTGGGGGACTGCAGGGCCTGACCGCTCAGGAGACGATCCTGACAACTGAGAGTCCTGGCCTGGCTCAGTTTGGTTTCCTACGCGTACTTGGCGGCAATGAAATCCCCTGGTATTTGGAGCAAGGTTGGCGCATTGGTGTGGTCCGGAGCCCTGCTTCCCGCTCAGCAGGTGCCCGGCCCGCATCTGGGCAGCGGGGGGCGGGGACGCGGGTCAGCCTGTCCCCGCGACTGACGCCTGTGTCCTCTTGCAGCAGTTCTGTGTCAACTGCGGCCGGGAGGCCCTGAGCGAGTGCACCGGCTGCCACAAGGTCAACTACTGCTCCACCTTCTGCCAGCGCAAGGTAGGCCCCCCCCCCGCCCCCGCCACCTCCGCACTGTCCCTGGGCTCCGGCAAAGCCCCGAGGCAGCCACACAGGCGGGGCCAAGGAGGCCGCTGCTCCCCAGTGACCTTGACCTTGTCGCGGTCAGTGCTCCCCAGCCCTGGACGCCTCGTCATAGACCCTGCAAGTCAGTGCGGTTGCGCGTGTAGGCGTCTGATTCTAAGACTAAAGAGCGTTCTGGGGTAGCAGTTGCCAGTTCAGGTTTTCACCACTTTTCTCACCCTTACTCAGAGTGAGGGGCCAAGCCGTTGACTGGGCCTGTGGGGTTATCCTCTCCTCTTAGAAACTTTCCACGATTAAAAAAGGTAACTTGTGCTTCCCTGGTGGCGCAGTGGTTGAGAGTCCGCCTGCCGATGCAGGGGACGCGGGTTCGTGCCCCGGTCTGGGAAGATCCCACATGCCGCGGAGCGGCTGGGCCCGTGAGCCATGGCCGCTGAGCCAGCGTGTCTGGAGCCTGCGCTCCGCAACGGGAGAGGCCACAACAGCGAGAGGGAAGCGTATCGCATAAATAAATAAATAAATAAATAAATAAAATGATAGCCCAGGAAGACAGCTGAAGGGCAAAAAAAAAAAAAAAAAAAAAAAAAAAAAAAAAAAGGTAACTTGCCGGGTGGACAAATAGTAAAAAATCCCACCCCTGGTGCCTGTGACTTGGAGCTGCATCTGCGGACACAGCCTCTGCCGCACAGGGGACCCTGTGCCTGGCGGCTTCCCAAAGCGCCCCATCCTCAGATGTCCTCGGGAGGGAGGTGGGCAGGAATGACCCCCAAGACTAGGGTGTGTGGGACGTGGCATCTTCCTCCTCTGCGTCTCAGGGCTTCCCGGGGGGCTGCAGGGGTCAGCACAGCGCGGAAGGTGTGTCCAGGGGCTCCCAGCTACGCTCCTGAGCCCTGGCCCGTTCCCGGGGCGGGAGACTTGGGAAAGAGACCCGCAGGTCTGCTTTCCCTGGTGTCACCTATGGCTCGTGTGCTGAGGAGAGGGCCCACATGCCTGCTGCGCTCGGGGACGCTGGGAGGAGCCCAGGCAGCCAGGAGGAGCCGGTGGGGTGGACGGGCTCCTGCTGGCTCGTGATCCGAGAGGGCGGCTGATCGGTGACCCTTCCCTGACTTTGAACCATCAGAGGAAGATTCATGGGTTTATTTCTTGATAGAGTCATTTTAGCCAGATAACACTTTGTCTAAATGCAAGCTGCAGTCTTGGAACCTCTCTTGGTGAATTGGGCAGCTATATTTCAGGTATAACCTTGTTGACAAACACTCCATTTCTTCCGCTGACTGTGTTAGGTTTGTGCTCCTGTGACTCGCTGCCGTGATAAAGGCATAGGCTTTGGTTTTATTGGGTTGGCCACAAAGTTCCTTCGGTTTTGAAGTAAACACAAAAGACACATTTTTTATGTTTCCCAACAACTTTATTGAACAACGTATTCACCGTTTTGTTCTACTACCTTCTGCCATCTTTCAGGCAACTTCATGATTCCATCTTCCCAAAACTTTTCATCTTTTTGAGCAAAGAACTGTTCCAGGTGCCTTTTACAGTCTTCCCGGGAATTGAAATTTTTTCCATTAAGAGAATTTTGTAAAGGCCAAAATCAATGGAACTCCGAAGGGGCAGTGTGTGGTGAATACAGCGGATGAATCAGAACTTCCCAGCCAAGCTGTAACAGTTTTTGCCTGGTCATCAGAGAAACACGCGGCCTTGCGTCATCCTGATGGAAGATGATGCGTTTCCTGTTGACTAATCCAGACGCTTTTCGTCGGGTGCCGCTTTCTGTTGGTCTAATTGGGAGCAGTACTGGTTGGAATTAATCGTTTGGTTTTCCAGAAGGAGCTCATAATAGAGAACTCCCCTCCACTCCCACCATACACACATCACCTTCTTTGGGTGAAGACCGGCCCTTAGTGTGGTTGGTGGTGGTTCATTTCGCTGCCCCACGATCTCTTCTGTTCCACATTATCGTACAGTATCCACTTTTCATTGCCTGTCACAATTTGTTTTAAAAACGGAACGTTTCCATTACGTTTAAGTAGAGAATCGCATGCAGAAATATAGTCAAGAAGGTTTTTTTTGCTTAACTTATGTGGAACCCAGACATCAAAGCGATGAACAGAACCAAGCTGGTGCAAATGATTTTCAAGGCTTGATGTGGAGATTTTGAGTATGTCGGCATCTCCCGCATGGGTATAACGTTGATTGTTCTCAATTATTGTTTCGATTTGATAGCTTTCAACTTCAACTGGTCTACCCGACTGTGGAACATCGTCCAGTGAGAAATCTCCAGCACGAAACTTCGCAAACCACTTTTGACACGTTCGATCAGTTACAGCACCTTCTCCACGCACTGTGCAAGTCTTTTTGGGGGGGGGGTTTCAGCTGCGTTTTTACCTTTCTTGAAATAGTAAAGAATAATATGCCGAAAATGTTGCTTTTTTCCTTCAATATTAAAATGGCTACACAAAAATTCACCAAGTTTGATAACCTTTTTTTTTTTTTTTTTTTTTTTTTGCGGTACGCGGGCCTCTCACTGTCGTGGCCTCTCCCGTTGCGGAGCACAGGCTCCGGACGCGCAGGCTCAGCGGCCATGGCCCACGGGCCCAGCCGCTCCGCGGCACGTGGGATCCTCCCGGACCGGGGCACGAACCTGTGTCCCCTGCATCGGCAGGCGGACTCTCAACCACTGCGCCACCAGAGAAGCCCTGATAACCTTTTTTTAAATGCATGGTGATATGACAGCTGTCACAATACAGTCTAACAAAATTGTTTTGAATGAAGTTTAAGACAACTAAACGCTACTAGAGCCATCTTATGGAAAAAAAACAAACTCTTTGGCCAACCCAATATTTACAAAAATCAGTGTACAGTGAAGTTCAAAAACCATTAATTTTCACGTGGGATCCATCGTGAACACTCGGTAGGACCTGAAAAAGCTTAAGCTCTGGGCTCCTTGTAATAAATGGTGGTGCCGACAGTACAGCTTCTGGGCCTGCCCACTGTGCTCCCCAGAATTCTGTGTGCTCCCCAAAGACCTGGAAAGGTAGTTAATGTTACTCACCTTCTTACAAGTTGGACAAGGGCCATGAATTGTTTTGGCTTTTACGTGCAGACTTTATTTTCTTTGCAAATCCCATGTCAGGTGTGTGTGTTTATGTTTTACATCTTCATCGAGGTAGAATACATACCATAAAATCCACTAATTTTACGGGTACGATTCAGTGGGTTTTAGTAAGTTTGCATTTGGGCAAACATGACAATTTGGTTTTAGAACTTTCCATCACCCCCGAAAGCCCCCTCGGCCCACACCCCAGCCGCTGGCAACCACGAATCTCTTTCTCTGTAGATGTGCTTCTTCTGGACATTTCACGTAGCAGGAGTCGTATAACATGTGGTCTCCCGCGTCTGGCTTCCTCTGACCAGCGTGTTTTCAAGGTTCATCCACGTGGAGCCTGAGTAGCGTCCACGGTGTGGCTGGACCTCGTCTTGTCCTCCAGTCCTCAGCCAACGGACATCTGAGTGGTTCCCGCCATGTGACTGTCGTGAACACTCACGAGCGAGCTCCAGGGTGGAGACAGGTTTTTGTTTGTCTTGGCTACATGCGTCCATGGACTTGCTGAGTCATATGGTAAACTTGTGTTTAACTTTAGTAAGAAGCTTCCCAACTTTTCCGAAGTGACTGCACCCCCTCCAGTGGCGGGTCCACCCGTGTCCACAGTGCTGGCTCTTGCTCTCTGGCCGTAGCCCTGCTCCCGGGTGTGAAGCGACGTCAGTGCGTTCAGTCTGCATCTCCCTGATGTCTAAGGGTGCTGAGCATCGTTGGTGTGCTCATCGGCCGTTGTATATCTTTTGGGGGGAAATGTCTATTCAGACCTTTTGCCCGTTTTTAAATGGGATCGTTTCTCTTCTTATCGAGTGTGGAGATGTCTGTGTATATCCTGGATACAAGTCCTTTATCAGATATGTGATTTCCAAGTACTTTCCCCCAGTCTGTGACTTGTCTCTTTATTTCTTAATGGTGTCATTTGAAGGGCAAAAGTTTTTTTAATTTTGATGAAGTCCAGTTTACTTTTAAAAAATTTTTATTATCTATTATTTTTGGCCTTGCCGTAAGGCTTATGGGATCTTAGTTCCCGACCGGGGATCAAACCCGGGCCCCCTGCAGTGGAAGCATGGAGTCCTAAAACCCCTAGGGAAGTCCCAAGAAGTCCAGTTTATTAAAAAAACATTTTTAATGGAGATCACGCTCTTGGTGTCATATCTCAGAACTTTTGCCTGACTCAAGGTTAGGAAAATCTCCTATTTTCCTCTAAAACATTTATAATTTTAGCTCTTTTTTTTTTTTCGGCCGCATAGCATAGCTTGCAGGATCTTAGTTCACCAACCAGGGATTGAATCTCAGCCATGGCAATGAAAGTGCCGGATCCTAACCACTGGACCACCAGGGAACTCCCTTTAAGCTCTTACTTTTAGATTTATGACCCATCTTGAGTTAATTTTTAGGTATGGTGTGAAACACTGTGGACTTGAGCCCAGCACACATGAAGTTTTACATACTGTATAGACTTACAGAGTCAGGTAATCTACAGAGTCAGGTAATTTACAAACTAAAAATTTATTCTTTTGAGTCTAAAAATAACAGGTGCTGGAGAGGGTGTGGAGCAAAGGGAACCCTCTTACATTGTTGGTGGGAATGTAAATTGGTGCAGCCACTATGGAGAGCAGTATGGAGTTTCCTTACTAAACTAAAAATAGAGTTGCCATTTGATCCAGCAATCCCACTCCTGGGCATTTATCCAGAGAAAACTCTAATTCGAAAAGATGCATGCACCCCAGTGCTCATAGCAGCACTGTTTACAATTGGCAAGACACGGAAGCAACCTAAGTGTCCATCGACAGATGAATGGATAAAGAAGATGTGGTTCATACATACAATGCAATACTACTCTGCCATGAAAAGGAACGAAATAATGCCATTTGCAGCAACAAGGATGGACCTAGAGATTAGCATTCTGAGTGAAGTAAGTCAGAAAGAGAAAGACAAATACCATATATCACTTATATGTGGAATCTAAAATATGACACAAATGAAATTATTTACAAAACAGAAACAGACTCACAGACATAGAGAACAGACTTGTGGTTGCCAAGGGGGAGTGGGGTGGGGGAGGGAGGGGTTGGGATTAGCAGCTGCAAACTATTATCCATAGGCTGGGTAAACAGCAAGGTCCTGATGTATAGCATGGGGGACTCTATTCAGTACCCTGTGATAAACCACAGTGGGAAAGGATATGCGAAAGGCAAAGTATATGTATTAACCGAATCACTTTGCTGTACAGCAGAAACTAACACAACACTGTAAATCAACTACACTCCAATAAAAAATTCTAAAAATTTTATTCTTTTGATATACAGGCAGACCTTGTCTATTGCACTTCTCAGATATTGTGTTTTTACAAACTAACGGTGTGCGGCAGCCCTGCCTTGTCAGGTGAAGGTTATCATCTTTAGGAATAGAGTGTCTTTGAATTAGGTTCGTACGGTCACACACTTTTAAATAGACTACAGTGTGGTGTAAAGGTGATCTGTATAAGCCCCGGGAAACCTGAAATCTTGTGTGACTTGCTTTATTGCTACATTTGCTTTATTCTGGAACTGAACCCGCAATGTCTCTGAGGTATGCCTGTAATGATTTGAAGTTTTACTTTTTTATTATAAAAATAAGGCCACACGTTGTAGAAAATTTGGAAGACGTAGGACAGCACGAAGATAGGCAGCTGGAGCCCTGCCCTCCGGGGCTCACCGCTGGTCTCTGTTCTTCCGAGTGTGTGTGATGTTCATTCAAGTCTTGTCATGGCTCACCAAACCCTAACCTCTCCGTGCGTCTTGGGGTCCGTGTCTCCACTAACCACGCCCCGTCGGGCCCCCAGAGCGAGCCCTGGTCCAGGCCAAGTTCGGCTCCATTTACCGCCCGTAATGGGCGATGGCAGCTCCCACCCTGACGGGGGGCGTTGCGGGGCGGGGGGGTGGACGTCCTCCCCGACCTCCCTGGGGGCCGCGGCCTCCCAGCCCCTCTGTGGACACGTGGCTGGCTCTGGCGCAGTCCTTTCACTTTTGCGATGATAAGTAATTCGGCTGGGCGGCAACATCGGAGACAAGTATTCCTCTGCAGGTGTGAGTGTTTTCGTTTAGATCCCAGGGAGGAAGCAGCAGGATCAGAGCGTGGACGTGTCTCAAGGGTCATCCTGGGTACTTGCCTTTGGAGCGGGTCCCTAAACAGGAGGGTAGGCGAGGCTGGGAGCCCCCTGCCCCGGAGGGCTGGCCGCTCAGCACGTGCACACCCACTCCCGGGCACAGCCTTCTCACTCTGAACCGTAACACGGAGTCTGTCCTTCCTTTCAGGACTGGAAGGACCACCAGCACATGTGTGGTCAGTCGGCAGCTGTCACCGTGCAGGGGGACGACGTCCATGTCGCCGAGGGTGTGATCGAGAAGGTCACCGTGTGAGGGCTCGCGGGGCCTCTGTGGCCAGGAAGGAGCCCCGAGGACGGGGGCCGCTGAGGACGAGGAGGAAGTTGCTGGCCAGGTTACGAGTGGACGTCGCGTGACTGGCGCCCGGGCAGCGCGCTCCTGCCGCCAGGCCCCGAAGCGGGCGGGCAGGCGGCCGGTGGACGCGGCCTGGGCCCTCAATGCCGCTCGCGGTGCTTTTTTTTAATCCCTTGGATGGTGAGCGTCCGGTCTTCCCTATGGGTGTGTCGTGTTCCGTAACACGCGTGTACATACATGTGTCTGTCAGTAAAGTTGGCGCCCCTGCCCCATGCGGACTGGTGACTCCAAGCTCCGACCTCCCCGAGGCCCCGGGGGCCCGATCGTGTAGTTCGGAAGCCGAGACCGTATGGGGCCCAGCCCGGCGGGACGGGAGGCTGGCACCTGCTGCCCAGGAGCTGGGGCCCCAGAGCTGCCAGCCGGGAAGGCCGAGCCGCCGTCCAGTCTCAGGGACGGCTCGGCGTCTGGACGTGCCACCTTCCCTTTGCACAGAGCGCGCCCGGGACCCCTGGGGACCCGCCCAGGGTGGCTCTTGCCTGCGCCCGGCTATCCTCGCCCAACTCTTGCGGGCTGGGGGCCTTGTCCCTGCCCTTCCCGGCGCCCTACCCAGCCTGTCCCCAAGCCTGGGTTCCAGGAAAGCTTGCGGTGCCCCGTCTTCTGTGCACTGAGAGCTGGACTTTGACCCCGACCCTCGCCTCACTGTTGCATCTCGTTCACACGTCCGGCCCCGCACCTCCCGGCTCCTGCTTCCAGAAGGTTCTTCATAGCACACGGAGACTTGCCTTTTGGGCCACGGGCTCCCCGGTGAGCCGAGGGGGTGGCACCCACGCCCGTCCCCCCGCGCCCAGCCTGGCTCCAGGTGGGGGAGGACCTGCCCCCAGAAGCCCCTCTGCCTCCGTTCCATCGGCCTCTGTGGACTAAGCGGTTCTATTTGGGTTTTATTTGTTTTGTCGTCCCGCCTCTCCACCACCTTGGGGAAGGCCAGGCCCGGCCCCTGGGGTTTGCACAGCATGAAGGTGGTGGTAAGTGAGGACGGGGGTGGGGGCCACGTCGGCCTCAGCAGAAGGGGCTGCACCCCCAGAAGGAACCCCCCCAAACCTGAAAAGGCTAAAATGGCGACTTAGGTGGGCAGCGCCCACAGGGAAAGGCTTCCAGGTCCCTCCCTGGCGTCCAGCTCCAGGCAGTGGCCTCCCTGTGAGCAGATTCGGAGGCCTTGGGACCAGGCCCTGCAGGGAAGCCATCCTGGGTGAGGGTTTTCTGGGATCGGGGCGGCTTCTCCTCCCCTTCTCCTTAACGTAGAAGCCTGGGGACCGCTCGTGTTGGGGGCAGTTTTCCAAAGTGTATCGTTTCTAAGCCTTTGAAGCTATCTCTGCATAATCCCGGACATCAGGCTCCTTCAGGAAATTGCCATCCAAGCGCCAAGGGTGCGTTGACACCCTCAGTTCTGTGTCAGCCTTCTGATGGCTTCTGCCAGACGCAGCCGCGGGGGCCAGGCCAAGGCTTCTGACAGCGTGCGGTGCGGCAGCCGTCCAGGTGCTGCGGGTCCTCTGAGCTGAGGCCGCGGTGACACTCGGCATCTGTGGGCCTGGGACCCTCGAGGCACCTGCTGAGCCCCCGGGTCAGCCAGGCTCTGTATATCCGCACCTGTTCCCCCAGTGCCCACCTTGTCCCTGTGCCCACCTTGTCACTCACTCCCTAGTGTCCACCTGTCCCCCCTGTGCCCGCCTTGTCCCCCTCTTGGGGGACACAGGAGTCTGCCCACAGGGCCAGTGGGCACAGCGCCGGACACCAGCAGATCCCAGCCCATCTGCAGCCCCACCTCCGGAAGAGATGCACTTACTGGCCTGGCCTGGCCTGTTGGGGGCACGGTCACCCCCTCCCTAGCATAGGAGATGAGAAGGGTACATGGAGGGGGATGTGGCCTTGCTCCACACAGACCCCTGGGCTGGTGGGCATGGCAGCTGGTGCCCACGGCTGGCGGGCAGGGGTGCTGCTACTTGAGACCCTCTTGGCAGTGGCAGACACCAGCTCTGACCACCTGGAGTGACCACAGAAGGCCCAGCAGGCGCACGTCGGGGCACATCAGAGATGGGTGGCAGGGCACGGGCGTGGGGTGTGGACCTGAGGGACGAGCCAGGTGGCAGGGCCAGCGGCCGCAGTCAGGGGCCCTTTGCTCCAACCCTGACCCTGACCCTGCCGTCAGCCCGATGGTCCCTTCAAGTCTGAGGTTCCCAGGAGGGACCACCAGCCCAGCTCTGAAGCAAGTGTCTTGCCCGGGTGAGGCTGTGCCATCTGGGGCTCCTCCCGGGAGGAGACCCAGGGTATCCGCTGCAGCCATCCTCATGCTCCACAGGCAAGAAGGTGCTGGAAGCTGAAGCAGCCAACAGACCTGGGGTCCGGCCCTGGGCCCCCTCCCCCACTCCCATTTTGTGTTGGTTCCTGTGTGGTGCCAGGGACACAGCACCCCATACTGGCCCCCAGTCCACCAATACTCGGTTCCTCGAGGGCCAGTCTCTCCCAGGATGATAGGGGCAGGCTGGTCCTGGGGGGTGGTCAGGTGGGGCTTCTCAGGGGAGGCAGCAGCTGAGAGACTGAGCAGGAAACGGTGCTCACCCAGAGAGGGGAACAGGGTGGCCCCCTCTCCATGGAATAGTTTAGCACGCTGAGGGTGGGCCTGATGCCGTGGCCCTCACAGCCCATAGTTTCTCATGTTCAGAGAACTTGACACCCGGCAGTGGCCGGCTTGGTCACAGTTCCTGACAGGAGCGCTCAGCCACAGTACTGGGAACAGCGGGTGCCTGTGGCGGGGGACTTGGGAGGGTCCAGGTGAAGTTCAAGTGGGGCTGTCTCGGGTTGAGGGGCGGGCCACGCTGTGGGCAGGAGAGGGGCAGCCACTCCCTGCTCTGCCCACTTGCTCCCAGCCAAGTGGGCAGAGGATGGCTGAGTGCCTTGTGGGCCTGCGCTGGCCCTCCCTGGAGGGAGGCTGCCCCCGTGAGCCCACCCAGCACCCAGGCCCCCTGTTCCTCCAGGCTTTGGGCATCTATGGGCAAGTCAGGAGCTGGCAGGGAGCTGTGCTCCGACCTTGAGGCAGCTGCCAAAGCAGTGGCAGGGGCAGGTCAGCTGCATTTTGCAGGGACAGTGGATGGGGCCACCAGGACAAGGGGAGGAGGCTGCTGGCCTGGGAACAGCTGTCGGGTCGGGGTGGGTTGCAGCTGGCCTGCAGCTGGCCGGGTGTGTTGGGGAGGGAACCTGTTCGGGGAGGGAACCTGTTCAGGGAGGGTGTGAGTCGGGGCAGTCTTCCCAGGCAAGGGCTGGCCCTCTTCCCAAGGCTTCTGGGGCAGGGCAGATCTGGCTTGGTGGGGTCTCTTCTCTGGGCTTCCTCCGAAGGAAGGAAGGGGTTAACTGGCCGGATGAGGGTTAGTGGAGGCCTGGGCTCCTCCTCCTTGCCCCCTCCCCCGCCTCCAAGAGTCTTCCCAGCAGGTGTTGGGGATCTGTTTAATAACTCCTACAAACCCCCAGGCGAGGCGGGGTGCTGAAGAGGGGCTGCGGTGCCAGCGGTCTGCTCAGTAGCAGAGGCGCAGAGCCTTGCGGAAGACGGTCCGGAACTCGGCGTTGAAGGCGGTGTAGATGACGGGGTTGAGGGCGCTGTTGACGTAGCCCAGCCAGGTGACCGCGCTCACCAGCCGCGGGGGCACGGCGCACGTGGGACACAGTGCCCGGGAGATGTGCACGACAAAGAAGGGCGTCCAGCAGAGCAGAAAGGCCCCTGGGGGCGGGGTTGGGGCTGCCGTGAGCGGCTCCCTGCCACGCCCCCCGCCCCGGGCACCGCCTCGCACCCTGGGCGCTGCAGTCTTCCCCTCTCTGCCCACGTCCCCTGGCCGGTACCCACCGACCACCACTGGCAGGACTCTCATAGCTTTGCGCTCCCGGCCCGAGATCTTGGCGCGTCTCCTCCTGCGGGCCCGCAGCGGGGGTTCGGCCGGCATGGCGCCCGAGGGCAAGACGGCATCCGAGGCTGGGGTGGCGTCGGGGGGCGGGGTGGCGTCGGGGCCCGGGATGGCGTCGGGGGGCGGGGTTGCGTCGGGGCCCGGGATGGCGTCGTGGGGCGGGATGCAGTCTGGGGCCGGGATGGCATCCGGGGGCGCGGCGGCATCGGGGGCCGGGATGCCGTCGGGGGGCGGCGGGCCGGGGCCGCTGGGGCGGCGGGGCGCACGGCCGTGCAACTTGGCGCGGCGGGCTGCCTCCCAGCGCCGAAGGCCCCGGAACGTGGCCCAGTAGAGCAGCAGCATGAGCGGGCAGGGCAGGAAGAAGGAGCACACGGACGAGTAGACCACGTAGTCGCGGTCCTCCAGGCGGCACACGGAGGGATCGCGGCCGCGCGCGTCGTTGAGGCCGCACAACACGGGCGCCGCCACCGCTGCCGACAGCAGCCACGTGGCGCCGATGAGCAGCAGCTGGCGGCCACCGCGGCTCCGGCGGTTGTAGCGCAGCGGCGCGGCCACCGCCACGAACCTGCGGGGAGCGTGCTGAGGGCGGCGGGCCGGGGCGGCGCTACCGGGGCCGGGGCGGTGGGGGCGGCCTACCTGTCCACGCTGATGGCGCACAGATTGAAGATGGAGGCCGTGCACAGCATGACGTCCATGGCCATGAGCGCGTCGCAGAGGCCAGGGCTCAGCAGCCACACGCCGCCCTGGACCTGGGCGCAGGGAGGGGCCCCGTAGCAACAACAGACACAGGACGCTACCCTCCCCCAGCCTTCTGACCCGCAATGGTCCGGGAGCAGAGGGGGCTGAATATCAGAGGGGAGGGGAGAGGAGGGGAGGGGAGTGAGCCGGAGACAGCTGGGCAGTCCTGCCCGCCCCTCAAGCTGGGCGCCAAGAGACGACCCCCTTCCTTTCTCTTAGAACTGAGAAAGGCCTTGGGGGGGATCCTGGGGGGCATAGTCACCTGAGGACTGTGATCTCTGATGCTGTGGGGCTCGGGGTACCGGGGGGCCCCTCCCTGCGCAGGTGGGGACCCTGCGGCCCAAGAGTGTGAGCCCAGCACCCCTATACCACCCCCCAGCCCCTGCAGACAGCTAAGAGTCAGTGTCTGCGGAAACTCGCTCTCTGGGCCTCTGGACGTGTCATTTCACTCCTGTCCCTTCACCCATAAGAGAGGGCGAGGATGGCACCCACAGCATTGTTACAAAGTAAAGTCCCCGGCGCCATGCCTGGCGGTCCCACCAAGGGCAAAGGAGCAGACAACCACCCCCCTCTAAATCCCCTCCTGCTGATTTGGGGCGATTAGGAGCTTAAGAGCCGTCATTGTGACGTTTGTCTGCAGCTCGGGGTGGAGGGGGAGCGGCAGGTCACGTCTGTCCTTGTCCTGCTAGCCTCTGCCCCAGCCCTGCCCAGACTCACTGTGTCCACCTTAGAAAAATCAAGCCTCCCCTCCCCCATAGCCCAGGACGCTGTGTCCCCAGCTCAGCCCTAAGCAGCTTTTCTCTGCCCAAACTGCAGAGCGGACATGGCTGGCACCAAGGGGGACCGACCCAAGGGCCAGACCTGCTCTGGGGCTGGAGGCTCCTGGGGCCAGGTTCTGGCAGGGGCCCCGGACCCCACACCTGTGCCTTCCCTTGGTTCCACTGTCAGGCCCGGGTGTCCCCTCCCTCCAGCTGTGCTCACTGCCCTGCAGCTCCTGGCAGCTGAGCGTCCCTCCTGCTGGGAGCCCAGTCGGTGCGTGAGTGAGGGTCTCCTGCCCTGAAGTGTGCCGGTGTGTGCCCGCCTGTGGTCCTGCCTGGCTGTGGTGTGGCCTCGTGCAGTGACGTGTGTGTCTCTGTGCCCCAGGGGGAGCCGGCATGGGGGTAAGCCTGAATCTGCCTGTCTGTCCAGGATCGGCGGTGCCAGCTCCATGCTCACCCTTCCACCCTCTACACCTGGCTCCCCTGGGGGAGTGGAACCCGGCTGAGGGGGCTGAGGGGGGGGCTGGACTGCCAAAGTCGCCTGTTTCTGGGTTCTCTGCTTGAAGGACAGAGGCATCTCTTGGGTAACAGACACCAAGACAGAAAGGGAGAAGAGGAGAGAGGGGCAGAAGAGGGAGGGCGGACAGACAGCAAAGCGGGCAGATGGACCGCGAGATGGGGGAGGGGAGTGAGGCTCGGAGGTGCTGGAGGCTCCGGTCGTCCTGGGACCAGGCGCGGCCCCCAACTCGAGGCTCCTGAGAGGCCAGGCGGCAGGGTCACACTGGGTCCTCGGTGTGGCTCGGCACAGGGAACAAGGAGCAGGTGAGGGTGCGCGTGCGGTCGCGACGCGGGCTCACCTCGGAGTAGACGAAGAGAGGCAGCACGAGCAGGGCGAGCAGGAGGTCGGCGGCCGCCAGGCTCAAGATGAAGTAGTTGGTGGGCGTCTGCAGGGCGCGCTCGGCCGCCACGCTCACGCACACGAGCGAGTTCCCTGCGAGCACCGCGCCGATGAGCAGCACGCCCCCCGCCAGCGCCGCCGCCGCCCCGGGGCCCCCCGCGCCGCCGCCCGTGCCGGGCCCGCGCCCAGCCAGCAGCCCGTCCGCGTCCGCGGCGCTGCGGTTCCCCATGGCGCACGGCCCCGCGCGCCCCGGCGGGCGCTCAGCACCGCGGACAGTGCCCAGGTCGGGAGCCGGAGCCCCGCCCCTCCGGCCCGCCCAGCCTGGTCTTAGTCCCGCCCTGTCCGCCCGGCTCGATGGACCCCGGGGCGCTCTAAGTTGCATCCAGTCTTTGCCCATCTTGGACTTCTGCGCTCCGAGAGACCGGCAGGTGGGCAAATGCAACGACCCAAAGCGACCCGAATGAAGTGATATGATTGGCACGGGCGGGCCCAGCATCGCTCTGCGCCTGGAAGGGTTGGGGGGCGACGCGCTGGTCTGAGCCCCGAGAAACCGACGGGGATGGAAGGTCGGCCCGACCATCGCACGAGACTCGCGGGCGCCCATGCCAGCGCCATCCCGCCCGGCCCCAGAGAGCCCCGGCGTCCCTACCTGGACCCAAGCTGGGCGTCACCTCCCCAGGGACCCTGCTGGAGGCCCTCGAGGCAGAGGTGGAGCCACTTCTCACTCCATCCGGTTCCAGCATCTGGGGAGGACAGCCTTTTCAGGCCACCACCCCAGCCTCCCCCCTGGGGCCCCCTGATGATCGGCGGTGCCAGCTCCACGCTCACCCTTCCACCCTCTACACCCCAGCCTCTTGGGCCCCTTTGCGTCCCCCCGCAATGATTGCAGACCCCAACCAGGGGCCCTGCACTCCCCCACCCAAAGCAGCCTCTCCATCAGTCTGGACCACACTCAGTCACTCTCCACCCACACCCACCGCCCCTCATCTTCCCCCCAGCAGCTGAGTGGTCAGCCTCAATTCCGGCTCCATCACCTCTGAGCCTGTGACCCTGAGCAAGCTGTGCACCCCTCTGAGCCTGGAAAATGAGCTCACCCCACAGAGCCTGAAAGGCCGTAACAGGAGGAAAGGCCATGATAAGCCCACAGGGGGCTTAGCAGTCTCCAGAGTTCTGCGTGCTCTTCAGACCTGTTTTACCTGAGTCACTTCCTTCTTCACAGAGAAAAGCCGCAAATGAGAACCCGCTCAACCTGCACCCTCCACTCCTACAAACTCACTAGACCTCGGGCCTCCCTGGAGCACTGGAGGTGGTTCTCCCTCCCTCCCTCCCAAGGATGAGCCTGGGGCCCCATGTGCCCATCACCCTCCACCTGCCAACATAAGACTGTAGGAGCTTGAGGGGCTCTGGGTACAGGGTCCCAGACCCATGCAGGTAAGACTGTGTTGTATCCATGGGGCACAGAGTTCATGGCAGAGATGGCTGTGCATGACTTAGAGGTCAGCCCAGACCGTCTGTCTCAGATTATAAAAGTGAACAGAGGGGCTTCCCTGGTGGCGCAGTGTTTGGGAGTCCGCCTGCCGATGCAGGGGACACGGATTCGTGCCCCGGTCCGGGAGGATCCCACATGCCGCGGAGCGGCTGGGCCCGGGAGCCATGGCCGATGAGCCTGCGCGTCCGGAGCCTGTGCTCCGCAACGGGAGAGGCCCCAACAGTGAGAGGCCCGCGTACCGCAAAAAAAAAAAAAGTGAACAGAAAGAACATGCAAGGAAAATGTGCAGTGAGAATTTTCATTACGGACTTCCTGCGACCCGCAGCCTGGTCACTAACGGAGCCAAGAAGTGGGCTATGCAGCTGCATCACTCGGTGGGACCATCTAAGGCACATCCTGGCCCCTCGTTTGCATCTGTGACTCCCTCTGCCCTGGGAGGGCCAGAAAACTCAGGATGGACCCGAAGCGCAGAGGTGCTGCCCGGAATCAAGGATCCTGATTTCAAAGACATCAGGAGACACAGGGGCCAGCTTGAGGGACTGGTAGTGTGTGTATTAAAGAGAAAACAAGGACTCTGAAGAGACAGATGTCATGATATACTCATAAGGGGCAAAATCACTTGAGGTCTGATAAAGGAAAGGTGTGCAGGACGCGGTGTGGATGGGCATCCAGGTCTGAGTTGCATTCAACATCTCCATCCCTTTCATGTGGATCAGTAAAGGGACAGGCAGGCTTCCTCCCCTTCTGAAGCTCTGAGCAAGAGAACTCACAATACTAGTGACTAGGGCAGGAAGTTTCTTTTCTCACAAGACAAAAATCCAAGGCAGGGTTGGCTCTGTGATCTTGGGTTGGGTGCCAAGTGGTGAGTCCAGCCTAGCCTCCTATCTGCTTTGGGTCTCTCTCCTGGTCCTCAGACATCTGCCACCATTAAGAGTGAAAAGGTAGTCCAGACTGGGAAAGGATATAATATAGTTGCAATGTAGATCTCTGATAAAGGATGCAGATCCAGAATATATAAAGAGCTCTGACAAATCAACAAGAAAAGAAAGACAATCCCATTTTAACAAATGTAAAAGTCTTGTACCCACATTACAAAAGAGGGTATCCCCGGGCTTCCCTGGTGGCGCAGTGGTTGAGAGTCCGCCTGCCGATGCAGGGGACACGGGTTCGTGCCCCGGTCCGGGAAGATCCCACATGCCGCGGAGCAGCTGGACCCATGAGCCATGGCCGCTGAGCCTGCGCGTCCGGAGCCTGTGCTCCGCAACGGGAGAGGCCACAACAGTGAGAGGCCCGCGTACCGCAAAAAAAAAAAAAAAAAAAAAAAAGAGGGTATCCTAATGGTCAATAAGCAAATAAGCACATGAGAAAATGCTTAACGTCCTTAGCCACTGGGGACATGACAATAAAAATCACAACAAGGGGCTTCCCTGGTGGCGCAGTGGTTGAGAATCTGCCTGCCAGTGCAGCGGACACGGGTTCAAGCCCTGGTCTGGGAAGATCCCACATGCCATGGAGCAACTGGGCCCATGAGCCATAACTACTGAGCCTGCGCGTCTGGAGCCTGTGCTCCGCAATAAGAGAGGCCGCGACAGTGAAAGGCCTGCGCACCACGATGAAGAGTGGCCCCCGCTCGCCCCAACTAGAGAAAGCCCTCGCACAGAAACGAGGACCAAACACAGCCAAAAATACATAAATAAAAATAAATAAATTTTTAAAAAATTATCTCCATAGTCAAAATAAATCTTAAAAAAAAAAAATCACAACGAGGGAGTTCCCTGGTGGTCCAGTGGGTGAGACTCCACGTTTCCACTGCAGGCGGCAAGGGTTTGATCTATGGTCAGGGAACTAAGATCCCACATGCCGTGCGGCACAGCCCCGCCCCCCCCCAAAAAAAGAATCACAAAGACTTGTCATTGCACACTAAAATGGGGGGAAAATGTCAGATATGTAATTTGAAAATATTTCCTCCCAGACTGTAGCTTGTCTCTTCATTCTCCTAACAGTGTATTTGAGTTAATTTTTTTTTATGTGTAAGGTATGAGCTGAGGTGATTGATTGATTTTTCTTGCCTATGGATGTCCAGTTATCCCAGCACCACTTGTTGAAAATATTGTTTTCTCTCCATAGAACTGCCTTTGAACTTTTGTCCAAAAGCACTTGATCACATTTGTGTGGGGCTATTTCTTGACTTCTATTCAGTTCCATTATCCAAGTGTCTTTCCTTTCAACAATAGTACAGTCTTGATTATTGTGGCTTTATAGTAAGTCATGATATCAGGTAGTGTGGGTCCTCTAAAGTTGTTCTTTCACAAAATTGTTTTGACTACTCTAGTTCCCTTGTATGTATGAATTTTAGAATCAGCTTGTCTCTATCTACAAAAAAGTCCTGCTGGGAATTTGACTGGGAGACATTGACATCTTAACAATACTGAGTCTCCCAATTCATGAACATAGTATATCTCTCCATTTATTTAGATATTCCTTGATTTCTTTCGTCAATATTTTGTACTTTTCAGCATACGGATCCTGCACATATTTTGTAAGATTTGTACCTAAGTATTTCATGTTTTCTGGTACGATTGTAAATGGTAGTTAAAAAATTTTTGGTTTCCAGTTGTTCATTGCCAATGAGCAGAAACAGTTTTGTATATTGACCTTGTATCTTTTTTTTTTTTTTTTTTTGCGGTACGCGGGCCTCTCACTGTTGCGGCCCCTCCCGTTGCGGAGCACAGTCTCCGGACGCGCAGGCCCAGCGGCCATGGCTCACGGGCCCAGCCGCTCCGCGGCATGTGGGATCCTCCCGGACCGGGGCACGAATCCGTGTCCCCTGCATCGGCAGGTGGACTCTCAGCCACAGCACCACCAGGGAAGCCCGAACTTGTATCTTTTGTTGTTGCTAAACTCACTATTAATTCAAGGATTTTTTTTTCCTTTGGTTTTCTTCAGGATTTCTACATAGATAATGATCTTGTTCATGAATAGAGACAATTTTATTTCTTCTTTTCTTATCTGGATGACTTTTCTGTCTTTCTTTTTCTTTCTTTCTTTCTTTCTTCCACTGTAGTTGATTTACAATACTGTGTTATTTTCAGGTTTACAGCAAAGTGATTTATCTATATAATCATAGATTTAAATGTAAAACCTAAAACTATAAAAAATTTGGAAGAAAAGATGGGAGAAAATCTTTGTGACCAGGGGTTAGGCAAAGAGTTTTAGACATGACACCAAAAGCATGGATTTACAAATGAAAAAATAGATAAACTGGACTTCACTAAAATTAAAAGCTTTCAGTCATAGGATGGAAGAAAATATCACCAAATTGCATTTCTAGCAAATGACTTGTATGCAAAATACATAAAGAACTCTCAAAGCTCAACAGTAATGATACTACAGGAAAGAAAACTGCAGGTGAGTATCCCTTATAAATATACATATAAAACTCTTCGACAAAATATGATCAAGCCAAATCCAGCAGCACTTTTTAAAGGATTATACACTATGACCAAATGGGGATTTATCCCAGGAATGCAAGGGTGATTCAACAGACAAAACTCAATCAATGTAATACATCACATTAATAGAACGGAGGAATAAATTTAATCATCTCAGTTGATGCAGAAAAGTGCATTTGATGAAATCCAACACACTTTCATGATAAAAAGACTCAATAAACTAGGAATAGAAAGAAATTTCCTCAACACGATCAAGGCCATATATGAAAAACACAAAACATCATACTCAGTGATGAGACTGAAACCTTTCCCTTGAGATCAGGAAAAAGACAACGATACCCAACTTTGTTGCTTCTATACAACATGTCCTGGAAGTTCTAGCCAGAGCAACTGGGCAAGAAAAAGAAATAAAAGGCACCCAAAATCGGAGAGAAAAAAGTAAAACTATTTCTATTTGCAGATAGCATGATCTTACGTATAGAAAATACATAAGGAAGGAAAAAAAAGGAAAGGAAAAAAAACCTGTTAGAGCTAACAAACAAATTCAACAAAGTTTCAGGATATAAGATTGACATATAAGAATCAGTTATATTTCTATATATTAGCAATGAACAATCCAAAAATGAAATTAAGAAAGTAATTCATTTGAAATAGCATCAAAAAGAATAAAATACTTAGTAAAAAATTTAACCAAGAAGGTGAAAGACTTGTACACTGAAAACCAGAAAACATTGCTGGAAGAGATTAAAGAAGGCATAAATAAGTCAATCTAATGTTCACGGACTGGAAGATTTAATATTGTTAAGATGGCTTTTCTCACCAAATGATCCCCAGATTCAATACGCTCCCAAGTGAAACTCCAGTGACTTTTTTTTTAAAGAAATCCAAAACTAAAATTCATATGGAATTGCAAAGAAACCCAAGTAACCAAAACATTCTTGAAAAGGAAAAAACAAAGTTGGCACAGTTGCTGATTCCAAAAATTGCTACAAAACTACAGGAATCAAAACAATATGATACTGGTGATAAGGACAGACATAAACATCAATGGAATAGAATCGAGGGTTCAGATATAAGCCATACATCTGTGATCAATTGAATTTCTTTTTAAAAAATATTTATTTATTTATTTTTGGCTGCATCAGGTCTTAGTTGCAGCACACAGGATCTTTTGTTGTGGCGCACAGGCTTCTCTCTAGTTGTGGCGTGTTGGTGTGATCAATTTTTTTTTTTTTTTTTTATGCAGTACGCGGGCATCTCACTGTTGTGGCCTCTCCCGTTGCGGAGCACAGGCTCCAGACGCGCAGGCTCAGCAGTCATGGCTCACGGGCTCAGCCGCTCCGCGGCATGTGGGATCCTCCCGGACCGGGGCACGAACCCGCGTCCCCTGCATCGGCAGGCGGACTCTCAACCACTGCGCCACCAGGGAATCCCTCAATTGACTTTTAACAGGGGTGTCAAGACTATTTAATAGGGAAAGAAGAGTTTCTTCAATACATGGCATTGGAACAACTGGACATCCACATGCAAAACAATGAAGTTCAATCCTTACCTCACACCATATACAAAACTTAAAATGAATCAAAGTCTAAAATATTTGATCTAAAACTATACAACTGGGAATTCCCTGGCTGTCCAGTGGTGAGGACTCTGTTCTCTCACTGCCGGGGGCCTGGGTTCGATCCTGGTTGGGAACATAAGATCCCACAAGCTGCATGGTATGGTGGAAAAACAAGAGTCTTACAAGAAAAATAATAAAAATTAAAATAAACCTATAGAACTCTTAGAAGAAAGTATAGGGGCAAATCTTCATGACCTTGGATTTGCAATGGTTTCCAAAGAAGGTACACAAATGACCAAGAAGCACGTGAAAGATGCCCTACGTCGTCACTCGTCATTGGGGAATCGCGATTCGGAAGCACAATTTCATAGAATTCTAAAATTGATCTAACAATTTGATGAAGTTTTCATTAGTCTCCTAACAGTATCTTTCTGTAAACCTTGACAAGTAGATCCTAGAATTTATATGGAAATGCAGAGGGTCAAAAATTGCTAAAACACTCTTGAAGAAAAACAAGGTGAACAGATTTGATCTGTCAGCTATGAAGACTCATAAAAGTACCGTAACTAAGATAGTGAAGTAGTTGAGGCATTGTGGCTAGGACAGTATGAAGGATGACAAAATCAGGCTGATGGCATATAACGGGGAGTGTGGACCTAGACCTAAGCGCACATAGATGGTTGGTTCACGGTTACAGGGACATTGAAGGGCAGTGGAGAAATATGGTCTTTCAGTAACTAACGCTGGACAACTGGACAGCCGCATAGAAAAAATGAAACTTAGTCACTGCCTAACACCATGTGCGACACAAATTCCAGATCTATATCTGGAACATAAAATAATGATGCTTTGGGAGGTAATATACGGGGCTATCGCCCATATATTACATTGTTATCTTAATTAAGCAGGAGACAAGAAATAGGAGAGCACTGTAGGTTTCACCATATTAAGAATGTTGTCTCCCTGTGTCCACCAGCCCTAAACTGTTTACAACCTTTTCTCAATCCTGGCCAGTTTCCTGTTTTGGAAGACCCTTCTTAGAGCAATTGCGCCCTTATCCCAAAGCCTGATAACGACACCCCTTGAGCCATTCTCAGCCCACGCTCTTTCTGGCTTGCCTTTGTTAACTCAGATTCGTTTGATCAACGGGCTCTGTAGGGTCCTCGACAATTGACAGTCCTTAACTTTTTGAGAGATATGCTGAAATCCCTACAGGTAAAATGATACAAGTTCTGAAACCTGCTCCAAAATTAATTTGAAAAAAATAGAGAAAATCAACAGGGATAGATAAGATTTATCAGAAATTGTTGAAGCTGAGTAACGGTACATGGGCGTTTGTCTACTTTTGTATGTTTATAATTCTCTATAATAAAAAAATGATTTTTTTTCTGGTCCTTAAGAGAAGATGTTCATTAAGGCCACGGAAAGGCTGCACTCTGTTACCGTGGGTCCCAGGCTCGCAATGTGAAAGCATCCAGCCAAACATAACCTAAGTCACACTGGAGTCTGCAGTTCTGTGGAAGGCAGGGAAGAGCAGTGTGGTCGGAGATTTGAGAGAAATAATTCTTTTCAATACCTTCCTAGGACACTCCTAATGTAGAACTAAGAGTAGATACAATTAACTTAAACTTGACATTTAAATCTTGGTTAAAACAAACAAACAAAAAAAGAGTAGAGAATATTTTCTGTGCTTTAGTATTCAGAGAATAAAACTGTGTCACAGTGAGAGAAATTCTTCTGCTTCGAAAACGCTCCCTCCTATGTTCTACCGTGAAAAAATAAAGCTGCGGGGCTTCCCTGGTGGCGCAGTGGTTGGGAATCCGCCTGCCGATGCAGGGGACGCGGGTTCGTGCCCCGTTCCGGGAGGATCCCACATGCTGCGGAGCGGCTGGGCCCGGGAGCCGTGGCCGCTGAGCCTGCGTGTCCGGAGCCTGTGCTCTGCAACGGGAGAGGCCACAACAGCGAGAGGCCCGCGTACTGCAAGATAAATAAATAAATAAAGCTTTATATTCTTCCTCAGAAACCTGAATCCTGAAATTGGCCATTATGAGGATCCCACACACAGAGTGATGTCCGATTAGAGGCTTCAAATAGCTATTCACATACGTTGACTCTTTTCTGTGCGTTTGTAATGAGGACCCAGCCAGGGTTGATGTCCTGGAAATCCCTGGGGCTCTCCCTGAAATCTGTGGGTTGAACGTGGCGTTTAGTCATGTAGCTTGTGTTGTGTGTTTCAGAGTAGGGTCCAAACCAGGCAAGTGTGAGCGGACCCGTGCATTCCTGCTCCAGTTCCCATCAGGGTCCGGTCCTCGTTACCTGTCGCATTTCAGCATGAAACGCTGAGGCAGCCACACGTGGGTGTGGAGGACACAGGCCAGGACTGTCTCTGGAGAGATTCTTTTTTTTTTTTTTCTGGAGAGATTCTGAGTGGCAGAGACAACTGGCGACAGCCATTCAGGCGTGATGGAGGCAGCTAGTTACAAAATCCTCTGTGCCGTGCACATGCAGGACACAGCCCGCCTATCCTTGCCTCAGTTCCATCCGGGTCTGTCCTTCTATGCTAGTGACTGCTGGGGACCTCGAGCAGGTGCGACTGAAGTCGCTCAGGGCAGTGGATGTGACCACAAAGGGCAGCAGGAGGGGGTTCTTTGGGGTGATGGACTTGCTCTGTATCCTGATTATGGTGGTGGCTACACGGATCCATACATGTGTTGAAATTCATTTTTTACAGTATGTTAATTTTTTAGAAGTCAATTTTACTGCATGCAAAAAATTTTCTTTAATAGGAAGATCTTTCCTATGAAGATCTGCCTGGTCACTTAAGTGTTTGAGGTGCTAAGACATCTGACTGGTTAAACGACTACTCACAATTTTGAGTGTTCTCATGAATGTCATGAATCGGTCAATGTTGTTAAAGTTTAGCGGTTTTAATTTGCCAAATTTGTGCAAGAAGAGGCCGCAGCAGCTGTTGCAAATACATGTACAGAAAACAACAATGAGATACACACGCCCTGGTGTGAATGCAAAACGGTGCGGCCACTTTGGAAGACAGTCTGCTGCTTTCCTATAAAGCAAACCATAACCTTACCATGGGATCCAGCAATCACGGTCCTTGGTGTTCACCCAAAGGAGCTGAAAACTTGTTTCCACACAGAAGCCTGCACACAGATGTTTACAGCAGCTTTATTCATAATTGTCAAAACTTGGAAGCAACAAAGATGTCCTTTAATAGGTGAGTGAATAAATAAACTGTGGCCCATTGGACAATGAAATATTATTCAGCACTAAAAAGGAATGAGCTATCAGGCCATGACAAGCCATGGAGGAACCTTAAATGCATATAACCAAGTGAAAGGAGCCGATAAGAAAAGGCCACAGACTGTATGCTTCCAACCTTATGACATTCTGGAAAAGGTAAAACTATGGAGACAGTGAAAAGATCAGGGGTTGATGAAGGAGGGGTGAACAGGTGGCGAGCAGGGGATTTGTAGGGCAGGGCCCTGGGTGGTACTGTCTACAATAGCAGACTCGCGTCATTGTACATTTGTCAAAACCCCACAGAATGTACAACACCAAGGTGAACCGTACTGTAAATCATGGGTTTAGTTAATAATAACGTACAATACTGGTTCATCAATTGTAACGAATGTCCCAAACTAATGCCTGGTGCTGGGGAGGCTGGGCACGTGCGTGTGTGAGCTCCTGTACTTTCAGCTGCATTCTTCCCTAACCCTAAAACTGCTCTAAAGAAAGTCTACTAATTATCTTTAAAATGCATATAAAGTTTAACACAAGAACTACTGGCTTATAAGAAGTCCCCTTACTCGATTTGTAATTTACGTGTAAGGATTTCATGGGTGCTGGTTGTAAAAGGCCCGATGCAGGCTCAGGTCTCCCGCCTCCAAAAATGCACCCAAAGGCCAAGGCGCCCCAGGCCCGGCTCTTGCGCGGCATCAGCCCCCACCCCCACCCCCGCCCCCGGCCCACCTGCCCGCCGCTCCCCCGCCGCCCCGCGCCCGGCGACTGGGAAAGGTCACTGCACGGGCCGACACCCCGCAGGTCCCGCCCGCCAGCCCCGCGGGGGTCCCCTTGTCCCCGGGCGCCCGACCCCAGCGGGCCCGCCGAGGGGCGCCGCCGAGGCGGTGGGGGCGGGCGGGCGGCCGGGGCGACAGCTGGGGGGGCGGCCCTGACCTTCCCGCGCGATCGATGGGGCGCGGCTCGGGCGGCGCGGAGCCGGGGCGGCGCTGACCCCCGCCCGCCCCGCTCCCGCTCCCGGGCGCCGCTATAAAGGGGCCGCGGCCCGACGGCCGCTCAGCCCCCGCCCGGCGCCCACCATGGCCACTCGGGCCCTGCTGCTGCTGCTACTGCTGCTGCCGCCGCCGCTGCTCCGGGGCTGCGCCGCGCGCCCCGCGCCCCCCAGGTGAGCCCGCGGCCCCGGGCCCCGCGCCCGCCCGCCCCCACCCCGCCCCGGCCCTGACCACCCCCCCCCACCACCACCCGGGCCCCTCCGCGTCCCCTCCGCAGGGCCCCGCGACACTCGGACGGGACTTTCACCAGCGAGCTCAGCCGCCTGCGGGAGAGCGCGCGGCTGCAGCGGCTGCTGCAGGGCCTGGTGGGGAAGCGCAGGTGAGGGGCGGCGGGATGGGGGTGGACCTGCCAGGGGGCTCCCCAACTCCAGACTAATTCTGACCTGGGGTGGGGAGCAGCGAGCAGGACACAGAGAACAGCACAGCCTGGACCAACTCTGCGGAGGGCCGCCTCTGCCTGCTGTGGTCCGACGCGCCCACCCTGCAGGCCTGGTGAGCACCAGCCCCATCCCCCCATCCCCCATCCCCTGCCCCATAGCCTCTCTCCCTGCCCCAGGTCCCGGGCACAACTGGACACAGCAATGGCCCAGGGGTCTGGGAGGGTGAAACTGTCAGCGCTGGTGACCAGAGAAGGCCCAGTTTCGCCGGGTGGGCAGCGGTCTCCAGCACCAAGACCCCAACCCCTAACCTGGCTGTCTCTGCAGGATGCCCCTGAGGCCCCCCGAGGATCAGGCCTGGTCTCCCCAGATGCCTCTTGGACTGAGGGCTGGGGTCATGGTGTCGGAGCCGGCCATCCCTGCTGCTGGGGGGACCCAGATGAGGCCCTGAGGAAGAAGGAACCTCCCAAGGGGAGCCTGGACAGGGGAGGGGGGCGGAGGAGGGGGGGTTGCAGTTGGCACCAATAAAGGAGCAATTCAGACCCTGGCCCTGTGAGCCCGCTCTGTGCGCCGTCTGGGTACCATCGAGAAAGCTGCTGCAGGGCACGGCTGCCAGAGGGAAGGAGAGACCCATCCTCGGGATTCTAGGACCGTGGCTATGCCCAGCTGCCCTTTCAACCTGGGAAGCCAGCGGGGAGCCTCATCTTTCCGCTTCCTTATCTCCTGCCCCATCCACTGAGCTCCCTGGAAGCCGCCCGGCCCCTCTGGTATCCACACAGCAAACATTCAGGGGCTCTGGGAGATGTCCCCGAGATCCTGCCCCGGGGGGCAGTGGTGAGGGGGCAAGGAGGCTTGGCCAAGCAGGAAGAGGCGACAGGCAGGACCCAGGAGGCCACTCCCCAGTGAAAGGACCTGAGCATGAGTCCTGGCTCCCAGTCCAGGCACGCAGTCTGGATGGGTGGCTTGACCTCGCAGGGCCTGCGGAGCAGGGCCGGTGATGACACCCCAAGTGCCAGGCTGCAGGAGGCCTTGTAGGACCACGGGCTCAGGGTTGCTCTGCGAAGGTGTTTCAGGCCTGGGGCCTGAAGGTGCGAAGGGCTCCAACCGACCGATCACAGCAGCCCCTCCCCCACCCAGTGTCCTCTCCCAGCTTTTGGGCTTAGGGGGCTGAGGAAAGATGGAGGTGGGGCAGTTGGGGGCCTCTGCCATGGGCCCCTCACAAGGATGCCCCTCTGTCGGGGCCCAGGGTCCCCCCCCAGCTGCCAGCTGCCCCGAAGCACTGCCATCCTTGTCACTGTGACCCCGCCCAGCCCCCTGGAAGAAGCTGGCTTGTTTCTGGGACAGGCAGGGGAGTCCCTAGGACACATATAACCTTTCCCTTCCAGACCTGTCCCCTAAACTCGGGGACAGGAGGTGGGCCCGGAGGGGAACACCTGCGGCCTGAGCCTGGACCTCCCGGACCGCCTTAGGAGCTGTGCCCACGAGGGTTCTGGCAGAGGGGCCCAGCAGAAGGGCGTCCCAGGTTGGGGGGCAAGTACAGCAAACACAGAGGCCCACCCCAGCCCCAGCCCGCCCAGGCCCCCAGTGCCCGCCCACCAGCTCTGGGTTCCTCTGTCTTGGGGTCTGTGGGTTGAGCCCCTGTCAGCGCCTGCACGTGGCCCGGTTCCGGCCGCGTAACCACCTGGTCTGCCCCTCCTGGCAGCCGGCGAGGCCTGGCCGGCGGCCAGCGGGGGCCCCCTTGGTGGAGGCCAGTCCTGTGGTTGGTTGGCAGCAGTCGTTGTAAAGGATCATAAAGTGGGGCGGTGCCCGGCAGGGGCGAAGGTCGCCCAGGCAGAGACTGCGCCAGCAACACAGCCGCTCAGAGGGTCCCAGACGCCAGACGGGCCCACAGCCTCCCCCGGGGCTGCCCGCCTGCCGAGATGGTGACTTGGGCCCTACTGCTTCCTCTGCTCGTGGCCGTGGCCCAGGCCCAGGGTACTGGGGGCAGTGGCAGAGGGGCGGGGCGGCAGGCAGGGTGCTGGCGGGCACCAACCCTTCCTCTCCAACTTCCAGTCTGCTCTGTGGAAAAGACCTCCTTCGAAGTCAGTGAGAACACGAGTCCCGGGCAGCTACTTCTCAACATCACCGTCCCTGAGGGCCAGCAGGTGACCCTCGGGCCCTCGCCCACCCGTTTCGCATTTCGGATCCAGGGGACTCAGCTGTTTCTCAATGTGACCCCGGACTACGAGGTATGGATGGCGGGCCCAGGGCTGGCTGTGCCCATGGGGTCAGCGGGGGTGGCCGACCCTCCATGGGACCCAGGCGGCCACCCACACTTGTCCCCAGAGAAGGGCTCTCTGGGGATCTTTGGGTCTCAGTTTGCCTCTCGGGCCCCCAGGCTTGGCTGAGGGCTGGCCCTGAGGGGGTGGGGCCCTCGGGGGACGAAGCTGCCTGGGCCCCGCCGCCCTCTGGACTCAGCATGGATGACAGGGACCCTGGGCCAGCACCTGCTGCTCTCGCTCTGTCTCCTCACCTGTGGAATGGGGCGGGGGGGGGGGGGGTTGGGCCAGCTGCCCAGGTGATTCCCACACCTGCCCGCCCCCCGCAGGAGAACTCAATGCTGGTAGCAGTCCTGGAGTGCAAGAGGGCTGACGCTGTGGTGAGTCTGCCCCCCAGACCCCCTCCGGCATCCCCATATCCCCACCCTCCCCGTGATGTCAGAGGGCTCCGGCTTGGACCTCTGTGCCCTGCTCTGCCTGGCCCACGGTCACTCCCTGGCGACCTCACCCAGTGGTGTGTTTCAAGTGTCACCTCTGTGCCGGCAACGCCCACACTTCCCCCAGCCCAGGCTGTGCCTCGAGCCTCAGACTCACAAACCCGGCCCCGGACGGACATCACACCCCACGGACACCCCCGCCCTGAGATCCAAGGCCCCCCCAAAGGCGCCTCGCCCTGCCAGCTCAGTCCTCACTTCCCCCTCCCCACGCCGGTCCTCCAGCAAATCTGCCGGCTGACTGGGCCTGACACCAGCATCTTCCGCTGGTCCTTCTGTTCCCCTCTTGGCCCCGCCCACCCCAGTCCACTCTCCGAATGGCAGGAGAACGATCCTATCCGGTAAAGCAAGCAGCGGTCCCTGCCCTCCCAAATAAAGCGAATAAAGGCCCAGCGACACGCCGCGCCCCCAGCCTCCCACCCCGGCTGCTCCCTGTCACCTGCTCGGAGAGGCGCCCGCCTCTCTGGCCCCTCGCACCAGTCAGCTCTGTGGTCTCCCTGAGCCCCGTGGGTGCCCCCCGCCCGACGTCACAGCACACCACCCACTAATACCTCGGGATGAGCCTCTAGCGGACAAGGCCGCTTCTTCTTAACGCGGTAGTGTTGTCACGTCCGGAAAAGGCAGGGGCCCCTCAGCAGCGCAGCATCCCACGCCCGCACCCCCCCAGCTCCAGAGCAGTCTTTCGCAGTTTCCTGCCAGCGAGGTCCACCCAATGCAGCTGGTTGATGTTTTTCTCACGTCTCTTTCAACATATGGTGTCCTGATTTTCCGTGAGACTTATGCTTGAAGAAATTCGATTGTTTTGCCGTTTTCCTCATTTGGGGTTTTGCTGGTTGCGCCCCCAGTGCCTGCGTTATTTTTCTCCAGGGCGTTCGCACCTTCTGTGCTTTAAAAAAATTGCTTTCTGTTCCTTGTCTGTAACGCCTGCTGGAGCAGGAGCCCCAGGCAGAGAGCTGCCTTGGGAACTGTACCCCAGCGCCTAGAATGAGCTCACGCCGCTGGGCCGGGGACCCTCCTCCCTCTCCCAGGTGACCAGCCTGAGGGTGTTTGTGTCAGTGCTGGATGTCAACGACAACCCGCCCAGGTTCCCCTTTGTAGTCAAGGTCCAAAGGGTGCCGGAGGTGAGTGGAAGGGAGCAGCAGTTCACACCACCTGGGGCATCTGGCGCCTGGGATGGGGGGCAGAGGGCTAGTGGCTGGCGGGTCTCACCCTGGGGACACGGGCGTGGCCAGACCGACCCCCCTCCGTACCCCAGGACACTAAAGTGAATGCCGTCGTCATCCCCGAGACAGAGCTGAAGGCCCAGGACCTCGACAAAGATGACATCCTGTTCTACACCCTCCAGGAAGTGACCCCGGTCAGTGCCCCCAGCCCTCCCCTTTGGGTATCCCCACCTCTGCGCATCCTCCCGGGGTCCCAGGCTGAGTCCCCCACCTCCCCAGGGTGCCAGCGGCTTCTTCTCTTTGGTGGGCGCGAACCGCCCAGAGCTGCGGCTGGACCGGTCACTGGACTTCGACAGGTGGCCGAACATGACCTTCCAACTGCTGGTCCGGGTGAGCAGGCCACTCCCGCCCTCATCCCGGGCGCCCACGGCCCCACCCGAGCCGCTCCAGCCGCAGGCCCCAGGCCTGACGGTAGGGCTGCGGGGCTGCAGGACACGCGAGAGGAGAACGCGGAGCCCAGCCACACGGCCACAGCCACCTTGGTCCTGGAGGTGCGGCCCGCCGACCTGCGGGCCCCCTGGTTCCTGCCCTGCACATACTCTGACGGTTTTGTCTGCCTCGAAGCCCAGTACCACGGGGCTGTGCCCACAGGCCACACACTGGTACGGGGGCCGTGGAGGACCAGGGCAGCGTGAGCACGGGCCTGGCTGCCAGGGGGTCAGAGTGGGTTGTGATTTTCAAGCAAATGTGAACGATTTTTCGTAAACCAATCTTGCCCCACCCCGTGGTGGCAAGTGGGACACAGGGCCTCTGAAATTCAAATGAGGAAACAGGGTCCAGCTGTCCTCAGGGCAGAGCCAGCCAGGCCCCTGGGACCCAGTGAGGGACCCCAGGGACCGACCTGGGTCCCTGACTGCCCCCTGGGGCTACTCCAGATCTCCCTGAGGGGAGCGGGAGGGGCACCAGTTCCACGGCGTACCCTCCCCTCCCTGTTCCCGCAGTCAGGACCCCTCATCCTGCATCCTGGGCCCATCTACGCTGTGGACGGGGACCGGGGCATCCATCAGCCCATTGTGTACAGCATCATCGGGGGTGAGTGGGCACCAGCCCCCAACTTCTCTCTCCATGCAACACCCTGACCCCGTCCCCACATGGGCAGAACCAGCTGTGACACTGGGACTTCAGGCCTCCAGAAGGGACTGCGGCCAAACCCTCCCGCCGTCCTCCCAGGAAACGAGGATGGCTCGTTCTCCATTGATGCCAACACAGGCAACCTCACCATGACCAAGAGCATCCCCAGCCCCAAGACCTTCCTTCTGCTGGTCAAGGTGGGTGCCCGCACAGGGCCAGGTCTCCACGGGCCCTTCCTGGGCCCCTGGCTACAGGGCTCACCCTTCAAGGACCTGCTGGTCACTGCGGCCTCTCCAACCCCCAGGGCAAGCAGGCGGATCACGCCAGGTACTCGGTGACCCAGGTCACGGTGGAGGCCCAGGCCGCCAGTGGGAGGCCGCCCCGCTTCCCCCAGAGCCTGTACCGCGGCACCGTGGCGCTCGGCTCTGGGGTGGGCGTGGCCATCAAGGATGCAGCTGCCCCCTCCCAGCCTCTGAGGATCCGGGCCCAGGATCCTGAGTTCCCAGTAGGCACCGCCTGGTCCCTGGGTCTGCCCGGCCTCCTGCTGTGGGGGGGTTGGAGCGGTCTGGGGAGCAGCCTGGGCTCAGGACTCACTGGGGCCACGTCCAGGACCTCAACTTGGCCATCACGTATCGGGTCACCAACAACTCTAACTTCAGAATGGACGGGGAGGCCATGCTGACTGGCGCTTCACTGGTGCACGCCGGGGTCTTCTATGCAGAGGTGAGAGGCGGGCAGTATCTCCGAGGGCCAGGGGTCAAGCTGGAGCCCAGGAGGGACAAGCCCCCTTCCTGCCCAGGTTGAGGCCAGGAACACGGTGACCTCAGGCACAGCGACCACGGTCGTGGAGGTTCAAGTCTCAGAACAGGAACCCGCCCCCACAGGTGAGCCTCCCAGGGACCCCGGGTCGACTCGGGGAGGGCTTCTTGCTAGGGGGAGTGGCGAGCCTGAGCCCTGGCCCTGGCCCCAGGCCCCCCCACGTCCCCAGAGACAGCAGGAACAACCGGAGCCTCCAGCGGCACCACATCAGAAGCCCCTCGGCCCCCTGAGCCCTCTTGGGGGTCCTCCACGACCAGCTCTGGTGGGGACAGCAGCCCACACCCCTCCTCAGGCACAACTCTGAGGCCTCCGGCCTCCTCCATGCCTGGGGGGCCCCCCAGTGTGGGAACCAGCCTCTCCTTGCCATCAGCCTCACCCAGTGAGGGCTCAGCAGAGACCTCAAAGCCAGGAACCTCTCTGCCAACGTCCCCTGGACCCAGCAGGACCCCCCGGCCTACAGGTAGCACCACCATTTACCCTAGTTACCCTCATGCTCTCTGACTCAGGACTCTGGGCGGTCGCTGTGGGGTAGGGTCTACCCCAGGTCGGCCCAGCACGACCATGGGGACCACGAAACCCCAAGGGGGGTCTGGCAAAGAGACAGGTCCTGGGGGGCCCCAGGAGGTAAGCTAGGGAAGATGTGTGGAGGGTGGGGCGGAGGCCAGACTTAGGATCCAGCGACCCACCCAATTCCCAGGGCCATTCAGCCCACGGGCCCCGTGCTACCCTCAGCTCCCTGCCTGGCATGTTGGCCCCCTACCACCCACCTGGAACTGGTGGGCACTGACCCCCTCCCCGCTCCCAGTAGCCCGGCCTATCGGGGCTCCCTGGTGGGGGTCAGTGGCGCCCACTCCTCCAAACGTCATCTCCGGTGGCCAGCCCTAGCCTGCTCTTCGGGTGTCCCGAGCTTGCCCCAGGCTGGCCCGGGAGTGCTTGCGGTGGGACAGCAAGCGGGCAGTGGTGTTGCCAGCAGGGACGCCTGGGACCAGTGCAAGACGCGTTGAGGACTTGCGCTTCTCGGTGGTGGATATGGCGGCGCTGGGCGGGGTGCTGAGCGCGCTGCTCCTTCTGGCTCTCATCGCCCTCATAGTCCTCGTCCACAAGCACTACGGCCACCGACTCAAGTGCTGCTGTGGCAAAGCGCTGGTGAGGCCCTCGGGGTGGGGGAAAGGACAGGAGAGAGGACGGGGGGGCGGTGGAGAAGCGGCAGGATGGAGAGAGAGGCAGCGTGGAGGCCAGGAGTCCACCCGGGAGATGCAGGGCGGAGGTGAGGAGGGACGGGGCGTACACACCACAGCCCACAGATGGGGGGAAGGGCAGAGAGCGGCAGAGCGTCTAGCCGCCTGTCTCTGGGGGAACAGGGGTGGTCTGAGCCCAGGCCTGGTCTGGTTGATTGCTGGTTCCCGCCTGCCCCCCAGGAGCCCCAGCCCCAAGGCTTTGACAACGAGGCCTTCCTCAACAACCCCGATGAGGCCAGCTGGGCGCCGGCTCCTAGCCCCTCATCCAGTCCCGTCCCGCTGGCTCCCCCAGAGCCTGCACCCCCAGAACCCAAGCCCCCCAGCCCGGAGACCCTCCGCCTAGTCGCCGAGTCCCCTACGGTGGCCCTGGAGGGGGACGGCCCGGCCGCTGTGAGGTCCATCCTGACCAAGGAGCGGCGGCCTGAGGGTGGCTACAAGGCGGTGTGGTTCGGCGAGGACATCGGCGCCGAGGCCGACGTGGTGGTCCTCAACACGCCTGCCTCGGAAGTGGACGGTGCTGGCGACGAGGGCAGCGAGGGCAGCGGCGACGAGGGCGCAGAGGTGGGCCTGCGCGGGGGTGCCCAGGATGCGCCTCGCTCCGACTCCATCTACCTCTAGCGTGGCCGCCCCTCCTCTCCCGGCGAGTCTGGATCACTGGAGTCGGCTTGGTGGCTCTCCCCCCACCCCACTGCGCAGAATAAAGTGGCATTTTCGGATCTGCTGGGACGCGTGGGGTCTGCCCCAAGGGGCTGCCAGTGGGGGTTGTCAGGACGGGGTCCATCTGCTCCAGCCCTGCACTGAGTCCTCCTCAGAGGGGCCGCCAGGGGCGCCGTGGGGGCGGAGAGGGGTGGGCGGGGTCGTTCCCTGCCCAGAGCACTGGGTGCTGTTTCCCGTAAACCACCTGCTGCGCCCGCGGGGCTTCCCAGGCTCGGTGCCGGCTGGTGGCCAGGAAGTTCCTCTCCTTGTCTAACCACAGCTGACCCAACAACACAGAGATTCTTCCCCTGGGGGAGGCAGAGGAGCCACGTGGCCAGGAGCCACCCTCAAGGACACTCGTTTGGGAGAGCATGGGCCCGGGGACCTTCCGGGGGGTCACACTCCTGCATCTGTGGGCTACAGTGAGGGCAGTAAACACGCTGGGGTGCCCTCGGAGGCACGTGGTCCAGGTGGCTGGGCTGTGACGGGCGGTGCGGGGTGGAGGCGGGTGGTTTGGCCCAGTGCGACGGTGGCCTGCAGGCCCTGGGCCCCGGGCAGCAGGTGGGGCCAGTGGGTGCACAGGACAGAGGCTGTGGACGCGACCCAGAGCCACGGAGTTGGGGACCGAGCCCCCTCCACTGGCTTCCTCAGGGGCGACCCTCAGTCAGGACTTCAGCCCCGACCACCGCCACTGTCCCTTATGCATCACTGGCGTTTTTTCCTCACGAAAAGGCATTTCCGATTCCTTTCCAAATATTTTAATCTCGACAGTATTTGAGTATTCTTGCCTGGACAACTGTCACTGGTAAGAACCCAAAGAGCACAGCTGCATCTCCTCCCACGCACCCCCCTCACCCGCTCGTCCGCTCAGGGACCTGACTGGTTTTGTTTCTGATCCTGGGGTCCCCAGCTTATCCCACTGCTTCTCCCACCACGTTGGTTGCTGGCGCCCCAGCCCCCCGCAGCGCTGGGTGAGGGAGGGGAGCGGCTGGACTCCGAAGGGGCTGTGCCCTGCGGCAGCCAGGACCCCAGTGCCGCCCCCGCCCCCGCCCGCGGGATCACGTGACTTCCCCGGCCCCGGCCCCGCCTCCGGCCCCCGCCTCCATAAAAGCGCTTGCTCCGGAGCCCCAGCGGAGCCGAAATTTCCCGCGCTGGCGGTGCCAGTAGCAGGTACTCGGGACTCCCAACCCACGCGGAGCGAGAAAGGCAGCGACGGCCGCGTCGGACCCCAGGTTCGCTCCGCGGAGCAGTGACCAGGAGGGGGCGGGCAGAGCGGGTGACGGCGAGGGGCACGGGTCCGGAACTGGGGGACCTGGAGGCGGAGATCGCGCTGACGCGCGGGGTGGGGCGGGTTAGGTTTCGTTTTCCCGCAGCGCGCGGTTTCGTTTTCCTACGGCCGTTCCCGTCGCGCCCCCGCAGGGCCCAGCCCGGACGCCGGCTCGACACCTGTGGCCCCTCGTGTGCCCCGAGGCCCCGCCGCATCTGTAGCCACACTCATCGCCTCCTTGGCCAGGACTCACCTGGGCAACACCGTGGCCAGAAGTCCTCAACTTCCATCTGTGACCCCAACACTTGGGACCCCAACACCCGGGACTACCTGCGGAGACTCACGCGGAACCCTCCTCTCGCCTGCGCCATCCCCCGACTGCCCCCGCGACCCCAGCCCTCGCCGCGGAGGGCGCGCCGCTCTCTCTACGCCCAGCCCTTGCGGAGGGAGCAATGGCCGTGGCTCCCGACGGGTGAGCCCGCCGCGCTGCCCGCTGCCGACCCCACCCACGCCCCCGGTGGCCCGCGCGCGCCCTGACGCCCGGCTGCTCCGCCCGCAGGGGGACCCCGCGCGTGCTCTTCGGAGACTGGCTTCTGGGCGAGGTCAGCAGTGGCCGCTACGAGGGACTACGGTGGCTGGACGCGGCCCGAACGCGCTTCCGCGTGCCCTGGAAGCACTTTGCGCGGAAGGACCTGGGAGAGGCCGACTCGCGCATCTTCAAGGTGGGACCCCAGCCCCGCCCGGGGCGGGGGAGGGCCGGTCCAGGCCCAGGCCCGAGTGTCCGGGCCGCGTAATCCACTCAGTCTCGCTCCCCAGGCCTGGGCTGTGGCCCGCGGCAGGTGGCCTCTCCGCAGCAGCGTAGGTGCCCGGCCGACCGCCGAGAGTGCGCTCCGAGCTTCCTGGAAAACCAACTTCCGCTGCGCGCTGCATTGTACGCGGCGCTTCGTGATGTTGCAAGACAACTCGGGGGACCCTACCGACCCTCATAAGGTGTACATGGTCACCCCCGGGCCGGCGTGCGGAGGTGAGGAGGCCACGGCCAGGGCTGCCGGCAGGGAGACTTGGCTCTGTCCCGGGAGCAGCCGCTGGGTCGGATTTTCGGTTTTAGAAAACTGGCATGGGAGAGGCTGGTGCCAGATTGCTGGGGGATGGCGGGGCCGGGGTGAGGGCGTGTGGCGCGGCTAGCGGGGACTGGGGATTGCTGGGAGGAAGCTCATGGGCCTGTTGGGATCAGTGAAGGGGAAGTGCGGTTGAGCTTTGAGGAGCTGCCCAGGGATTCCCACCTAGGTGTCCCACTCCGGAGTCGCAAGTCCAGTGTTCCCCCAACCCTAATTCTCCCTCAGAAAGCCCAGACATTATTAGCCAGGGGGAGGACAAGGCCCTTGAAGATGCCCCACCTACAAGGGTAAGGTCACTGCCCTCTTGGATCCCACCTTGGGGCCGCCCCCTCTCACTGGGCTGGGGAGCTGCTGAGTTATGCTGGGACCGTCTGTCCTCTCCTGCAGGATGGGCTGGCCGGGCTGAGCCCTGAGCCCTGTGCCCCAAGCCCAGCCGGAGATGCTGGGGACCTACTGATCCAGGCTCTGCAGCAGAGCTGCCTGGAGGACCATGTGCTGAAAGCTGCGTGTGGGGTGGAGCCGATAGCCCCTGGGGCTCCTGGTGAGGGGCTGTTGGAGGGGGATGCTCTGCCCTGCAGAATTCTGTGTGCCGAGGGGAGGGACAGGCAGGACAGCAGAGTCCCCGGGGAGAGGGGGCCCGGGGGAGGGGGGTGCCCAGGAGGGACGGTGCTGGCCAGAGGTGGGCCATCATCCCTGCTGGGCACAGCTGAGCCTCCTCAGGTCCAAAGCTCCCTGCTTGGCAGTTGTGCCCGCCACAGTAAATGTGGCGCCACAGCCCCAGGCCCAGCTAACAGGAGCTAGGGGACATGTGGAAGGAAATGGGAGGAGCTGGCGGCTCGGGTGCCAGCTCAGGCCTGCCCTCCTCTCCAGACACGGGCCCACCCCCAGCCCCCTGGCAGCCCCGAGAGGCGGAGCCCCGCACCACAGCCTCCCCCAGTGCCTGCACCCTGATGGCAGGGCCTGTGCACGTGGCTGGTCCCACCTGCTCACAGCTCGGTCTGCACACACTGCCCAGCTTGGGGGCCCTGGACTTGACCATCACGTACAAGGGCCGAACAGTGCTGCAGGCGGTGGTGGGGCGCCCGAGCTGTGTGCTCCTGTATGGCCCCCCCGATGGAGGTGGTGGCGCTTCAGAGCACCAGCGAGTAGCCTTTCCCAGCCCCGCCCAGCTGCCCGACCAGAAGCAGCTCCACTACACAGAGAAGCTGCTGCAGCACGTAGCCCCCGGCCTGCAGCTGGAACTGCGCGGTCTCAGGCTGTGGGCCCGGCGCCTGGGCAAGTGTAAGGTCTATTGGGAGGTGGGAGGGCCCCTGGGCTCGGCCAGCTCCTCCACCCCCGCCCGCCTGCTGCCCCGGAACTGCGACACCCCCATCTTTGACTTCAGCACCTTCTTCCAAGGTCAGTGATGCACCTGCCCTGGGGCTGAGGGCCTCCCCGCCTCCCCCCACCCCCCCTCACCAAAGCCCTGTCCTGCAGAACTGGGGGAGTTTGAGGCCTGCCGGCGCCGGGGCTCCCCTCACTACACCATCTATCTGGGCTTTGGGCAGGACCTGTCAGTGGGAAGGCCCAAGGAGAAGAGCCTGGTCCTGGTGAAGGTGAGGTGGAGGGTCCCTGGGGTGGGGGTGGGGGGAGGGAGGGAGGCTGCACACAGCCCTCCCCCCGCCTGACCGCGCCCTCCCCACAGTTGGAGCCATGGCTGTGCCGGGCATACCTGGAGGGCGTGCAGCGCGAAGGCGCGTCCTCTCTGGACAGCGGCAGCCTCAGCCTCTGCCTTTCCAGCTGCAACAGCCTCTATGATGAACTGGAGCACTTCCTGGAGCACTTCCTGATGGAGGCGGAGCAGCCCGGCTAGGCTGGGCCCCCAGCCCCTCCCGATCTAATAAAAAGATCCCAAGAACCAGTGCTGGTGTCCTGACCAGGGGCAGGCTTGAGACTGAGGCTTGGGAGGGGCGCTGTGGATGCGAGGTTCACCCCACTGCTCGGGAAGCCCGTGGCCTGTGAGCCCAGGAAGGGAGCCCCCTGCCCCGTCCACGTAGGCCTCCTGTGCACACCCGTTCTCCTGACTTCACAGTGAAGAAACTCAGAGCATGCTTCAGAGCCAACAAGCTGCTCCAAGAGCGCAAGGGCCCTCAGGACACGTGTCCCCCCGCCCCCAGAGGGGGCAGCACCTGGGGCCCCTCTGCCGAGAACAGGGCTCCCCATCTGTGCTGCGCCCAAGGCCTGTCCCTGGCCTTCGAGACCCGCCAACACTGCTCTGCTTGGGAGGCGGACCCAAGTGTAAACCCGAGCAATTACTCACAAAACACAGCGAGCAGACGAGGGATCCTGGGGCCAGACGGCTGCCTGTGGGAGAAGCGCCGCCCGCCCGCCCGCCCCACCTTTGGTTTCTCATCACCAAAGGCTTTGCCTTTCAAGTACTGAGCCAATCAAGACATTTCTAAAGATAATCCGTTTCTGATAAATTAGAACACGATGGGAACAGTGTGTGTCTATAATGTACATAGAAAAGTCCAGTTTTAAACTGTGAGCAAGACAGGTGCACAGACCACGTGCGATCACAGGAACCCTGGAAACGGGAGGGCGAGTGGCCCGGAGTTTTCTGCTTCGGCTACTCCAGCCAGGAGGGCCCCGGGCAGGCCTCAGCCCTCGGCACCCTGGGCAGGCGGCTCCTCACCGGCCTCGGCCCGCCGGTGTCTGCGCATATGCCTGTACTTGTCCACGTAGGCCTTCACCAGGTTGCCCACCTTCACGGGGTTGATCTCCCCACTCTTGCTGTGGCAGATCTGGGGGAGTGGGGCACAGTTACCCGGATGTCCCTGCAAACCCGCGTGGTCAGGGATCGTGGGGATGGAGCCCTGGGGACCACGCCATGAGGGACAGCAGGCAGCCTGACGTGCACCTGCCTGCTCTGCCCCCCTCAAGGGCTGCTGAGGGTCCCACTGAGATCAGCTGGTATGTCCATCTCTCAGGGTCTCACTTCCTACCCATGAGCTGGGTTAAACATCTTGTGTCACTTAGCCTCTTTAACTAAAGTCACGAGGACACAGTCGTAAGCCCCTCACAAACACCAGCATTTTATACCCCCGAAGCATCAATGAGGCGTGGCTACAACTGGCCTGAAGCTGCGCCCAGGATGTGGCCCAGCGACCCTGGGGCCGGAGCCCCTCTCTCTGGGCTCACGGACCCCACACCCACCTTCTGCACGGCCTTGCGCAGAATGTCCTTGTACTCGTCCTTTGTCACCTCCCTCTTCTGGTAGAAGGGCTTGATGGCCAGCTTCACCTCCTCCACAGCCCGCTCTTGCACGTGCAGCTTCTTCATGTACTGGGGGGGACACTTGTGAGACCACTGGCCCCTGGCTTCCCACCCACCCACCCGCGCCAGTCCCTGGAGGAAGGAGGGGCGGGACTCACCTCCTCGTTCTTGGTCTTCTCCGAGGCTGGCCTGGGAGCAGCCGTTCTCTCCTCGGAGCTGTTGGCAGCAGCGGTGGGCACAGTGGCAGCATGACCAGCTGGCTCTGAGGCTGCAGTCAGGACGGTGGGCACCGGGGCCGGGCTCTGGGCCGCCCCGCAGCCCATCAGGGGCAGGCTCCCCTGCAAGAGGAACTGGACCGCGGGCTGGCTGACAGGTGCGTATGGTGGGACACTCGAAGGCAGAGCCGGAGTGGGGGGCAGGTTCAGGCTCTGTACCTGGGCGAGAGCACAGCCCGCTCAGCCCCTGCAGAGCTCGCTGCCCCAGTGCCCAAGACAACGTGCTCCCAACCCCCACGCCCGAACCACTAAAAGCCCCAGCAGAAAGGGGCTGGTGCATGAGGCCCTCAGCCCCAACCCGGCCCAGCTTGAGTGGCCTGAGCCCAACGCCACATCCCTGCAGGCCAGGCGCCCACCTGAGAAGGGTCAGCATCAGGAAAGACAGGCTCTGGAAGCACATAACCAGGGGGAGGGGGCTCAGAGAAGGGAGCCTGCTGGAACGCAGCCACGGGGCCCGTGTCCTCGGTTTCCCGGGGCTTCTGCGGCCTGTGAAGCGGCGTCCCTGAGGGCCAACACAGGGGGGTGGGTGCTCTGTGGCCACGCCAAAAGGCTGTTTCCTGGCTGGAAAATTCCAGAAAAGCATCCCAGCAGCAAGGACCACAGGTCAGGCCGTGGCCATCTCCCTGCATGACCAAGGAGGCCCGTGAGCCATCCAGGGAGAAGACTCCGTGGTGGTCGCTCTGAGCCATCCTTGTATCCCGCCCCGTTGCCCCGCCCCGCCCAAGCGCCTACTCACGCAGGCCTCTGTCCTCAGCCGGGGCACCGCTCTCCACCTCCTGGAGGTCCCAGGTGACTCTCTTCACCAGCGCCTTAGCCCGCAGCAGGGGGTTCTGAGAGGGACCCTCCTCCTTCCCCGCAGGCGCCCCACCCATGGCTTGGCCTCCCAGAGCGCAGGGAGCTGTGGCTGCTTCGGCCGCGTCCTGCTGGAGCAAGTGCTCCTCTCGAGGGCCCTCCATCCTGGGCAGGGGCTGTGCCACATCTTCACCGTGGATCCGAGACACCTCCCTGCGGATGATGGCCACGGCCAGGCCAGCGTCGTGCTGCTGGCCAGCCGGGGGCCCAGTGGGCTTGGGCAGGAGGCCTCGCTCTGGGGAGGAGTCCGTGCTCTCCGGGGAGGGCGGGGAGCTCATGTCATCAAGCTGCATGAAGATGGCTTCGTTTGAAAAGTCCTCGAAGAGGTGCCCCGCCTCCACGGAGTCACCGTAATCCAGATCCTCGGGGGGGTACTCGGCTGGCACCTCCAGGACTGGGGGGACCTTTGTGGGGGGCTTGTCGGCCTCAGACCCCTCCAGCAAGGCATCTGTTCCTGCCAAGGCCAGGGGCCTGGCCGGGGGCTCCCTGTCCAGCCTGGGCTCCCCCTGGGGAAGGGGTGCCGGAGAAGCCTCTTTCGGAGCCAACTTCCTCTCCGGGGAGCGGGGGCGGGGCCGTGGGCGCTTCTCACGGGACCGAGGCCGCCGGTGCTCCCGGGGCCTGTGCTCGGGGCTGGGTGACCTGGACCTACGCCGCCTCCTCTCCCAGGAGCCTCGCCTGTCTCGGAGCCGCGCGGCACTCTCCCTGTCGGGCCGCTCCCTCCTCTCCCGGGGGTGCCTGGGCCTCCGGGCTCTCTCCAGGCTGCTGTGGGGTGAGCACTCCCTCCCCCGAGACCGGGACCCCGACCGCCGCCTCTTCTTCCTCCTGCCCTCGCGATGCTCGTGGGAGGAGCTGCCGGGGCTGCCGGAGCGGGAGCGGGACCTCCGCCGGCCTCGGCCCCAGGAGCCCCTCCTCCTCTCCCTGCTCTTGTCCTTGGCCTTTCTCCGCTTGGTGCGCTCGCGGCTGCTGGAGCGGTCGCTGGAAGACCTCCGATCCCGGGCCTTGGGCCGGTGCCTCTTGGCCTGGTCCTCACCTGCCGGTGGCGACGCAGACCGCGAGCTCCTGTCCCCCGAGCGCGACGAGCGGGACCCTGAGCGGGCCCTCCGGTGCTCCCTGGTGGCGACCCTCGGCCTCTGGGCTTTCTTCCCACCGCGGGAGCTGGACCTGGAGCGGGAACGGGTGGGGGACCGCAGCTCCACGACCCTGTGGGTGGTTGCGGGCAGGGCGTCCGGACTGGGTGGGGCGTCCGGCTCCACCGCAGTCACACAAGTCACCGTCCGCCCCTCTGAGCCAAAGAAGGAGCTACGGGGTGGTGGGTCCTCGTCCCCCCAGGGCTCTGGCGGGGACGGCCTCTGTGCTTGTGCCACGGGCTCCTCCTCGCCCTGGAGCTCGGGCAGGCCGCAGGGCCCCTGGGGGGGCTCGGGCTCCTTCCCCATGCCGGTCTGCACCGTGTAGGAGGTGACGCAGCGCACGGGCGGCAGCACGGGGGCCTTGGGGCTGTCAATGGAGATGGTGCGTGTGATCTCAGAGGGCAGGAGGCCAGAGCCCGGGTGCTCGGGGCTGCTGCTGGCCGAGCTGGAGTCAGAGCCCGTGGGGTTGAAGGGGTCATAGATCTCGCTCTTCAGCTGCTTCGTCTTCCTGACGGAGAAGAGGGGCACAGGGCTCTCTCTTCTCTGCACCTTGCTGTCCACGGGCCGGAACGTGTTACAGAAGCCGGGGCTGAGGACTCTGCCGGAATGGGCTGTGTTCCCAGGAATGTTGATCCTGAAGCTCTCGAAGGTGGAGCCGACACCCTTCCCCCGGGAGGGGCCCAGCGGGGCAGGGGGCTGGGGGCCGCCCCCCGAGCGCGTGCTGGGCTCCTGAGCGCCCCTGCTGCTGGGCTCACCCTCCGCCCTGGCGCCACAGCCAGGCTGCCTGGGGCCCTCCCTGCCCGTCAGCCGGCTGATGCAGGAGCTGGGAATCTCGACTCTCTGCCCGCCGGCAGGGACCTCGCCCACCCGCCTGTCGTCTCTCCTGATCTTTGGTATCCTGGGGAGCTCGGAGATGTCCGTCCTCCTGGGAGCTGGTCTCAGGGCCTGTCCCAGCACCGTGCTCTCGGAAGGCAAGTTAGAGCTACCATTCGAGGTCTTCAATGCCGCAGACCTAAGAGGTGGAGGGTGCTTGCTGTCGCCGTTAAATCGGGGGCCGTCACTTTGTTTTAAGCTGGGTCTGCTCACGCTGGACAAGGTCTGAGCCTGGCCTGACTGAAGGGTCACCAAGGAGTCCAGTCTCACAGCTGCCCCCAACGTGAGCGCAGGGACATGGGCGGGGGTGGGCGGGGCCGGGGGTGTGCCTGGGGTAGCTCTGCCTGGACAGCTGGACCCCAAGCTCTCTGGCCCGCTTCCTGACTGAGTCCCTCTGGGCTGCAGGCAGGCCCCAGACCCGGCGCCTTCTGCCCCTCTGGATGGACCAACTGAGTTTCGCTGAAAAGAAACTGGCGCTAAAAGACAAAAGGCAAACAGCCATCAGTCCCCACCCCCATCCTTAAAAAGCTCCACCCTCCTCAGAACACCCTCCCAACGGTGCACGGTTTCCACTCCCGCTCACTCTGGCTGGGCACAGGGACGGGGCTGGAGGCTCGCTCTGCTGCTGCCCACCAGCCCCTTCTGCTTCACACGCTATCTTCACACTATTCGTGGATCAGAAGGAGCCTGAGCCCGTGATGGACACTTGAAAACAGGGTCTACCAATGACCACGCCCATGCAGCCTACCCTGCCCTCCATGGCCAGATCCCCCCAGGCCCGAATCCCGCTGGGGCCCAGATCCGTGGAGAGGGCTCCACGCTGGTTCCTGGGGCTGTGAGAACAGACAGCAGCTGCTGACGGCAAGGAGGGCCTGTGGGCTGCCTGGTAACTCCCCCAACAGATGTGTTATCAGAAAGCGATGGGACAGGCATCTTCAGTCCCTCAGCACCCTCACCTACACTCGGAAGCAAACCCTAGAGCCGCTGGGTCACACCACACGACTGTCCCTGGAGGAACGCACGTCCTCATCTCCAGGCGCGCAGAGGTGGGGACGGCGGGCCGTGCGCAGGGGCTCCTCACCTGCCCTCTTGGCGCTGAGGGAGCCATCGCGGTGGATGACGATGTCGGCGCCGTTCATCATCAGGAAGCTCTGGCCCGACAGGATGCTCCCCAGCAGGTCAGGGCCGGGGTCCGCATCCACTTCCGGCTGGGGCGCCATGGCGGGAGCGCTCCTCCTGCAGGGCAGACCCGGGGCAGGCCCAGCGGTCACGGCCCTCCTGCCCACGCGCCCCCACACCCAGGCAGCAGGCGGTGGCCCCGAGGGGAGGGGTGAGACCCACCCAGCAGCTCGGACTAAAGGAAGATGGGGTGGGGGGGTGGAGTCGTCCAAGGCTTTGGCCCCGGCTCCACTCACTGACAGGCAGGAGCTCGTGAGCAACGCCGACTGGTAGAGTTGGTTAAGTCTTTCTTTTGGAGGGTCAAACAGAGAAAAAGCTTGGCTCCCTGCCCGGCCCCTCCCTGCTGTGGGTTCTACAGCAGAGCTAGGCACACGGAGGCAGCCTCTGGGGCTGTCACCTCGTCCCTGTGCCCTCGGCTTGGGACTGGCCGCAGCACTTCCTCAACCGAGAGCCAGAGGACAGGCCACAGGAGAGGCCGTGGGTGCCGGGTGGCAGAGCGCCAGCCCAACATGGAGCCTACGGTCCTTGCACGCCTGGGGCCCCACCCCACACCACCGCCCCGGCCATCCTGTCCCCCGGGACACACCTGGAGAGCCCCATGGAGACGGGCCTGGCCACAGGCTGGTGCGAGCGCAGGGCTGACCGGGACAGGACCCTCCTCTTGACGCTCAGAGGGGAAGCGGGGCTCGGAGACGCCTCTTCACTGCTGGAGGAGGACACGTGCCAGAGGGCACGGCGTGACCCTGCACACCGAGGCCCGGGGGCCGCCCCCCACCTCTCAGCAGCGCGGGGCCCAGGCGGACTAAGCACTACCCCCACGGCAGCCCCCGTGACTCAACAATGAACCCAGGCCCCGTGCAGCGGTTTTCTGTCAGCAGCTGCCCGAGTCTCTGGGCGGGGACGGGGTGGGGGACAGGTGAGCAAGTTAGATCTTTCTCCAAATTAGGGGACGAGTAGGTACAGAATTCTGAGAACAACTCGGAAGCAGGAATTTCACAAATGCGAATTCTGAGGCTGAGCCATGCCTCCACCAGAAGCGACATGCCCACGGGCCTAGGAAAAGAGTGAGCCCCCCCCAGTTCCCCCTCTGCAGTCACCTGTCGAAGGGGTCCAGCTCATAAGGGTCTCCAAACAGGGAGAGAGAGGCTGCCCCGATGTCTGCACGCATCAGCCCCAGAGAGGGGTCTGCAGGCTTGTACACCGAGGGGATGCAGGCTCCATGGGCTGGCCTGCGGAGGCCCAGCGTCCGTGCGATGCGGGAACGAGCTGTGGCTTCATTCTGAACCCAGGGGACAGAGGGAGAAACACTGATCCACAGGGCTGAAATCTACAGCCTCCATTCCAACTATGAATCCGCAGCACCAAACACGGCCGACCGAGTAGCCACAATCCTGCAGCCTGAGGGTCACGTGTACTCATCACACGTGAGGACCCCGCCTGGGCCTCACCCCCACCTGGCTCACACCGGATGCCGGCACCCCAGGGAACAAGCGCCTTGACGGGTTGTAGCCCAGCTCCTTGCGCCCCCCGCGGTCCCAGGAGCCGCTCTGCGGGGCCCAGAACACATCTTGTCTCAGCCCCATCTTCAATCCGTGCTGCAGAAACGTGCATATTTATCTGTGAATCTCTAAGTAATTATAAAAAAAGGGTCCTTCTACGACTCCCACTATCTACCCACACACAGGACTGAAGCTCGCCCAGCGTGATCCCCCATCCGACGCTACCTTTATCTTCTTCCCTTTACTCTTCTTCACACGGCCCTGGCGTTTCCTGGACCTCGTCCCCGAGCTCCTGCTCTTCACAGATGATCTGGACTGGGTTTTCTTTCTTCCCGACACTTTCCTCCGTCTTCCTACAAAGAGCACATTGACAGCGCACACTTCACTGTGCGCCCCACCCCAGGTGTCCCCCCCAAGACCCAGCGGACGACAACTGTCCATCCCGGCCTGGGGCCTTCCTCTTTTTATTTTTTTTTGTTATAGGGTTTTACATACTTCGTCACAGAGGAGGGGAGGGGGAAGGCAGTGCAAAGCAAAAACAGAGTAGGTCTGAGCCTACTTTGATTTGTAGACCTCATTATTAGAACCGGCAGATTATTTTACACAATTATGAAACAGAATTAAATTAGAAAACACAAACCCTAATAATCAAAAGTAAAAGGAAACACTGGCTCCCAGCTCTGTATCCACTTGGTGGTCTCACCCTGGAGAAGCACTCTCCCAGAGGCTTGGAAACAGACGACCTCACGGTACGTGTCCAGTAAAACGTATCCTGAGGATTACATTGCAAACCCAGCAGCGCTCCGTCCCCCTCGGCCACCCTGGGGCGCTACGGGCTGACTGGGGACGAGCCATGGCAGCCACAGGGCGCCCTAGTTCAGTGATGCTCCAGCACCCCCGAACTCTCAAGAACCCCAGCAGAGAAACAGCAGGTTCTGAGAAGACGTGTGCTGTTAAAGCACTTCCGCTACACTTGAATCTGTGATCTCGCGATGAAGCTAAAAGCCCTACCTGATCTCCACTGAAGGATGCTACAAGCAGCTCGGGGGTTCTGAGAACTGCTCAACAAAGGAAACAGACGGAGGCGCCAGCGAGCCCGTGCTGTCCACGGAAACTGCACTCCTGGAAGCAGCCCGTCAGGAGGAAGCCTCTCCTTCACCTCCTCCGTCACTTCATGGATCTGAGACCTGAGCCCCGGGGCTGCCTGACTGTGAACAGAGAGCCTGGCGGAGCTGCCCGCTGGGAGGACCCCCAACCCCAACCCAAGCAACCCTTCAGACACCCCACCAACCCAACGAGACGCCCACCGGCACCTGAGCCAGCCTCGGGGCTCCAGCCGCCCAGCCGGAGCAGGTGAGACCTGCCCACGAGGGATGCGCCGGGATAGGAGACCCTGCATCACCCCCAGTCAGGAGGACACAGAGACACTTAACAGGCAGCCACTAGTGCAACACAGATCTCCTTTGGCTCGAGATTCAAGTAAACTATTTTTTTTAATTCCATCACAATTTGTGACACAATGAGAACTTTCAACCCCGACCAGCTATTTCACCGTGTCGCTGCGCAATCACTGCTCATCTCCTCGAGTGTAACAACGGCCTCGTTGTTCAATCAAAAGAAAGACTCCCTCTTCCAGAAACATATTGTGAGACACTTAGAGACAAAATGAGGATCTGCTTCAAAATAACAGAGGGGGAGGGGGTGGAGAGAGACGAAGCAGCCCTGGCCAGGAGTCACCAGGCCATGCCAAGACGGTCACAGGGTGCTGTTCCTGTCTCCCTGCACTTCCACAGTGTGACTACGTCTGTAAAAAGTGCGAAACATTGGGCTTCTCTGGTGGTGCAGTGGTTAAGAATCTGCCTGTCAATGCAGGGGACCAGGGTTCCGAGCCCTGGTCCAGGAAGATCCCACATGCCGCGGAGCAACTAAGCCTGTGCGCCACAACTACTGAGCCTGCGCTCTAGAGCCCGCGAGCCGCAACTACTGAAGCCCGCGCACCTAGAGCCCGTGCTCCGCAACAAGAGAAGCCACCGCAATGAGAAGCCTGCGCACCGCAACAAAGAGTAGCCTCCGCTCGCCACAACTAGAGAAAGCCCGCACGCAGCAATGAAGACCCAAAGCTGCCAATAAATTAATTAAATAAATAAAATTTTTTTTTAAAGTGTGAAATATTCACAGCAAAGATGTAACAGCCAAGCGTGGGGGCCACTCGGGACAAAGGGAGAAGTGAGCCCGTCTCTCCAGGAGCTGCAGCACCTCCAGCTCTTATCCTGGGACGGGTCTGTGAAATGCAAGGGAGCAACTACTGGGACTGAGAATTGAGACCCTGGACATGAGAGGAGATCCAGACAGAAAATACGAGAAGCAAAACCTCTCTCATCCTGAACTTCAAGGCAGTGATCAGCGTGACCTCGGGGTACAGCTCCTGGCTCCAACCACTACACGGGGTTGCGAACCAGGACCGCCCACCGGCGGCCCTTGGGTGTCTTCTCTGTGCTCAGCTCTTCGGGGGCGCGGGCTCTCCGGGAGCACATACGCGCTCGGCACCTGGCGGGGCCACGCAGGGCAGCGGAACCTGACACACACACGCCCGCTGGGGGTGGGGAGGACGAGCGTGGGCAAGAACGCGGCACAGCTACAACACGCACGTTGCTGATGGGAGCGCAGGGGGTGAGTCACCTCCAACACACGTTCACTGGTTGCACCAACTAGTCTACTGCTCTCTACCGACCCAGAGCAGCGGAAACACCTGCCTGCAGGAAAGATACTCACAGCAGCTTCATTACAGAACCAACCCAAATGCCCGGCACAGGCAGGTGGACAAGCTGGGGTGGTTCGTGCCGTGGCATGTTCCTCACCAATAAACAGAAATTAACCCCAGACACCCACTACACAGGCCCCCAATCACTGTGCTAAGCGACAAACCAGAGCACACACTCAAGACCTCACAAGTGAGAACCGAGGATGGCACAGCTAGTGCCAACGACAGGACGGCAGGTGCCTGGAGGGGCTGCCTGGGGAGTGGGGGCACCGGCTGGAAGCCTCGTCGGTCTCACCGGGAACCATATGCCCAGAGTGGGTGTGCTCATCACAGAAAACGTATGTCTCAATAATGTTGATTTTTAAAAGACCACAGATTGCAACCCACTGAAAAAACAGGAAACCACATCTACTGGTTTAAATGAATAGTCAAGGAGAAAAAGGAAAGCTCTTCTTCGGAGAATTCCAACCCATGAATATAACTGGAGCACAGACCCAGAAATCGCCAAGGATGTTAAACTGGGGTGAAAGCTTCTCCCCAGGCAGGGATGTCGACTACCAAAGAAAAACGGAACTTACTGGGACAAAATTACCGAGACTAACACAGAAAAGAACTAGAAAACGTGAACAGCGCCAAAACCAGCAAAGACACTGAATTAATCATTTTAGCTGTTCCCACCCAGAAAAGCCAGGCATGGGACTTCACCTGTGTGTTGCCCAATTTAGAGAAAATCGCGAATCTTCCACAAGGTCCTTGGGGGCTCTTCCCCGATCAACTTCGGGGAGGCTGTGCCACCCTGATGCACATGCAGGGCGCTGCTGCATGGACAGCACCCTGGGGGGTTCAGCGGGAAGGACCAGACCCAGACCCCTGGGCCTGCAGGGCCTTCTGCGCGATGGTCTGCGGAAACCAGGCTACAGGAATGGCAGCCACCACTGGAAGCCAGAGACCGAGCCAGGCCTACCTGCTTTCCTCCTCCGACGGGCAGGGGCTCGCGGCCCGGGGTGCTGGTACACGGCTGTGCTCAGTCCAGCGGCCACAGCTTCGATGGTCTCGTCCAGCAGAGGAGACATGAGGTACCTCGGGACGTGCTGCACAGCACGGGACGGCGCTGGTCAGGGGGGCCGGAGCCGCCTCAGGCCCCTCGAGGGAGCCCTGAGGAGCCCCCTGAGCCCCCGGGAGGCTGGACGCCTCAGCCTGGCAGCAGCAGACATCAAGCAGGCTGCTGGGGGCTCCCCAAGGGCCCAGTGGGAAGTGGGGTCTGGGAAGGCCTCCCGAGGAGCAGGCCGGGCAAGGATGCAGAACAAGGAGGGCTTGCGGGCCTCAGAGTGGAGGGTGGAGGTGCCAGGAGGGACTGTGGGCATCTGTGGTGGGGTCCCGGGACCACGTTCCCCATGAAGTCCTCTCAGCTCCTCTCAGTTCAGTACTACGGCCTTGGCAGGTGACAGCTGCAAGGCAGGGGACCCCCGGCAGCTTCCACGATGCACCCATGGGCTGGGCCACCAACCAGTGGCCGGACCCGACTGCCCAGCACCCCCAGGGCCAGCTCTCCACTGCTTCCGCCGCCTCAGGCCCACTTGGCTTTGTTCCCTGCACGTGGCCAGGATGCGAGGCCACCAGCACCCACCTGGATCCTCCTGGCTGTGGAGATCCGGTTCCGGTTCACCGTCGCTCGGACCCTCTCGCTCTGCCGTGTCCTGGCGATGGCCCGGGTCCTCCCTGCGTGTGGCTGAAGCCGGCTGGTGGTGGGCACTACGTCGGCCAAGAGCAGGGAAACCTCCTCCTCGCTCACGGGACCCGCGTCTTGGAAGAAAACACCCTGGGCTGACATGCACTCCGCTGAGCCCTGGCCCTGGTAGGAGGACTCTGGGAAACGGGGCACAGGGGGTGTCTCCCTGGAGCTTGGGCTCCTAGACCCCCATCAGCCAACCCCCTGTCTCCAGCCCGTGCCCCGCCCAAGGAGTGCAACCGAAAGCCGCCCCTGCTGGAGAGCCGGACACGATCTCCCTGGGACGAGGGGCCGGCCCACAGGAAGGGTCCGGGCCACCTGAGGGGGGGCAGTGTGTTACCCGCAGCAGGGGCGGCCCCGGGGGCAGCACATTCCGGACAGAACCACTCGTCCACTGGCACCTCCTGGAGAGGGGGGTCCAAACACTCCATGTGGTACCTAGGAAACGAGACGGTGTCCCCAGCCTCACTGTCCCAGCCAAGCGAGCCCTATGACAGGCCTCCTGACAACACACCCTGCTGTGATCTCGTGGCCCCCCAATCCACGTGTGGAAGCCCTAACCTCGCAACGTGACGGCACCTGGAGACGGCCTGTGGGGGTGACGAAGGTTAAGTGAAGTCATGAGGGCGGGGCCCTGACCAGGGACACAGCGCCCCCTCCCCGACCGTGAGCTCTGCCAGGACTGACTTGGATGCCCCCACCCGAGGCCAAGGGGGAGTCCGCCTGCTCAGAGGGCCTGCGCGCTTGGAGCTGCAGTCACCTGTCTTCTCACTCTCCCACTGGCATTCTGGGTGGACGGACCCCCACCGCAGGCTTCTGGGCATCTCTGCCCTCCAAGGGGACCCTGACGGCCGCCAAACTCTCCCCAGGGGACGTACCATCTGGAGGGACAGAGCTAAGAGAGTGGCAGCTGGACCCTGACGGCGGCGGGGTGGCAGCCACCATCCTGGGAGGCCAGTCTCCGAGGAACTAACACCCCGCACGGCAGCGCCACCCAACAGCGTCTGCTTTTCAGTTGCTGGAGGAGCCACCGCTAGCATGGGCCGCCGGTGCCGGAACCCTCCAAACTCCACCCCCGTGTCCGAGATGGCGCCGAGCCAGGCCAGGTGGAAACCAGCGCCGAGCCCACACTGAACATCCGAGCCCAGGCTGGACTCGGCTTTGAGGCCGTGTGCTGCTCACAGCCCTGCCCTGCCTGAGGGTCCAAGACAGACCCACAGGGCGAAGCTTGCCCCGACCCCCTGGCTGGACCTCACCCGAGCACCCCGGGACGGACGGCGGGAGGCTGCTCCTCCTGGGACGCGGCAGGCTGGCACCAAGGACCGGGGAGCACCCAGAACCCCAACTAGGTTTCAGCCTGAGAAGATCCTCCAGGATATGGTCTCAGGAACAACATCCAAGAACTGAGTGGCAGCTTCTGACAGTGTCCCCAGGATCGAGCGCGGTTCAACCCTGTTCTCGCCACCAAGCCCCAGGGCCTGAGAGCGGAGGCTGGCGGGGGTGACAGGCACCCCGCCCAGCCAGTCTGCACCCACTAGTCCCTCCACGGAGGAGATGGCTGAGGGCTCAAACCCAGAAGAGCCCCATGATCGCCCAGTAGGACCGGCCTGCAGTGCTCACTTGAGCACAAGGATGACCTCCTCCCACCGGGAGAGCCACAGCCATGCGGCACAGAGAGGTCCTCCCTCGAGAATAAATACCGCTACATAAAACACAAATGGGGGAACTCCATGGCGGTCCAGTGGTTAGGACTTGGCAATTTCACTGCCAGGGTCCGGGTTCAATCCCTGGTCGGGGAACTAAGATCCCAAAAGCCACGGAGCACGGCCAAAAAAAAAAAAACCAAGGCAAAACCCCCCACAGATAATCTGTACCTTGCTTCATACAACAGTGAAAGAACCTGGCATATTCATGTATCTATAGACAGGCTTGTGAGTTACTCATTTAAAAATGAGGAACAGGGCTTCCCAGGTGGCACAGTGGTTAAGAATCCGCCTGCCAATGCAGGGGACACAGGTTCGAGCCCTGGTCTGGGAAGATCCCACATGCTGTAGAGCAACTAAGCCCATGCGCCACAACTGCTGAGCCTGCACTCTAGAGCCCGCGAGCCACAACTACTGAAGCCTGTGCTCTAGAGCCCGTGCTCCACAACAAGAGAAGCCACCGCAATGAGAAGCCCGCACACTGCAACAGAGAGTAGCCCCCACTCGCCGCAACTAGAGAAAATCCACGCGCAGCAACCAAGACCCAACACAGGCAAAAATAAAAAATAAATAAATTTATATTAAAAAAAAATTTCAGTTGCATCTCCCATTATTAAAGAAAAATGAGTAACAGTGATCTTAGACTTGTAGACTTGTGACTTTAGTTGAAAGACTTAACTGTAAGAAAATTTAGCTAATGGCAAATATTAGCAGTGAGGATATTCAGAAGCATACGAGTCACTATATGTTTTACCAGTTTTAATGTTTTAGGTCTATCGCAATTTTCATGTACTTGTTTTATCTGTTCAATTCAAGCACATAAAAAAAAATAAGTTTATAAATATACTTTACAACAAAAAATATTTTTGATGAAGTTGCAAAAATCCCCGAGTCACTGTTAAGACTACTAAAATTGGGGCTTCTCTGGTGGCGCAGTGGTTAAGAGTCCGCCTGCCGATGCAGGGGACACAGGTTTGTGCCCCAGTCCAGGAAGATCCCACATGCCGTGGAGCGGCTGGGCCTATGAGCCATGGCCGCTGAGCCTGCGCGTCCAGAGCCTGTGCTCCGCAACGGGAGAAGCCACAACAGTGAGAGGCCCGCGTACTGCAAAAACAAACAAACAAACAAAACACTACTAAAATTGAAACAATTTTTTTTTTGGCCACACCATGCGGCATGTGGGATCTTAGATCCCTGACTAGGGATTGAACCTGACCCCCTGCACTGGAAATGTGGAGTCTTAACCAATGGACCACCAGGGAACTCCCTGAAACAGAACCTGATATAAAGAATTAACATAATCAAGGATTGTAGGCTCAGACAAGGCAATCCCAAGAAAGAACTGAGCTAGAGGTATCACCCTCCCTCACTTCAGACTATGCTACAAAGCTACCGTAATCAAAACAGTACAATACTGGCTCAAAAACAGACACACAGAAAAATGAATCAGAAAAGAGACCCCAGAAATAAACCTACACTTACATGGTCAATTAATCTACAACAAAGGAGGCAAGAATATACAGTTGAAGAAAGACAGTCTCTCCAATAAGTGGTGCTCGGAAAGCTGGACAGCTTCATGTAAAAGAATGAAATAGGACACTTTCTCACACTGTATACAACAATAAACTCAAAATGGATTAAAGACCTAAACGTAAGATTGGAAACTATAAAACTCCTAAAAGAAAACAATAACAGAACACTCTTTGACATAAGTCACAGCAATATTTTTGGGGATCTGTCTCTCAAAGCAAAGAAAACAAAAGCGAAAATAAACAAATGGGACCTAATTAAACTTTAAATCTTAACTTTTGCACAGCAAAGGAAACACTGACAAAACGAAAAGACTTCCTGAATGGAAGAAAATATTTGCAAATTACATGACCAACAAGGGATCAACATCCAAAATATATCAACAGCTCATACAACTCAATATCAAAAAAAGTGATTAAAACATGGGCAAAAGACAGCAGACATTTTTCCAAAGACGACATACAGATGGCCCAAAGGCACATGAAAAGATGTTCAACATTGCTAATCATCAGAGAAATGCAAATCAAAAGCACAATGAGACAACACATCACACCTGTCTGAATGGCTTTCGTCAGAAAGGGCACAAATAGGGTTTCCCTGGTGGCGCAGTGGTTGAGGGTCCACCTGCCGATGCAGGGGACACGGGTTTGTGCCCCGGTCCAGGAAGGTCCCACATGCCACAGAGCAGATAGGCCCGTGAGCCATGGCAGCTGAGCCTGCGCGTCCGGAGCCTGTGCTCCGCAACGAGAGAGGCCACAACAGTGAGAGGCCCGCGTACCGCAAAAAAAAAAAAAATAAGACCACAAATAACAAATGTTGGCGAGGATGTGCAGAAAAGGGAGCTCTCTTGCACTGGTGGTGGGACTGTAAATTGGTGCAGCTGCCATGCAGAGCAGTATGGAGGTTCCTGAAGAAACTAAAAATAGAACTACCATATGATCCAGCACTTCCACTCCTGGGTACTTAAGAAAATGAAAACACTAATTCAAAAAGATACATGCACTCCAGTGTTCACAGCATTATTCACAAAAGCCAAGATATGGAAGTAACCCAAGTACCCATGAACAGACAAATGGATAAAGAAGAAGTGGTGTACACAAACACACACCCTCAGCCATAAAAAAGACTGCAATTCTGCCATTTGCAAAAAACATGAATGGACCTGGAGAGTGTTACACTTAGTGAAATAAGTCAAAAGAGAAAAACAAATACTCTATGTTATCGCTTATATGTGTAACGTAGAAATGAAACAAACCACCGTATGTGATAAAACAGAAACAGACTCAGATATAGAGAACAAAGTAGTGGTTAACAGTCAGTAGAGGGGAGTCGGGGAGCAAGGCAGGGGTATGGGTGGGATTAAGAGATACAAGCTACTCTGTATATAATAAGGTACAAGGATACACTTCACAGCACAGAGAAGTAGAGTCAATGTTTTATAATAACTTTAGAGCATAACTGATAAAAATTTTGAATCACTGTTGTACACCTGAAACTAATATAACTCTATAAACCAACTATACCTCAATTTTTAAAAAAATGCATGCTATGTTCCACTCAATTTTGTTACGAACCTAAAATTGCTCTGAAAAATAAAATCTATTTAAAAAAAAAAAAAAAGGACCGTAAGCTCCATTTAAAAGCTTAAGGGTGTAGGGGGGCTTCCCTGGTGGCACAGTGGTTGAGAATCTGCCTGCCAATGCAGGGGACAGGGGTTCGAGCCCTGGTCTGGGAGGATCCCACATGCCGCGGAGCAACTGGGCCTGTGAGCCACAACTACTGAGCCTGCGCGTCTGGAGCTTGTGCTCCACAACAAGAGAGGCCGCGATAGTGAGAGGCCCGCGTACCGTGATGAAGAGTGGCCCCCACTCACCGCAACTAGAGAAAGCCCTCGCACAGAAACGAAGACCCAACACAGCCAAAAATAAATAAATAAATATTAAAAGAAAAAAAAAAAAGAAAAAACGCCTAAGGGGGGAACTCCCTGGCAGTCCAGTAGTTAGGACTCGGTGCTTTCACTGCTGAGGGCCCGGGTTCAATCCCTGGTCAGGAAACTAAGATCCCACAAGCCACGCAGCAAGGCAAAAAGGAAAGAAAAAAAAAAGGGATAAAAGCTTAAGAGAAAATCAAGGCTTTGTGAGTGAAAACTCCGACAGCCTCATCCAGGGCTCCCCAGCTTCCTCAAGGCCACTGGAAGGCACACAGGCTCGTCTGGCACAGGGAACCCAGGCCAAGAAGGCAAGGCTGGTGACGAGGGCCAGGCCAGGCCAAGGGGTGTGGCGGCCAGTACCAGGCCTCTCCTTCCCACCACGTGTGGGCTCTCAGGCAGCATCCAGCTGTCCCAGGCCCCTCCTTCTCAGGCCCCGAGCAGCCACCATCACTGGGGAAAAGGGTGCAGTCTGCGTGTGAGCAGCGTTCTGAATGCTGCCACCCCCGTGGCCCCACTCGGTCATGGAGTGTGACAGCAAGAGCCGTGAGCTGGACACACGGGTCTGCAGGTCACCCAAGGCTCTGCTTCTGCCCTCCAGCCCCAGACCGACAACAGGCTAGAGGGGACCCGCTCAGACATGGCCAACTTCCGGGACTCCAAAGGGGCAAGGAGCAGCAAGGTCAGGCAACCGTGTCACCAAACACGGATGCAAGCTGAGACTGGTGAGAAAGGAGGGAGGAACGCATTGCATTCTCAGCTGTGTGAGCACCGAGGGCGGGGCTCAGAGGAAGGTGGGAGATGCTGCCAGGCCCGGGGAGGGTGACCTGCTGTCTCAGTGCAGGGAGGTGGCAGGTAGTGGGCCCCGGTGGGCAGCCCAGGCAGTGTCTGCATTGGGACAAGCACAGGCCCCACAGGTGCCCGTCCTCCAGGGCTTGTGCTGCTCCAGCACAAGGAAAGGGCCTGACGAGAAGCAGGGGACCCAATGGTATTGCGGAATGACAATGAAAGGGGCTCCACGGACACAGGGGTGGCTGGCAGCCTGGCTGGAAGCGCGTCCCACTGTCCTGCCGTGTGAAGCTGCCCCGGCCCCTGGCCTCGCACAAAGGGTGGGTCCCGTTCGTGTCCGCCCCCGGCCCAGCCAGCCCACACCCCCATTTCTTGCCTCTCCCCCTCATCCTGAGATACTAGGTACATCTCTGCAAGCGGCCTCAGGATATCGTCTGGAAACAGGTGGAGGATATAAACAACGATGCGGGGGGGGGGGACGAAGCATGCGGAGCCCAGGATGCAGCAGACGACCCTCGGGGGGCAGGTGGCGCTGAGCACAAACACAGCTGGGCAGGTCCCTCTAGCGGGTCAACAAGACCAGCTCTGAGCCGAGCTCAGGGCCCCCGACGGGAGGGGCTCACCCAGCGTCGCAGCCGTCGCAGAGCAGCAGACGGTCCTCCCGGTCGCTCCTGCCGCACACCCCACAGAAGGTCGGGTCTTCATCCTCGTCCTCCCCAAGCCTGGCGCTCTCCACTGGGATCTGGGGACAGGACAGCATGCTCAGCACATGGCAAGAGGGACCCAAATCCCAGAGCCGTTTATATCACGGTTTGCAATGGACCCAGAGCGGATTCACACGGGCTCCATGGGCCCAGAGGTTCTGAATTAACAAGCACCAGTGACTTTTATGTTTTCTAACCATCTCAGGGTAGTTAGCCCTGAGAAAAAAAACGATTCAACAGAAAAAGTCTGACCCACAGAAGGGCCCCAGAGCGGAGTGGCAGGTGAGACAGCCAAACATGAGGGCTACACTGCACGGACCCCGCGGGTGGAGAACAGGGAAGCGCCGGGCTCTCGTCCCCCGAGAACTGTCCCAGGACCAAGCAAAGCACAGAAACGTGACTGCCAAATGACACTCTAACATGCGCTGCCCCGTGACGATCACGGCTACTCCTCGTCGCTGCCGCCAGCCCGAGCCACCTCCACAGGCTGCCTCGGCCTCCTGCCCGTGAGTCCCACTGAGAAACAGCCCCTGCAGCTCACTTCCCCACGGGGGACTCGCCTGAGCCACACTCTCTGCCTTTGTTCCCGCACCAGCCAGGGACTCGGGGCCCTCCCGCGGCCTCCTGGACTCTGTGCTGGGTCTGAGCCGCTCTCGGATCTCCTCCAACTGGACCTGCTGGCGTTTAAGTGGGCCCTCCACCCACCTCCCCTTCCCACACAGGAGGTGCTCGGGGCCAAGGACTCAAGAGGCAGGCACTCAAGGAAACAGAGCTTGCCTGCGGGGAATCTGCCAGCGCTCCCCAGAGACCTCGGGCAGAAGAGCAAAGCGCCCAGGGCAGGCCACAGGAGGCTCCGCCAGCAGGACGGGACGGGAGCTGCCGGCCCCGGCAAAGACTCCAGAAGAAGTCTGCTCACCCAGAGCCGGAGTCCTCACACATCCCTGGCTCTGCAAATAAAAAGGCACATCTGCGGCTATAAGACTCGCTGAGAAGATGTAAGGCAAGTCTCTACGAGTCTTTCTTTTTCTTCTTTTTGGCCGAGCCGTGTGGCTTGCAGGAACTTCCCCGACCAGGAACTGAACCCAGGCCATGGCAGTGAAAGCGAGGAAGCCTAACCACTAGGCCACCAGGGAACTCCCTCAACAAGTCTTTCCAATGCTGCTCCTCAACAGAAGACGATGTATGGAGGCCTCCCAGTCCCCAAACAGCAGGTGAGCAAAAGCACACTTTTAAGAGCAAGGAAAACACCTTGTCCCCAGCCCTCGCGCTCCTGCCACGCGCCTTCCGAGGTCTGGTTCCGAGAGAGCTGGCCCCCTCTCCCAGGTCTGGGGTCCACACCCTGACCTTCCCTGCCTGCTGTGGCTGCCGTGGCTCAAGAGGAGAGAAGCTCGGAGATGCAGAAAAGGCGTGTGGGAGTGGAGAGGAGGAAGTCTGGGAAACCACTCCCACGCAGAGCCCAGGCTGGCCAGGCACACGGCGCCACCTCCAGCACCGGGTTTCACGTTCATGGCCGCAAACGGCCTTTTAGTCGATTTCTAAAACACACGTAACTAATATTTCAGGAAAGCAACTTGCCTTTTGAAGGCATGTTTTCCCATGAGATGGGGACCGATGTAATGCACAAAAGGGGGCGCCTACACTTACCTTCTTCAAGATTTTACCGCCAAATTGAGCTCGAATACAAATACATTTAAATATAGTTCGATCAACTGGACAGGAATTGGCATTCTGTAAGAAAGAAAAATCATACTTCAACCTTATAGAATGACTTTCACTATTAATACCATCTGAAGATAATTTCATTTAGAAGTCAAGACTTCCTTTTCCATTAAAAATCTAATTCGCAGAATGCCTGTGTAGGCTAGGCCCTGTGCTAGGCGGCTGGGGATACAGCGGTGAAGAAAAGAGACAGAAATCAAATCCCTGCCACGTGGAGCGGTTCTCTTGGAGGGCCAGTCAGTGCTAAGAAGACAAGAGGAGGGCAAGGGGTGGCGGGACAGCTGGGTTACTGGCCAGCAAGCAGGGGGCGGAGGAGAAGAGGCTGGGTGCTTGAGGCAACGCCGTTACTGTCACCCTCGCTGGGTAAGGGCAGGCACGGTGCGGCGAGACCTGCCGCGTTCCCGGGGTCCGAGTTGGTGAGGGTGGGACTAGCAGAGAATCAGGCAGGGCCGCTGGTCCTCGAGGACGGTGAAAGGCACGGGGCTGTGGGCCACGCGTCCTTTGACTCATTACTTCTTTGAGGTTTTTCACAAAGTTCAGAAAGTAGGGAGGGGGCACTGCTTCTAAAGCTCACCCTGCAACACTGCACCATCTGGTGAACCCCATGTGCTTTTACTGCTAGTCACACGACTCAGGCTTTCCTGGGTCTATGAGATGACCCCTCAGCATGTAAGCACCGGCCAACTCGGCCTGAGCAGGCTGCCCCTGGGCCACTAAGGATTTCTGGTCCCTGAGGGGCACCGGCCCATAAATAACCCTCCTGATCCAGCGCTCCACGAGCATATCACCCCACAGTGAGCTTCACCGAGCACCCTGAGGGCCTAGAGCTCGAACGAAGCAGAGATCAAGCTCGGACGCCACCTGGGGCTCCAACTCCTGTTGTAGAGCAGAGACCCAGACCCTTGAGAGGCCAGCCACAGGCTGGGTCACACACACACAGAGGCTAGCCCGAAGGGAGGAAGTACCCGAAGAGAAGCCACGCACCTTGGACCACTCCACGATGCAATCGAGGCAGAAGTAGTGGGCACAGTTCTCGGGTGTCCCCACAGCCTGGTCCCTGAAAGCATTAAGACAGATCGGGCAGCTCTCCAAATCATCATCAGAGTTAAATGCACCGCTGGCTTCCAGCGCCCCCCGAGTAGCCACTGCTGCTGCTAACGTGTCCGCATCGTCGCCGTCTTCTTCAGAATCCTCGGAACCTTGACAAAGAGGCAATGTTACAAGTCCACAAACCGCAGTACAGGAGGCATGCAGGCCGCAGCCGCACTCGGGTGAGCAGGGTCCCGAATCCCACACACGAGGGACAGACCCGCTCCCGCAGCCCCACCAGGACAGATGTCACCGGGCATTTTTAACCCGAAGCTGCTTCCAAGCTCAGGGGACACCAGCCCCACCCCCCCAACTTGGAGCCGAATCAGAACCCTCATGAGGCAGGCAGCCTCCAGGGGCCAGCCCGCCTCTCGGCTCAGTGCAGTGGCCTCCAGAGGGTGCCACGTGCCGTCAACACCCTTCTCAAAACAGTGTCAGTGAGCCACGGCCCTCAGGAAAGGCCTCTCCTACAGGTCTTTCATTTTTCTTGCTTCAGGGATTAGAGAGCATAAATTCCTAACCCAGCAAGCTGGCCACAACAGTCCTGATCAATTTCTGAAAGCTTCTGAAGCTGGGGTTAGGCCAGCAGAAAAGGAAGGAGACACTTCCAGTTCACCAAGGCAGAGTCAACAGGTGCATTAGTTTTCTCTCCCCACTGAACCCCACTGAAATAACGCTACTTCACATGGACAAGAGAAGCAGGCTAGGGGTGTGGCAGGCAGGGTGCTTACACACCCCTGAGACTCTGCTGTCTCAAGGCAAAGGGAAACTAGAACATAACCAAATGAGCTCTTTAAGAGCAGTTTTCTCTGGCTGGTTGTACAACGTTGCGGCCTATCCACTGAGGGGTGGCTCCCAGGAGCTGAGTGACGACGGCCTCCCCTGGCAGCCGGCCAGAGACAGGACTGGAGCCCCATGCCCGCAGGGATCTGAAATCTGCTGACAAGGGGAGCACCCTGAGCCTCAGATGGAACGGCAGCCCTGTGACCCTTGATGTCAGTCAGGTGAGAACCAAGCAGAGGACCGGCCACCGGTGTCTGGACTACAGACCCATGGAACCACAGAGCATGCAGTTCTCAGCTGCTGTGTTCGAGACAATCTGTTACAAACCAAGAGAAAACTAACAAAACTGGTGTCCACAAAATCTTGGAGAATGACTTTGCTCGGCTTCCTGCCTGGCTAAGGGCGTGGAGGCTGGACGATCTGGTTCTTCCTCCGGAATTCCAGAAGGCTCAGGAACTGAAGGGAAGGCAGAGAGCTGGCCATCGGAGGGCCACCTGACCCCTCCGCGGTGTCCCACCCACGGAGGACGCCTCTGAAGTGCCTGAGGGGCAGCGACCACCAACGGAGAGGCGGCTAAAGACACAGGCAGGTGCCAAGACCCTGGGCCACCCGCCTCCTCACCCCGTCTCAGGGGCGGCCGGACCAGGCCCCAACCACACGAAGGACCAGGCCAAAGGAGGTGCAGACATGGGTGCCAGCCCGGCGTGGCAGCTGGCAGCACAGCACGCCTGGGAACCCAGCGCAGGTGAGGGCACGGCTCACACGAGGAGGGCAGGACCACACTGGAAAGAGCTGGGAGCAACTGAGATGAGGCCGAGTAGGGAGGGGCTGCGAGCTGAGCAGACCAGGACGCATGTGCACCGCCTGGAGAGCGGGCTGAGGCAGCGGGTCAGAGTCCCAAGTCCTCATGTTTCATCCTAAGACTTGAACAGATAATACCTATCTAAAGTTGAAAACTGAGCAAACAGCGACACAAGCAAGTGACTTTCAGGAATCAACACTAGTGCAGGAAAAGCAAAAAGATGAGTAGAAAGAGCTGCGGAGAGAAGAGGGACGTGGCAGATACCAGGCCCGTAAGGATGCAGGTAACTCCCTTTGAAGACACTACGTTTGAGACCTCTTAAATTCTCACCAGCCACAGAGATACGCTCCTTGCCTGTGAGTTTCACCGACCGGCGCGGAAAACCAGGGGTGTCTGGTGGAGTTTTACTGCCCATCAGCTATGGCCGTGGCCTCCAGGTGCCTGCCCGCCACTGGGCACCTCCTCATCACCCGCGGGCCTGCTGGGCACTGGGCTCTACGCCAGCTGTCCCTGCACGGCACTCCCCACCAGCCCATGTCCCCCATTACCCGGCTAACCCTCCTGCCCTTCAGATCACAGCTTAGATGTGTCTCTCTGGAAGCTTCTCCTCACCAGCCCAGGCCCACAGGGGCTGAGGCCTCCCCATTCCCATGACGTCCCCGTAAACACACTCTTGGCATCTATCACCTGACCTAACTGCTCCTTTACACCGTTGTCTCTGCTGCTAGGCAGTTAGCTCGGGCAGAGAGCCCCGGCTGGGCTCCCACCTGCCCTCCAGCCTGCAGCCCCCGTCCTCTGGCCTTCAGTAGAGCCTCAAACCTCTGCTCGAGGGATGAAGTGACAAAGACCTGACGTCCTCTGCCTCCAGCCTGGTCAAGGCCACATGCCTGTGCCCAAGCCCCAAGCCCATCTGCAGAAACAAGCGAAGAGCCACAACGTGACCTGCAAACTCAGCACAGAACTTCACGTGCCTGCACAGAAGTCAAAATCTAACTCTGGAAGAATATGTCACCAACACACGCGCGGTAGCAAACCCACACTGATGTGCTGTGTCATTCCTCCACAAGCACTGTCCCACACGCGAGGGGTTACCTTCCTGAAACATTCTAATGTCCATAAACACAGGAGTCCAAGGACTGTCATAAAAAGACTACGCAGATGCTTCAGGACCACACACGTCCTGAGTGGATGGCTGTTGCCAGAAGGAAAAGAGCCGTAAGCCAAGCTTCCAAAGCCCGGTGCCACATGGGGAGGGGGCTGAGCACGCCTCCCTCTGAGGGGCTGGGACAAGGCAGTCCAGCCTGGGGACCCCACAGGACACGTACCAGCCAGGATGCCCGGGAAGGCCAGGGAAGGAGGTGCCGTGAGGTCCTCAGGCGGCACTATCTCCCCGTGCAGGAGTTCAGAGGCACAAACATCAAGCGATGTAAACAACCTGGGAATTTCTTAATAAAGTCATTCCGTGCATCTGCCAGTTCTCTCAGGGGTTCCATCAAGAGCGAGAGAAGGAGGCGCCGCCATCCTGCCCAGGTGGCCCCTGGGGTCAGGTGGTCCCAGGTCCCGGCAAACCTCGGCCCATGCTACCCCTGCCCTGCAGCAGGGGCTGGGGGCCCGCTCTGCCCGCAGGTCCAGTCCAGCTGCATTCTCCCTGGCAACGCCCTTCGCACTGCTCCTATTCTCGGGCATTTTAACCTCCTGCCGCCACCAGGGAAGAGACCTATCCACTGTGCCATCAGCCCAACTACATCAAAGCGAGCCAGCTTGCCAGCTGAAGACGAGACCCACTGCAGGGGACTGCCAGACTGCTGTGCTAGGGAGTTTCACCCCCAGTGTTCACAGCCCAGGTGGCCAGCGCGGTTAAGACAGCAACTTGAACAAAGCCGTTTTATAAGAGCAATCCCTGTCACGAGAGAGGGGACACGCGGGGCCGCTCGAACGCCAGCGTTCTCACCAGATCCGTCTTCCAGGTGCCCCGCCTCATCCTCGCCGTCACTGTGCTCAGTGCACGTGTCGTCCTCAGAGCCCCCACTGTGGGCATCACTGCTTTCTTCTAGATGGACAGGTAAACACAGGCCCGGGGGGCAGCGTCATGGCTGAGGCAGGTTGGAAGATGCACAGAGGTGTTCAGAGGACACCTGCCCACAGGGCGCCCAGCATTGCCCCCAGGGATGGGGGGGTGGGGCCGCATGGGGACGTGGGGAGGGAAAAGCAGCATCTTTTGCTCGATTTACATCTATATTGATTGCATTAAAAATAAACACCAAACAATGTGCCGCTTGTGCACTTGAAGAGCAAAGCGTGAACACTTGCTCCCCAGCTCCGTGTGGAGCGGCGGGAGGGCGGCTCACCAGCATCGCTGGTCAGGGCGGCAGGACGGAGTCTCGGGTGGCCATCGGGCCCCGGGCTTCGGTCCACAAGCTCGTCCAGGCTGTCGTCATCCATTGCTGGACATTGGAGTTCAGCTCTGAAAGAAACCAGGGTCAAGTAATTCCCCGCTGTCCCAACCGTTACGTAAAGCTCCCTGCCGAGAGAGCAACAGTCACTCTCTACACGTCACGTCCTGGTGACACGTGTCCACCCGTAGCACAGGAGATATAATACGCTCAAAACTGTGCAGACACACACAAGAGACTGGCTCCTATCTACAACCACGTTCAAAGTCAGATCCCAACTTATAACGAACCTAACAGCCTCAGACTGGCCATCTTCTTGTTCAGTCAGACACCTACCACACCTCAACACTCCCCAGGTACCACGAGGCCAGGCTTGAAGGAAACGGCTTATCCCAAGCTGAGGCAAAGCAGCGCTTTCAATGGGGGATGGTCACCAGAAGGCCCTGGTGCCAAGCAGGGCCCTCTCCCCGCACTCCCCTGGCACTTCCCTCTCAGCCCTGGCTGGCCAGCCCAGGCTCCACGCACCTGACTGTGGCTGGGAGGTTCCTCTGACCTCGCCCCAGTGCATCCACAGGGCACCGCCAAGTCACCCGACTGCCCGGGAGCAGCACGGGACCACAAGCAGCAGAGGTCAGGTTCCGCCTCTTGGCTGCCAAGTCCACCTGCTCTTGGGCTCCTGATCTCCAAGTGGGGGTGCCTGTCGTGCCTACTCTGCAAGGCCACCGCCAGGATAACACAGAAGATCTAGACCAATGACCCCACAGACGTAGAGGGACACAATTACCCTCCCACACCAGGGCCTCTGACTTTGGTCTCCAAGTAAGGGCTCCTTTCCCATCAGTGCTACTCACTTCCCAAGTGACCCCGAGAGGAAACACCTCAATGACACACAGTGAGGAAACACTGCCCCCATGCAGGTGGCACAGTGTGCTTCCAACCAAGTCCAGTCTACACTGTCAAAGGAAAGGGGTCACAGGAAAGACCGGAGGCAGAGGCGCAAAGCAAGATCCAGGGGCAGGGGGTTAGGCTGACAGCAGCGTGCCCAGAAGCCAGGAAAGGCTCTCATTCCTGGATCCTACATGCAGGCTTCTCTCCCATGGGCTGTGGGCCACACACTGTGTATTACACATGCATCACAGAAACAAGGGAACGGGCCGTCACTACCACCATTGTACAGATGCTCCCAAAGAATGATCCCCTGATGGGGCTGAGGCCAGGTTCAGACCCCGGAATGCCTCACTTCCCATACAAAGCCCGATTCTGGGACGATGCTCTCTAAAATAGCGAGGGCACGTCAATGTCATGAAACTGCCATATGATGCTTCTACTGAAAGCAGCCAACTGAAATTTTTAACCCCTGAAAGCCACCACCTTTCTTCTACCTAACAGGCCAAGGTTAAGAAAATCAGCAACAGTCCTACTCAACTTAAGGGTCTGCACCCCACTTCTCGGTGAGTCAGCAACACAGCAGGGGCCTTCCCTGTCCTGTACCCATGTCCTGACCATGTCTTCCGCTGGAGACGCACAGACCGTGGTGCCACTGTCCGCCCAACGGGATGACACCTTTCCCCTGAGCATGATGGCTGCAGCCCACTGCAGGTAAGAAGACCTATTATCCTCTGGCTATAGCTGTCATTCTGGGACACCTGCTCTCATACTTACCCGGCCCCTACTGTGTGCAGCAGGGGTCCTGCCCTGGAGAAGCACAGTCTATGAGGGAGGTAAATACTCACACCCAGGAACCTACCGAGGAAAAAAACAGAAAATGTAACCCCCCAAAGAGACGACAGAGCACAGCCAAGGACAGTTCACACGCAAAAAGTCAAAAGCACAAACAAATAACCCCTGGCCTCTCCCTTGGTGACTGAGACCTAGGCCTGCCTGCCAGGGGCAGTGGCAGGGCCTGGCTCAGAGAGCTGTAGGAGGTCAGTGCGGCCACGATGGGGTCTGGCTTGCTTGAGACACCAACTCCGGAATCAGGATGACTGACTCCCCGTGTCCCTGCACCTGTGGGGATCAGTCCCGAGAGCCCTGTGCTTCTCCATCACAGCTGCGAGGAGAACCTCCAGGCCTCCCGACAGCCCTCCCTTCCTGCATCATCGTACACAGTAACTTATGGCAGCGCCCAGGGAAAAGAGCCGGCTAGCCTCTGAAGGTGCTTTCCAGGGCAAGCGCTGTACGACCACGAAGGAAGAGACCACCGTTAGCAAGCCCCGGCCGCCCCCCTTCCTCTGTAAGGAAACCTGCATTCAGAACACTGTGCGAGTGGGACCCTGGCTTAGCACCTACTGGCCCCACCAGCAGCCCCAGCTCAGACACGCCTGCTCAGATCCACCATCCCCACCTCTGCTCATATGTCCCAGACCAACGGCCAGGAAGCCCTTTCTGCGGGAAAGCCCACAGCCCCCCGGCTGCTGGCCGTCTTCGGCAGCGCCCGCAGCACTGTGGTGCTCCTGCCGAGCCTTCAGATTTAAGGGAACCTGGGGAAAAATTTAAACCAGAAAGAGTATTTCCCTCTCTTTTCAAATTCAGGGACTCAAAGCACCTGCGATCCCAACCATCACTAAGGAACCAAAAGACCTTCCGGTGTGGTCACCGGCAGCTATGCCAGGACCAGAACCTGACTGCCCATCACCAGGCCCTGAGCAAGCCTGCCCGGTCCAACGTCTCACACGGGGCCAACTCTCAACTTTCATTCATCGTCTGCCACAGAGGCTACAAGACCTCGAAACTGTAAACTGCAACGGAAGTCAAAAAGCTAGGGCCCAGCAAGGTCTTGGCAGGGTTGAGACAGACACCAAGAATCCATGCTGGGAGGCTGCTAAGAGAACCAAAGCCAGGCTGGCCCTGTCATGGCCTTGCCACCAGCCTGGCGCAAAAAAAGGAACCAGCTGTTGTCATTCTGACACAACATTCTTCTCCTAAGAAAAAATACCGAGTGGTCCAGGGAGAGGGAAGGTGTGCTATGTCCCAAGTCAAACCTCACTTCAGCCTCAGGTTCTGTCCAAGTGACCACTGGCCAAAATGTGGCTCACAGGCTGACTACCATCTTGCTGCTGCAGAAACAAAGTAAGTATATAAACGCCAAAGTTGACAAAAATGTAAAACAATCCTTGTTATTAAAAAAAAAAAAAACACGGGTCAGGAATCAGGGCTAGGGTTAACACAGTGCCCTGGCTCCGCACTCAGGAGCTGTGTGACGTTGGCAAGTTACTTAAACCTCTCCGGGCTCCGTTCTATGTATGTAAAACAGGAAGGCCAATACCTAGTCCCGAGAGACTGCTGTGAAGACTACGTGAGTTAAAGAACGGGAAACCATCCCGTCAACCAAACAGGCCTGTCGAAACAGTGGCGAAGCCAATGAAAGTAAAGACGACCAGGAGCTGGAAACGAGTTAGCAAAGGGTCACACTTCGCTCTAGGAAGGCGCCCCCCCGGAAACCCGCCTGCAAGCCCGGGGCCTCCCAGCTTCTGCGCGAGGCCTCCCGCGCCCGCAGGCGATCACCGCCGCCCGCCAGCCCGGGGCCAGTGCGGCGCAGGCCTCGCACCGCTGGGCAGGCCGCAGACAAAGCGCGAGACGCCCGGGGCGGCCCTCCGGCCGGGGCGCAACAGACACCCGGGAAGCTGCGGCCCAGCACGTACCCGGAACCTCACGCCCCGCCGGCCGCTACCGGGCGCTCGCCGCCACTGCAGCAGCCGCCGCCCGAACGAGAACCACGACTAGGCCCGAACGCCGCCGCCGCCACCGCCGCCGCCGCCACCGCCGCCGCCGCCACCGCCGCCGCCGCGCGCTCCTCGACCCGGAAGTGCATGGAGCCGGCTTCCGGGGTCCTTCCACCCCGCCCTTGGCGGGAACCACTGGGACCAGGGAGGGGAAGAAAGGCCTGAGGTGGAAGAGAGAGCCGCTCCCTGAGCTTGGGGATCTCGAGGCTTTGGAAACACTGTTTAAAGCGTTATCACAGTCCAAAGAGACAAGCTGCTCGGAAGAACTTGAGGTTTCTAAGTGCCTGCCTTTGGGCTGTTATGGGACTGCCCCTCCGTCGGGAAGCTGGTACAGTCCGACCCTACGCCCGTCGCCCAGGGCGAATGGGAGCGGAAGCCTGGCACACCTAGGGTCCCGCCCCCAGCCAGGGTCCCGCCCCGTGCGATGGCCCCGCCCCCAACCCGGGTCCGGCTCCACGCGGCGCCCCCGCCCCGCCCTCCCGCCACCCCCCTTCCCATCCCTCAGACGCCAAGCGTGAGCTGCGGAGAGCCGTGCCGGGACGGCCTGGTGGCGCTCCAGTGACGAGCAGCTTTGTGCCGTCCGTTCACTCCGACCAAACACTGATGGACCCTCTGCTCGGGCTCCGCCAGGCGCTGAGCACAGCGAGGACAATTCCCCAGTCCCGTCTTGTCCAGACACAATAAACAATGAACGTTGCGAATCTCTGCGCCGCGTGGTGTGTGAGAAGCTGATTCGTGCTCTGATAAAAAGGGCAGAATCCGGGGCTCCGGGGGCAGGAGGACTGGCCAGTGGTAGTTAGCGGGTGAGACGTGATGGCGGAGGGAGCAGCCGTGGGGAGAGCTCGGAGAAGCTGCCGGGACCACAGAAGGGAGGCCCGCGAAGTGGGGCCGGGCGGGGAGCGGCACGGGAGGGTCCTGAGCAGGGTGACAGGCGCTGGCTGATAGGATCCCCCGGGCGGCAGCGGGTGAACAGAATGGAGCAGCGGAGGCGGGCCTGGGGGACCAGTGGGGAGGCCTCTTTGGCCAACCCCCCTTCAGGGACCCCCGTGGTGCCGGCTGGGCTGGGGCAGCGCAGGTGCGGGAAGCGATCCGCTCCTGGTAGATTATGAAGACAGAACCGAGGGGGGCGCGGTTGTTGAGGAGTTGGATGTGAGATGCCAGGTAAAAGGGGAAACCAGGAAGGGCTCCTGGAAGCCAGGGGAAGAAGGCGCATCCAGGAGGACGCCTGTGTGGAGAGAGGTGGGAGTCACCGGTGACCCGGAGGATAGCAGCGCTGGGGGGCCGGGCAGCTGGAGGCGGTTTAACGAGAAGGCGAGCAGAGTGACGGCCGGCGAGCACCAAGCGGGAAACAAAAGTGGAGGCAGCTGGGAAGAAGGCCACCGAGAGAAGGTTGTTTTGTTTTTTCTTTATATGAGGGGAGAAATAACCCGCGTGCTTACAGGATCCGGAAAGGACTTTGCAGAAAGGAAGAATGGATGGTGCCAGAGAGGTGAGGGACTCTGGAGGGAATCTTCTCTGTGGGTGTGTGTGTGTGTGTGTGTGTGTGTGTGTGTGTGTGTGTGTAGCGCTGGCACAGCATAGTACCTCTTGGGTGTCACCCAGGCCAGGTACCCAAATCCGGACACTTTAGCTCTCAGCGTAAGTATGGATCTTGTGACCTCGGAAGAGTTTCTCAATTCCTCTGTGCCTCGTTGGCTATAAAATAGTGATATGGAGGGCTGGATGGGTGGGGTCCAGCATGGTAAACACCCTGCACCTCCCCCTCCCTCTCAGCTTGGTCTCAGCCAGTGTCGGCCCTTCTGCACACACATGCCTACCTGCCAAAGACCACTAGATATGAGGACACCGCCCAGCAGAGGATCCCAAATCTGGGTGGGTGGGAGCACGCCACTAAAGCTCCTGGGAAGGAATTGGACAAGCAGCTTGGAGCCCCCTTGGAGCAGGATCAGCCCCTCCTACCCTCACCTGCAGCTGCTCTTGAGGCCTGCTGGAAGATTGTCATAATAAACACATGCAGGGCTTCCCTGGTGGCGCAGTGGTTAAGAATCCGCCCGCCAATGCAGGGGACACGGGTTCAAGCCCTGGTCTGGGAGGATCCCACATGCCGCGGAGCAACTAAGCCCATGTGCCACAACTACTGAGCCCGCGTGCCACAACTACTGAAGCCTGCACGCCTAGAGGCCATGCTCCGCAACAAAAGAAGCCACCGCAATGAGAATGCACACCGCAACGAAGAGTAACCCCCACTCGCCACAACTAGAGAAAGCCCGCATGCAGCAACGAAGACCCAACGCAGCCAAAAACAAATAAATAAAAAAAAGAGAGAGAGAGAAAAAAACCTGTACCTTGCAGCCCTCACTGGGCCCTGGTGCATGCTGGCACACCCTACTCCTGCCCCTCGCAGGCCCAGGCAGGCCCAGACACAGGATGCATGCTCCTCTCCTCGTGTGCACAGGAGGGTGGAGCTGGACAGGGAGCTCCCTTGGTTCTGTCCAGCCCAGGTCAGCCCCGTCCCCTGCCATCAGTCCTGCACAAACACACAGGGCCAGAGCCGGGGAAAGGAGACAGGCAGGGCTGTGATCCCTAACTTAGGAAGGCAGGTGTATCAGTGTCCTAGGGCAGCCACAACAAATGACCACAGACTGGGGGGCTTAAAACCACAAATTTCTTCTCTCACAGTCCAGGAGGCCAGAAGTCCAAAATCTAGGTTGACAGCTGTGCTTTCTCTGAAATCTGTAGAGGGAATCCTTTGTTTCTGCTTCTGGTTTTTTGGTCCTTCAGTCTTCCGTGGCTTATGGCAGCATCACCCCAATCTCTGCCTCGGTCTTCGTATGGCCTTCCTCCCTGTGTGTCTGTAGCTTTCTTAAAAGCACACTTGTCTTTGGATTTAGGACCCACTCAGATAATCCAGGATGACCTCATCAAGCTGCAAAGACCCTTTTTCCAAGTAAGGTAACATTCACAGGGTCTAGGCATTTGGATATAACATAACTTTTTGAGGGACCACCATTCAGTACACTTCAGAGGGTGATAAAGGGTGCATTTGGAACCAGCAGGACTGAGGGGGCACTGCTGGAGGTCGTTCCAGCAGGGCAAGGCAGGAACTGGGAGTCACCCTGATTTCTGGCCTGTCCCTGTCCCCGAATCCCAGACTTCTCCCCTCCAAACCTCTGTCTGTCTGTCCGCCCCCAATCACGCCCAGTCTTGAAGGTGCAGGCCCTGCCCACAGGGTCCACACCCAACACCCTGCACTTGAACTTCTATACTCAGGCTTCATGCTCCCAAGGTCCCAGGCAGGGTCAGATGTCTCCCTGGAGACCCACACTCGGCCACCCGGGCAACAGTTTTGAAGGAAGAAATGAAATGACCAAGATGGTGGGAAGGGTGCAGGAGGGGCCCACACCGGTTTTGTGGCAACTGGTGGGCTCCAGCCCAGGCTTAAGTGGGCTCCGGGGAGGACAAGAGTGGGGTAGTGAGCTGGGGGGCAGGAGGGCTGCAGGAGAGCAGCCGGGGTGGCTGATGCTGAGGAGGTACTGTCCCTGGGCCAAGTCGGGGGCAGAGGGGCCCTTTGTAGCTGCCTGGAGCAGGGAGAATGGGGTCCTCCAGGGAGGGCCAGGCTCTGAGGCAGGTGCCAGAGACTCTGGTTGACTTGAGGGAGGTGGGCAAACGGGAGAGTTCTTGCTTACTTTGGAGGGGACACAAAGGTCTTAAGAGGACCTTAACCCTAACCCTAACTCTCCAGACTGGATGGTGGAGAACAGGAGGGGCTCGGGCACCTCTCTGCCTGATTAGGGGTCCGGATGACCCATGATTCTGCCTCAGGGAGGCTGCGAGGGGAGTGTGAAGAGAAGGGGCCAGGGCCACGACTCCCCTGGCTGCTACCTTGGGGCTACACCAGAAACGGATGACTCCAGGTCTGAAACGCTCCGTTCCCTTGGTTTCTACAATTTTCAATGCCCGGACAGGACAGGTCAGAGGACGGGGGCAAGCTGCCGAGGGCCCTGCGCTCCGTGCCGGGGCCCCTCCGGACAGGAGTGACCAGGAGTCCCCAGGGCCGGCCCGCGGGTGTCGCGGGTCAAACCAGGCAGAAGCGGAGCCCCCTCAACGCCAGCCAGACCGCCCCGGAGTGGGTGCAGGAGGCGCGGCCAGTAGGTGGTCGCGAGGGCACGGTCCGGCTTACGTGTGCCGGAGCCCGGCCTTCCCGGGGAGGGGCCCGGCTCGCGCGGGCCGAGGATGCCGAAGCGCCCGGGCTGTTCCACCGCCGGGGCCGGCGTGGGTAGCGCCTCGGGTCGTACCACCTGCACCGGCCGGCGGGGGAGCTGCCCCGGGCGCCAGGCGGCGACGCGGCGCCCGCAGGCCCCGCCCGGCAGGTGGCGGCCCCGCCCAGAGGCCGACGTGCGGAGAGGAACGCGCCGGCCGCGCCCGCGAGGCGCCGCGCGACGGTGGGCGCGGCGTCCCGTCCCCGGCTCTCACACAGTGGCTGCGGCGCGGCAGGGCGGGCCCGGCTCGGCCGGCCATTGGCTGCGGGACCTGTACATTTGCATACGGGCCGGGCGCGGAGCGCGGAGCCGGCGGGGGCGCGAGGGGGCCGCGGCCGCCGCCGAAGTTGGGCAGAAAGCCGGCGACGGCCCCGTGCCGGGGTCGCAGGTGACGCGCGAGGGGTCCCAGGCCGGCGGGCGGGAGCTCGGACCGGGCAAGGGCAGCGGGATCGGACAGCCAAGTTGGAGGGGAGGGAAGGGTCGGGGGCTTGGGACGACCCTTCCGCCCGCACGGCGGTCCCTCCAGGCGCAGGGCAGCCACTGCCCACCGCACACTGCGCTGCTCCGGACCCACTGTGCGTGTGACAGCGGCTGATCTGTCTCTGGGCTGCGCGACCGCCCCGTCCCCTCTGTGACCCTGCAGGGCAGGGGACGGCCACATCGGGTCAGAGGGCGCGCGCCAAGGCGGGTGGTGGGCAAAGGCGCCCCGTGGACTGGGTGTGCTTTTCTGCGACCAGCAGTGGGCTGAGGGAAAACGGGGGACATTCAGGGAACTTCGCTGTCCTCCTCACGAGGGGGCTCAGGTTGGACCAGATGCCCTCTTGGAGGGAACTCTCTTTCCCTTGTGTGTCTCAGGGTGTCAGGATGTGCAGGGTTCCTGGGACCGCCTTCCCGATGTCGCCAAGCTTAAGGCAGTCCTGGGCAGGCACGGGTGCCGGGGTTCGACCCTTGGACATTGGGACAAGGACCTCCAGAACCAGCCTCTTGAGGGCTACCTCTGAGGACTTCCTTGAGGACAGTGGTGACAGATTTGACTTTTCTGTGCACTCTGCCACTTCAGCGGGGCCGCTAAGGGAGGCGGGGCTCTGAAGACCCTTTTGTGGCACCCCTGACACACCCTCCCAGGGGCGGGGGCTCCTGGAGGCCCGCTTTCCTGTTAGGGATTCTTGAGTTCACCGTGAAAATCCTGTGGTTGTGGAGCCGGCCCAGAGCAGCCTCTGGGCCTGCAGACGCCAGGAGGCCAGCAGCAGGCTCTGTCCCCTCTCCCAGGTGGTGGGGGCTGATGGTTGGGGCAGCCTGGTGGGGAGGTAGGCTTAGTCGGGGCCTTGTGTGGACTCGGACTCCCCTTTGGAGGGACCCTGTCCTAACTGATGGTCGATGTGGTGTGCTGAGTGTCACACCCAGCAGGCTTGGCAGGGCCAGGTTCCGCAGGTGGCAGGGAGGCTGTTGGTGGCTTTGGGGCTGAGAACCAACAGAGCTGATTTGCTGCCACTGGGTGATGACTTACTCTGGGCAGCCGTCTGTGAACCCTGGTGTTCTCAGCCAGCCCTGGAGGGCCCTGCTGTGCGGGGCGGGGGGCAAGCAAGAACTCTGAGGCCAGTCGGGGCACCAGTGCCTTCCCCCCAACCCAGTCTGGCCCTGTGGAGCGACAGTGAGGATAGCTGCCCGGTACTCACAGCAGGCAGGGTCCTGCCCTGCCATCCACTGGTTTGATGGGAGCTGGGCCTTTCGTCACCTCAACACCTTTCACATCATTGTTTTCAAAGTACAGTTTAAAACTCAAAAGTAAACTTCAGCAACTCAAGGATTTGCTTAGTGATCTGAAGCACTTCTGGCAACTTTCGGGGGGTGTGGAATTTTGTTCACCTGGAACAGCCTCAGAGGAAGGTTCTGCCTGAGGACCCTCTCTGAGCTGGAGAGGGCTGTCAGCGTCCTCAGAGGCAGCCTCAGGCCAGGGGCAGGTCCCTGCCAGTGACTTCAGAAGGAACGGGTGTTCCCTGAAAACAGACGCGGAGACCGGGGGCCTTAAGTCCGCCCAGTTCTGTGTCTGCCGCCCTTTGGGGAGTGGGGAAGCCCACGACACTGGGAAAGGCATGGGCTGGTCCTCCCCTTTCCCCTGTGTGTGTAGGGTGGTCCCTAGATGGCACCTGGCCTTGCCCTCTGCTGGCCTACGTGCTCAACTTGGGAGATGACGCCGTGCTAAGGCTCAGGGCTGGTACCCAGCGGTCCATCCAACCCTCTGGAGCACAGGTGGGGGCTACAGGTGAAGGGAGCAGGCCCCTCGGACAGTCCCCAGTCCTCCCACCCAGGGCAAGGCCTTACTGGCCCGTGCACTCCAGGCTGCACCCTGTGTGGCCTGTGCTTGGCCCTATCTGGAGTCACAGGTCAGGAAGGAGTGTGGACAGGTGAGGGGATGGGCTGGGGGCTCCACAGAGGAAGCCGGGGCCAGATCCCTTTTGCCACCAGGCCCGTGCAGCCACTCCCATCCCTGCTGCAGCTCAGGCAGGAAGTACCGGCTCCTGGTTACTCCCATAAGCTGTGTGCTTGGTGGTTTCCTTGCTCCTTGCACTCAGGACTTCACGTCCCCTACTGTCGGCCCCAAAGGAAGTGGGGAATGCCAGGCACGGCTCAGGGGCCACCCCAGAAGAAGGCTGAGTCCATCCCAAAGTTGCCCTCCCCCAAACTAAGCACGAAGACCCCTGTGATCTAGGCTGTCCCGTCCCCTGTTCCTCAATACACATGGCTGCACCCAAGCCTCAGAGCCCCCAGGTTCTGACCGGCAGAGCTCTCCCATCCCAGCCACAGCTCTCTGAGCTGGGAGCCTGTGGCCCACCCCAGGACCAGGGCTGTGATTTGGACCTCGCCCTGCCCCAATTTCAAGGCTGCAGGCATGCAGCTGAGGCTTCATGCCCACCTGGGGAGTGGAGGTGGGCGGCACACCCTCCAGGGGCCAGCAAAGCTCCCTGGGCCTCGCAGACCCAGGAGTTCCCGCAAGCTCTCAGACTCAGGAAACCTGATGGACGGGTCTGGCGCGTCCTCGAGTCCTCATATCCAGGAGCCACCCCAGAGCGGGCAGAGCTTTCTGCTGCTGGTGGGGAGCAGGCCAGAGAGGGAAGCCAGGAGGAGGAGGGGTCCAGACAGAAACCTAGGTCAGTGCTGAGGCTGCTTCAGGCGCCCAGCACCACTCCAACCCCAGGCTCAGGTTGCCAAGGAGAGAAACACCCCCCCCCACCCCCTACCCCCACACACCAACAGGGAAGGGCCACCCCCCCAGGGGGTGGGTGGACACAGCAGCCTGAAATGTGAGCCCCTGGGAGCTCCAGCTTTAGACCAACTGATGACTGGTCCCTGGGAAACCCCCATCTCAGGATCTTTGGCTGCTGCCAGCCCCAGGCAGCTCAGGGGACTATGCAGGGACCCCACAGACCCTGCCCATTGCAGCCTTGGGACACACTTAAGCCACGTGGGGCAGTTTATTGAGGTTTTAGTGTCGGGGTGGGAAGGCAGCACACACACGCGTGTGCGCGCACCTGCACACACACGGATGTGGGGAAGGATGCCTCCCACACGCAAGTGCATACCTACAGGCTGAACACAGGGTGGTCCGTGCACCTCCCTTCCCCAGCAAGGAGCTGTGGCCTTTGGGGCCTAGTGATTTCTGGGCTAGCCATGCCCCGTGCTTCTCCAGGGGTCTGCGCAGATTTGACAAGGCCTAGAGCAAGAGTCCTCAGCCTTCCCCTGCCCACTGAAGCAGAAGCCCTAGGGCTCCGAGGAGTCCCACCTCAGACCCAGGGTACCAGGGCTTCCCACTGCATGGTGGAAGGAGTCCTCTGTGGCCCCGAGCTCGCCTTCTGTCATCCAGGCTGGGCTGGCCTTGGCTGCCCTTGCTCACGTCATCAGAGCCAGGGCTGGGCTGGCACTGGACGTCCACTCGGGGGCGAGAGCTGCTACCTCCAGGAGTTCTGCCTCATGGGGGTGACTGTGGGGAAGACATGGGCTGAGAGGGCTGCGGGGGCCACAGAAGGACCTCATCCCACCCACAGTGGGGGAGACAGACATACTCTCTGGGCTCAGGCTGGACACTAGGGCTGGACTTGGGGGGGCTCCCGGCAGGGGCTCTTCTCTGGACGGAGGCAGAAGATCCTGTGGGAAGAGCGGGTCAGCTTGGAGCTGGGCTGGGCCTCCCGCCAACCTGGCCGCCCTCCAGAACCGCTCTGACCTGCGTGCCAGGGGGAGCCCCGTCCGGCCGTGGGGACGGGGACAGTGCAGCCCCCGTCTGCCGGATGAACTGCTGCAGGTTACACTGACGCAGCTCCCGGTTCAGCTCCTCCAGCTCCTGGGCCTGGGCCTAGGGCACACGGGACCCTCAGAGGCGCACGGCCGTGGAGCCGCACGGCCTCACGCTCTCCCTCGTCTGATCCTGAGACCAACACCCAAATCCACCCTGCGATGGAGGAACTGGCAGGGGTGCGGGGTCCAGCGGGCTCACCTGCAGGGCGTGCTCAGCAGCCTCGAGAGCCCTGCCCACCAGGGCAAGGCTGCCCTGCACCTCCACACTCTGCCGCTCCTGGGCGGCCAGGTCCTGGCGCAGGCGTTCTGCGACAGACGCTGTGGGTGAGGGGGGCCCAGGGGCCTCTGCGGCCATAAGTAACTCGGCCTCCAGGGCGCGGGTCTGGGCGTCCAGGGCCTGCAGCCGAGCGGCATGCTCAGCCGTGGCCGCGCTCAGCGCCTGCAGGCGGGCCTGCCCCTCGTGCTCCCGGGCCTGCTCCCGCCGCAGCTCCTGCTCCCAGAAGGCCTCCTGGCCCAGCTCCGCTGCGTTCCGGCGCACCGTTCGCTCCAAGCCCTGCAGGTCCGCGCAGCAGCCCGGCATTGGTGCTACGGGACCCACAGGCTCAGGGGGCACAGGGCCGGGGGCCAGCCCAGGGAGCCCCAGGCTGAAGGGCAGTGCTTTGCAGGGCTCACGGTCCAGTGCTGGTCGAGGCTTTGGGGGAAGGCTAGCTCGTATTGGGCAGCGCTCAGGGGGAGGGCAGCTGTCTGAGGAGGGCCTCCCAGCGAGGCTGGGTCCTGTCCGCCTCAGGACAAACTGGACATCGCTGGCAAACTGTCCACAGGTCGCCTGGGCACCCACGGGACACTCCTGGGGTAGCAGCTGCCGTTCCTTCTCTCTGAGACGCTGCACAAGCACGAAGCGGCCTGTCTGGCCTGGGGTAGGGGGGAGGGGTCAGTCAGCCCACATCCCTTACCGTCTGTCCACCTGGCTTGTGCAGTTGGGGGCAGGCAAGAGGGATCAGCAGCAGCCCCACCCTCCTCGGGGCACCCCAGGTGCACCTGCTGGGCCCATCCGTGCTTCAGGGGACTCACCTATCGCTTGGGCCAGTGCGATGACCACTTCCTGACAGGTGGTCTGCTCTGAAACCCCACAGACCACACGCTGGATGCCATCCACCCACACCTTCAGCTCCATGGCCGCCAGCCCTGAGAGCATCCCTGTCCTGCAGGGAGGGTGAAGGCCACAGGGTCAGGCCCTGCCTGGCCCCAACACAGCCTGGCCCCGCTCTTCCTCCTTGAGGCCTGCCCCTCACCCCCTGAACTGGCTCAGGACTGCTGCCCCTCAGCGTCTGCTGCCCAGCCCCACCTGCAGGCCGCGCATTCCTGGGAGTGGGGTAGCAAAGACCAGTGCCCCCCAAAGGGGGAACCAGTGTGCCCTCCCGCAGCGCTCGGAGGCTTCCCCACTTCCCAGCCTGCTCTCGCCCCGCCCCACTCCCGGAACAAGGCAAATCATTAACCAGACCCAGCCACCTGGCTCGGAGGGTACAGCCCCTCCCGCGGGGCGTCCGCCCGCAGACCTCGGCCCTCCAGACCCACCGCACCCGGCACGGTCGGCCCCTCCCCACTCCCGCCCGTCCCCGCGATCGCCGCGAGGCCGCTGTCCCCGCCCGGGGCGGGTGCAGGTGCGGCGCGGCCCCCACGCCGGCCTGGCTTGCGCCCCTCCGTCGGAATCGCCGTCCGGGGCCGCTCCCTGCGCTCTGGAAGTTCCGGGACCCGGCGCAGCTCACCTGGACGCTCGCCTGCCTCCGGAATCCGGACGCGAACTGGCTGCTGCCAGGCGCCGGGCGCCGCCGCAACCTGCCGCCTACAGCACCGCGGGAGCGCCCCGGCCCGCCACCCCATTGGCCCACGGCCGGAGAGCCCCGCCCCGCACACTTCCATTGGCTTCGCGACGCGCACTGCCCGCCCCATGCCGACGCCCATTAGCCACCTACTCTGAGCCTCGCCCCTGGCCCTCCCCATTGGCTCCCCGCCCGCCCCGCCCCCGGCGGCGCCCAGGTGTGGGCGGGGCTCCGGGGAGCAGCGGAGCGGACAGAGCCCGGGTCCACGCACGCCCCAAGCCCGAAAGCAACACGGAAGCGCGTCCCAGACCGCGGTCGCAGGCGGCGCGTGGGGCAGGTGCCTGGCCGCGCTCCATGATTGACTTCCGCAGAAGCCGCCCAGTCTGAGGAGCCTCCCGCCTAGGGAGGGGGCGCCAGCCTGGGACCCCGCGAGCCCGGCCTGCGCCCAGCGGAGCCGCGGAGCCAGAACCGCCCTTCCCCCGGCCTGATGGGCCCGCGTCGGCTCTTAGCGGGAGGCAGTGGAGCTGGTTGGCCGCTGTTCCTCTCTGGCTGCTGCCAGGCTGACAATCCTGGTGGGTGAGGGGGCCGCCCAGAGGTTGCCTGGGACAAAGGCCCTGGACTCTTTGAGGTTCCTTCCCCCCACCCTTTCCTGCCCTCAGTGGGGCCCGATGCCTGCCCAAGCTGTGGACACGCTCCTGCACCAGGCCAGTCCTGCCAGGAGACCCCAAGCCAGCGCAGCAGCCAGGGCCCCTCGTAGCCTCAATGCTATATCTGTGTGGCCCAGCGGCAAGGGCATCCAGAGGCTGTACTCGCCCAATCAGACGGCCATGGGCGGGGGTGGGGGGTGGTGTCCTCCCTCCCACCACAAGCCCTACCAAAAGCAAAAGCTGAAAGTCTGAATGAATGAATGGTGAAGGAATGAAGGTGGGGGGGGCAAATACTGGAGGGCGTGAGTCTAATGGGTCAGGTCTGGGGCCTCACTTTTGTCCAGAGGCGCGGGTGAGGGGACCATTGTCATCGTTATGTAAGTGTCCCCAGGCCTCCCTGCAGTTGCTCGAGTGGTGGAGGTGGATGGGGGAAGGGGAAGGGGAGGCTTCTCTCTTGGTCAGGTAAATGGGCACCAGCCGCTATGGGCACAGAGGCCATAGGAGGAACTCAGGAGGGGTTCCACTGCTGGTTAGAGCTCAGCAAGCCCCTCCGCCAGGTTCTCCGAGCTCTCACCTGCCTCTCCCTCCTCCCCAGTCAGCTCAGGCCCCAGTGAGTCCTTTTGAAGGCAGGGATTGTTTTTTTCTTATTTACCTTATATTCTCACGAAGGCCATCCTGCTGGCCTGTGGACACACTCACAGGGCAGCAATGCCACCAATACCCACTGATCACCATGGTCAGGCTGGGGAGGGACGGTGGGAACCTGCCCCAGCGTCGGTTGGAGGTGTTGGGCTGAGCTGGGGACCATGGCAGACCCTACTGGTCACTCTGTGTCCTCTGGGCCTGTGGAGGTTAGCTGGGCAGTAGCTCAGCCTCTCACAGTTTCTCCTTCGGGCTGGACAAGGAGGGGGCCCAGGGTCCACTCAGGGCCCCGGTCTGGGGTCTCCCTGGAGGCTCCTGGTAACAAACGGCCCCTCCCCTTCTGGGTGCTGGTATCCATGGCAACAGTGTAGAGCGTTTCTCTCCCCAGGCCTGCTTGGATTTCAGGCCTCAGGTGAGTGTTGGGGGGGGAGGGCCCTGGGTCTGCGGGGGACAGGGACATCACCGGCAAAGGACTAGCACCTTTGGGGACACTTGCACTAGGCCGGGGGGCAGGATTACAGCTTCTGGAGGGCAAGGGTGACAGGGGGGAGATGAGAGGGAATGTGTGAACGAACACCCAAGTGACACGGTGCCAGGGGTGGGGGTGACCTGCTGCCCTGGCCTGGTCAGAAACACGCAGGTGTGGACACCCACGTGACTGGCAGTGTGCTTTCCTGTGGGGCAGACACACACACACACACACACACACACACACACACACACCCCTTCTCGGAGAGTGACGCCCTGTGAACCAGCAGTGCCATCTTGGGGCTGCCATACACACGCACGTGCGCTGGCCACGTAAGGAGAGCCCTGCAGGGGTGCCCACACACGGGACCCAGGGCAGCCCTACCATCCTTCCTCTGAACTCCCTCAACATCAAGAATGGCCCCTGAGTCTTGTCAGGAGGCTGAAGATGCCGAGGAAAAGGCTTTCCCATCCCTGGTGGACCGAGAACTGGTCAGCGGCCACGTGGGGCCCCCAGCCAGCGCCTCTCCTGACCGTGGGGCTCCTGCATGCCCTCAGGACACCAAGCCCAGCTCCACCAGGATGGTCTCCTCTGTCAACCCGCAGTAAGGAGGGGAGGGGGGAGGTCAGCCACTTGGGCCAGGCCAGCCAGAGAGCAGGGCCTGATCAAGCGGAAGGTGCGCTGGCCTTTCAGGTCTGCCCCGGAGTCCCTGGACCCCCGCACTCTGCGGCTGCTGTGGAGGCAGCGAGAACTGGAGATCCAGGCCCTGCGGTGGGCGATCGAGAACCACCGGGAGGCCCGACACTGCCGTATCCTGCAGGAAGTGGCTGGGCTTCCAGCCGAGAGGTCAGCAGCATATACTGCTGGTCCCCCGCCTGCCCAGTCCCCGTGCCGACCCTAACTCCGAGTTCATGTCTGACTCCAAAGTCCACTGCCAAGACCGCAGCCCTGACCCTGGCCCTGATCTTCGCCTCTAGCCCCTGTCCTTACCTGGCCCTGAGCCCCCCACCACCAGCCCTGAAGAAGTTAATATACTGTAAAGCCACCCAGACCCTAATCCCGAACATGTCTGTGGGTGCTGAACCCAACCTGGACGCCACCTCCAGCCCAGACCTCTTCAGGGCCTGACCTGGCCTGGCCCAGTTGCACTCTGTGCCCTCAGGCCCCTAAAGACAGTGAAGAGGAGCCCCTCCTTCTCTCCTTGGCTGCCGACCCAGAGGTGGGGGCTGCTGAGATTGCCCTTTCCCCCAGGAGCTCGCGCAGCCGGGAGCTCTTGCAAAACCAGGTCCAAAAGCTGACTCTGGAGTTGGAAGAGCAGAAGGGACAGGCCCAGCTGGTGAGGGGCAGGTGGGATCAGGGAGTGGGGTGCGGACGGGGGGCTGAGGGGGCAGGCAGGGGTTGGCCTTGGCCGGCAGGGTCTGCAGAAGGCCCCGCCCTCCCCGAGCAGGAGAAGGCACACCTGGAGGAGCGGCTGCTGCAGACCAGAAACACGCTGCGGCAGCTGGAGGCAGAGTTGCAGGCCTTGCAGAAGTCCTGCCTCCTGCAGCTGGCCCGCTCCTCCTGGGTGGGCCGCATGCTGCGGTCTTCCACGGGCAGTGTGGAGGTGAGCCTGGCCTCTGGGCGCCCCCCCACCCCCAAGTCCGCCCTCCTCGGTCTTCCCTCCGACAGCTAGCATGTCCCCTTGAGACTGGCGCTTCCGCTGCGGGTCCCTGGGCTGCCTGGGAGGCCTGCCCCCCTCAGGCTGCCTCTGGAACCGGGACTGAGGCCTGGGGCAGGGAGGAGCTACAAGCCCTGTAGTCCCTGACACCTGATACTTAGCAAGTGTGTGCCTCAGGCACTGGGGAGGTCAGAGGGGAGAGTGACCTTGGGCAGAGGGGAGCGCTTCCCCCCAGCCTGCTGCCCCTTTTGCAGGTGGTGACGGCAGAGACCCTGATGGGCCCCAGTGACCTCTCTGAGAACGATCGGCCCCCCACTGCTGGGGTGGTAAGCGAGGCCCTCCAGGTGTGTTCTTGGCTCTGCAGTCCTGCGGGAGGGTCAGGTCATGTGCTTCTTGCTCCCTGGCCAGGGTTTCCGGCTGGAGAATGTGGACTGGAACAGCATCGCCCACCGGTACCCCAACCTCTTCACCAACCTCGAGTCCAGCTCAGATCAACAGTAACTGCACTGGGTGGGGACTCCCTAGGGGTGAGGGGAGGGGAGGGCTTGCCTTGGTTGGTATGGACCAAACTCCAAGTTCCACCCCTTAGTGTCCCTGGACAGGTCACTTAGAAGGGAAAGGGCTCTGGGCCCATCTCTGTCCAGCCATGAGCCCTTTGCCCAGGCTGGATCCTAGGGACTGGGGCCACAACTTGGTGTGCCCTGCCCTCTTTATGGAGGCTGGATGGGGGCAGGGCTGGGGTCCAGGAGCTGAAGCCACGGGCAGCGAGCTGATCTTGGCCTGCAGGCACCCCCGGGTCCCGCCGCTCCTGGAGCTCCCACCAGCCACACAGCCTGACCAGTGGAACTCAGAGCTGTACTGCCAGCAGAGGGAGCATCGTCTCAAGAGCGTTGAGTGGAGCTCCCTGCCCCTGGTGGGCACCAGCAGCTCCGGGGGTGCCGATTCTGAGTCCAGCAGCTGCCTGCTGGCTGCACGTTACCATGTGCAGAAAGTGACAGGGGACCCTCTCCAGGCGCCAGGCCACACTGCTGAGCAGAAGGAGGCACAGGCACAGAGCCTCTGCGGGGACAGTCGAGCAACGTGGGAAGGTGGAGTGGGCGGGGCTCCCCTGGTTTCTCCCCCTCCCACCCCCGCGGGACTGTGATCTCTGCCCAAAGTCCTAAAGGGTGTCCCCCACCCTCTGGGCTTTCACAGTAGCCCAGTTTGAGGCAGTTGGGGCCTTTCCAGCCACATCCCTAGGGGTTAAGGTGGTCTTGGAGGACGACTGCTACCGCCTTTGCGCTCTGGCCTGAATCCACATTCCCCCACGTCCCAGCAAGTACTGCCAGGCGCTCCTCCGCTTCGCGCAGCCTCCTGGGTCCAGCCGTCTCCCCTGCGATCCGACCCTCACCTCATGCTGCTCCTCTCCCACGTGGAGCCTTAGGGCGCAGTGGGCCAGGTCTGGCCTCACCGGAGATGTCCCCAGTGGACCCTCCATATTGGGGTTCCTCTCCTGGACAGGCCGCCTCTCCCTGGATCTCCGGAAAACCCACTCGGACAGGCAGGGCAAGAATGGCCAGGAGCCTGAGTCCCGTGAGGATCCCCATCCCCGGCATTACGGGCGCTGTCCAAGGTGAGGACGGGAGCCAGCCCCGAGCGCAAGGGCGGGAGCAGGTCTCCTAGCGGGACCCCGGTGGGAAGGGCCCGAACATCTCGGCACAGCTCCCCTGCCCGCGCTCCCGCCCCAGCCCCACGGGCTCCTGCCTGAAGATCATGGCGGTGAGCCACCGCCGGAGGTTCGTGCGCATCCTCAACCAGTCGCTGGAGGAGACGGCCGACCTGGGTGGCTTCGTGCTGCAGCAGCTGGTGCACGACTTCCCCGTGTGCATGTACCGCTTCCCGCCCAGCACGCTGCTGGAGCCAAGGCAACACATCACGGTGCGCCCTGCTCTCCGCGCCCCTCGCGGCCCCGCCCCGGCCCCCCCGCCGCCGGCCCCTCACCCCTCACCGGCCGCCGACGCCGTCCCCAGGTGTGGGGCGAGGCGCCCAGCAGCACCAAGCGGCAGCCACCCTCCTCCTTGGGCCAGGAGCCCGTCCACTTCCACTCCAGCCGGGGCTGCGTGACCCTCCTCCTGAACCCCCAAGGCGAGGTCAGTGCGGATCCCAGCGAGGGTGGTGGGAAGGGCGGGCTTTGCAGGGTGGAGGTGACCACCGTGTCCCCCACGGCCCCGCAGGTCCTCAGCGAGCACCAGGCCGCTCACTGCGTGACCCCCGTGTGCAAGATCTTCGCCGACAACACCGACTTGTCCATCGACCGTTTCCCGCTCTCAGAGGCCCGGCCCGGTGCCGACCTCGCGGAGCAGCAGCCCCTGCCTCGACCCCCGCGCAAGGGTCGGGTGCAGGAGGCCCGGGCCGGGCGCCGGAGGCCGGGGTGAGGACCTCGGGTCCCCCAGTCCGTACCTTCTCCCCAGGCCCAGACTCGACAAAGACCCCAGACCCCCTGCTAGGACTGTCCCCCACCTCCCCAGGGCCCGCCCTTGCCAGGACCACCCTCCAGCTATTCAGGACTCCCCTCAGGTCCTCCACCTCCCCTGGCCCCGTCCCCTCCGGAACCACCCCTTCCCGCGGACAGGCTCTGTCTCTCACGACCCCCCTCACCGCCCTTCCCCCCAGGACGCGGGTCCAGTTGCCCCGCCTGAGCACCAGAAAGCTCCTCCGCCAGCGAGAGGGGCCAGCGCGGCCCGAGGGCGCCGCCGAGACCCACCCAGAGCTCCTGCCCGCCAGCCCCGTCCCCGTCCCCGGTGGGTGCGCAGCAGGGAGGGACGTGGAGGGAGGGGCGGACAGCGAGAAGGGGGCGGCCGGCCGACCCCACACCCTCATTGTCCCCCGCAGAGGCCGCGCTGGGCCTCGAGGACTGCCAGGCTAGGAAGGAACACAAGGTCCGGGTGAGCGCTGGCGCGGGCTTCCGGGCAGCCCCCGCCCCGCCCCGGCCCCGCCCTGCGGCCACTCAGGCTCCGCCCCCCCAGGTGCGCCGGAAGAGGGTGGACCGCGGCTGCCCGATGGTGGCGCTGTCGGTGCAGAGCACGGCCGAGAGCAGGTTCGGCTTCCGCTTCCTCAGCTGCCCGCCCATCACCGCGGACTCGCGCTGGCCGGTGTAGGGCCGGGCGGGGCGGCGGCACCGGCGCCTGTGCTCCCGCGTCTCCACGACTGTGGCTGCGGGGCGGGGCGGGGAGAAAGCGCCGGAGGCAGGCGGTGCCAGCTGCATAGTTTATTGAACCAACGCCGCCTACCAAGTAAACCGCATTTCTGTACACCTGAGAGTCGAAAATGATTCGCTTGGTTTCCGGGTATCCGGCCCCAAGAGGAGGGAGCTGGCCACCCCATCCCCGCGCGGGGAACCCCACAAGTCCACCAGGGATGGGAGGCGTGGTCGCACCCTGGTTGGCCTAGGGCAAGCGCCTCTGCTCGGGACCACGGCAACCCAAGGGTGGCTCAGAGCCCTGGGGCGGCTGGAGGGCTGGCCAGGGGATGGACAGGGCCCAGCTACAGCCACCTCGGCCTGGGCCCAGTCTGCTCTCTTCCAGGCCTGCTCCTCCAGGGAAGGCCAGGCCACACGGAAGAGGTGGGCAGCTGGGCCAGCGGTGGTGAGTTGGACCATCCTCTCCTGGGCTTTCCTTCTTCCCACCCTTGGTGGTCCCAACTCCTAACTTCCTTCTACCAAGAGGGTCCTCTCCTGTACCAGACTCACTTCCCACCCCCCAACACACCCGCCCAGGTCCTCTGGGTTCTGTGAGGCCAGAGTTCACACGGGGGCTCCCACGATCGCCCTGGGGCCCTTGCCTACCGCCCGGGCCAGCCTGGCAGCGGGTAGTGATGTACACTAGGGGTGGGGCTGGGCTGGGGCGATGAGGTTCAGGTGCGGCATGCGCTGGAGGCTGGGGGTCTGGCTGCTGGATCTGCTGCTGGCTTTGGGCCTGGACAGCCTTCGGCTCCAGGGCTGGGGCCTGAGGCCACCTCTAGGGCTCTCAGAGCAGTCACTGCAGCCAGCCCCTGACCCAGGCCAGGCCCCAGACTATCCAGGGCTCTGAGGCGACGCCCCCGAAACTGCATATCTGTGGACCCCCAGGAGCTGCTGCCCCTGTCAGATGGCATGAGGGACTTGGGAGGAGAGGGGGTCAGGTTGTAGCCCAGGGTCCTGGAAGGCTCTGGAAAAGAAGGAAAAAGACGGCATGTCAGACAAGGGCCCCCAAGGAGTCACTTGGGGTGGTCACCATGGGCAGGGCTGCAGTGTCCACTGTGGCTCCTCCCCTTAGCCCTTCACCCCCCCGCCAAGGCAGCACCCCACTGCCCCACTTCCTGTGCTCCCCAGGGAAGCTGTGGCCCCTCGGCCCTGTGACCTCTGACCTTTGCTTGAGCTGGACCCACCTCTGGGGAAGTCTGGGCTCTAGCTCTGGGTCACTGGGTCCCGTCCCCTAGGGCATGCTCACAGGCTGGTGGCCCTGGGGCAGTTCCCAAACCTCCCCTACAGAGCGAGGCCCTGGCACCTACCTGAGGGCAGGCTGGGTAGGTGTGTCCGTGGTCACCCAGAGCCCGCCCGGCCCCGGACTGTAGTAGGAGGCCCTGGCACCCCTTTGTCCCTCACTGCCTGTCACCCCTCCAGCCACTCCTCCTGGCTGCCTGCCTGCTCCCCCTCCACCTTTCCACCCCTCCTGGCTGTCTCATGGCCCACCTTCCCCAGCCCCTCCCCGCAAGCCGCAGCCAGCACAGGAAGTGCAGAGCTTTGACCTGCCCTATCCCTGCTCCACCCTGGCTTCCTTGATGCGCACCCGCCCCCAGTGCCACGCCACCCCGGAGGGTCACTGGGCCAATCTTGCAGCCTACATTCTGTGGCCCCTGCTTACAATGCCCCCTCCCCGGGTTTGCCCACCCAGCTGTTCTCTCAGTCGGTTCAGACCCTTCCTCCAGGAAGCCTCCCTGGGGCCTGCTGGGTGAGGGGTCTCTCTGCCTTAAGGCCCTGCATTTGCTCCTTTCAGCCATGGTCACTCTGAAGCCAGTGTCCCTGAGGGAGGGCCTCGCCTGGCTTAATTCTGTGTCCCGAGCCCAGCACAGGCCCTGTCTGCAGAGGAAGGGCAGTCCCCCCCCCCCCGCCTTGGTCTCCTGCCCATCTGGTGGCCTTGCTCCCTTGGCTGGCCTTGTGCCAGGCTCCCCTCAGGACTTCTGGTGGGCCTGCCCTGCTTGCTGGTCCTGGCCCCTCACTGCGCCCACCCCTGGGCCACTTGCTCTTTCATCCAGGACCCCTCCAGCCTCTGCTCACACTGCCCTCCGGAGGGCCTTCTCTCTCTCTCTCATCCAGCCCTGGTGGCCACATGGTCCCATGGGTTCAGGGGAGGGGGACTTGGGGTTGGAACCCCTTGGTCGTGAGGCCCCACCCCCCAGAGAGGACCTCCCCGTCCCACCCATCTCAGAGCCGCGGTCGCGCGGTACCTGGGGCCAGGCTCGGGGGACGGGGGCGAGTCGTGGGCCCAGCCTCGTCCTGCTCTTCCTCAGGGCCCCTCTGTGGGCCCCCAGGGGCGGCAGCCCCCTCCTCCCGGGACTCCAGGCACCTACTGGGTTGGGGACTGGGGTGCGGGGAAAGAGAGAGGCTGCAGCCCTGCGCCTCCTTTGGAGCCAATCCCCGATGAGTGTGGCTCGGGCTGGTGCCCCAGCCTTGGGCTCCCGTGACCAGCCCCTCCAGCCACCAGGAGGACCAGTGAGCACTCAGCCAAGGCAGGTCTCAGCCAGAAGGGACACACAGGGCGGCGGGGCCAGGCTGGGGGGCGGGGAGAACCCACCGCAGGCGCAGCTCCCTCAAGGCCGGAAGCCTGGCCGAGGCCAGGAGGTGGCGGCTGTCTGCAGGGTCAGGCCCTGGCGCGGAGGGCCGGGCGGCCAGGTCTTCGGGCCTGGGAGGCGGCAGCCTCTCTGGGTGCACCCCAGCCTGGGGAGGGACGGGCTGGTTCAGGGGCACGGCCTTCGGGGTGGTGCTGGGGCAGGCGCCCTCAGGCCGGGGCACGGCCTGCTGGGGGGAGCAGGCTGTACCTGGCACTGGTGCCGGCGCTCCTGCAGGCCTTTGGCGGGGTTTCCACAGAGGACCCGGCCGGCACCTGAAGAAGAGGGTGCGGCTGGGCCTAGTTCGGGGCTGAGGGGCTACAGGGCAGCTTCACGCCGAGGTGGGTCGCCTACCGTGGGTGAGGCTGCTGGCGTCGTCCTCTGGGGCTGGGCCCTGGGAAAGAAGGCCTGCAGGTAGGGGGCCCCCGGGGACCAGCAGGGAGCGGGGCCAGGGCCTGGGGGCCCTGCGCTGGGTCTCAGGTGAGCCTAGCTCGGGGCTGCGTCTCCAAACAGGGGATCCGTGGGGAGAACCTGCACAACAGTCAAAATCAGAGGTCATCAAGGCCCACGCCAGCCGGCCACCCAGGATTCCCCCAGCTGAACCCTGTCCACGGAGCAGGGCCCCCCACCACCCAGCATCCGTGTGCCCAAGGCCCAGCGCCACCAGGGGGCAGGTTTGGCCCTCCTTTCCCCCTGAGGATGGTTGGGGAGGCCCCCACCAGGACTGCTCACAGGGAGGGTGTCCTGGCCTGGGGGTGGGTGTGCAGGGCTCTGGGGACGGGGCAGGTGGGGGTGGGTGGGGGGGTTCGTGGCTGAGAAGGGACACGAGGCGGCTCTCCGGCTCTGAGAGACCTGTGGGCGGGGCCACGGGTGGGGGGGGTGGAGCCCTCTCCTGGGGCAGCCCCAGCCCGAGGGCCCTGGACAGCTTCCGTCTGTACCCAGCCCGGGGAGCAGGCTGTCCAGGACACTGCCCTCCTTGATGGCCTCCTTCACCACGAGCCAGTCATGGTCCAGCTTCCGGGAGGTCGGCAGGTGTGTGTGTGTGGCCGGCAACTCATCCAAGACCTGCAGCTGGGGGATGAGCTTCCTGACCTCTGCCCGGTAGTTGTAGCCCTGGGGCACCTGCGGTGGGGGTGGCAGGCCTGAGTCTGGTGGGCCCATCAGGCCAGCATTGCCCTGTAGCTGCTGCCCCCAGACCTGCTGGGGGGCAGTGCAGGGGAGCTGGGGGTCGGGGATGCCATCTCTCTCTGCCCAGGCGGCCAGGCCAGCCTGGGTCACTCTGGGACAGCAGGGACTGCAGGGACCCATGCATGATCTCACTCTCTGGGCTCACTGCCAGGGTCCAGGGGTGCCCTCTGGCCTGCGGAGCTGCCCTGAACTCAGAGCTCCGGCCCAGTGGGCGGCCGCTGTGCACAGGCACCACGAGTAGCCGGGCAGGCGTGTGAGCTCTGGGAGTGCACGGGCAGTGCGGGGGGGTGTGCAGCCGCGGGTGGCGTGCACAGACCCCCGGTTTACGAGCAGCGCTGCAGGGGGTGGGGCTGCCTCTGCACGGGGCCTGCATGGGTGTGTGTATGTGAGCGTGTGTGCTTGTGTACATGACTCTATGTGGAGACTGTACAGAACACGCGTGGTTCCCCATGGCGTGTGCACAGACTTCTTGGGGTGTACACGTGGCCCTTCAGAGTCTGGTCCTGGCCTAGGAGGACGAGCTGGCAGCCGCCGGGCCTCCAGCAACATGGGAATGAGCTCCTAGTGAAGAAGCCCCAGCAACAGGCGGGTGTGCCCTAGGCATGTGTCCCGGGATCCCCTGCGACCCGGCCGGAGTTCAGGTGGACAAAGCAGTGCCCGGGCCGAGAGGCTGGAGCTACAGAGCGCCTCCCCGCCCGGTGCCCACCTGGTGGGCGGGGCCGGGGCCGGGCCACAGGCATAGCGGGTTGCCCTCCAGGGTGAGCGTGGCCAGCCGCGGGCACAGCTGCAGGTAGCGCAGCTGCCCCGGGTCCTGCACACAGTTGCCCTCCAGGTCCAGCACCTCCAGCTGCTCAAGCAGGCACAGCGGGCTCAGGTCCGAGACGTCGTTGTAGGAAAGGTAGAGCTCCTGGGGGGCACGGGGGGGGCTCAGTCCGGGCCCCCCTCCCCCCGCACTCCCCGGAGCGCCGCAGACCCACCTTCAGGGCCGGGAAGGAGCCGATGCCATCCAGGTCAGCCAGGCCGCAGCGAGCCAGCCACAGCACCTGCAGGCGGCCCAGGGAGGTGCCCAGGTCCCTGCAGAGGGTAGGGTTGGCTGGTCAGTGCGGTCCTGGGGCGGAGGGTCATGTCTCAGTGGCTGTGAAGGCCCTGTGCCATGCCTCCTGCCCAGCCGCCACCCACATCTGGCTGTCTCCAGGTTCAGGGACAGCTGTGACTGGCTTGGGTGGCCTCCAGGCCGAGGAAGGGGCTCCAGAGCCCCCGGGCCCCTGTCTTCCCTCCTGGCTGCAGCCGCCTGTCTTGGGCACCTTATCCAACCCCTGCAGGGTCCGGGCCTGGCCGCGGGAGCTGCCCTCGTGCTAGACGGCCGCTGCCCGCTGTAGTGGGTATCCCCTGCCCAGCGGCGTCAGCCGGGGTGTCCTCCCTCCCTTTTTCCTCCCGGCCTTTTTTGTGGATGATTTCCCTGTGTCACAGCCCCTCCCCTTGCCCGCACCTGGGACTTGTTTGTGCCACCCTCCCTTGGCGGCCACTCCCCTGCCAGTGGGCAGGCCGGGGCTCTCCCATCTGCCCCCGACCTCAGTGGGCCCCACCTCTGCCCACGGGGTCCTCTTAGCCTGGGTGACCCTCGTCTCCTGTCCGGGCACCGGCCCACTGTTGCACATCCTTTCTGTCAGCTTCTGGGATATTCCCTTTTGTATTTTCTCTCCTCGCAGTCTCTGCTCTCATATCTGGAGCTCAGCCTCTCACGTGTGGTCTCTGAGAAGGAGCTTGTTCTCATCCCTTCTCTCTCCCATTTCCATCTCTTTGCCTTTCCTCTGCTTTCTGGGAGATTCCCTTCTCTTCCAACAATGCTGGTGACATTTTTTGTCAGCCCTCATACATTTAATTCCCAAGCGCCCTTCGTTGTTCTCTGATCTTATTTCATGGCATTCTGGTTTTTTTTTTTTTTTTTTTTTTTTTCTGGTACGTGGGCCTCTCACTGCTGTGGCCTCTCCCGTTGCGGAGCACAGGCTCCGGACGCGCAGGCTCAGCGGCCATGGCTCACGGGCCCAGCTGCTCCGCGGCATATGGGATCTTCCCAGACCGGGGCACGAACCCGTGTCCCCTGCATTGGCAGGCGGACTCTGAACCACTGCGCCACCAGGGAAGCCCTCTGTTTTGTTTTTGTTTTGAGGGTGCAAAGAAGCCACGTCTTCTTCCGTGTCTCTCAGAACATTCACTGAAGGTGCCTGGATGTTTTACTCCCCTCCTGGCATTGTCTGCTTCCTCTGGGGTCCTGTGGGTTTGTCCTGACTTTTCCCTTTCATGCTGGAGGTATTGCTATATTCCTAATTATACTACTACTAATAGCTTCTTGGGCATTCAGATTGGGAGTGAGGGTCTGAAATGCTGACTCACTGGAGACGCTGAGGTGAGGGGCTTCCCGGTGGTGATGAGGTGGCACACGTTGGTCCTTGCTGGCCTTCCTGCCCTCCCTGCTCCGGCTCCAGCAGCTCTGGTCTCCCCATGGTCCTGAACCGCACCTGCACTGTGGTGCCCCTGGTCTTGGCATCTGCTCTTCCTCCTGCTTTGGAGGCTCTGTCTGCTCCCCTGGTCCAAGTGAAGGCGCCTCCTCACCTCTGAGGTGTTCCTGGCCCGCCTCACCTTTCTGCGTCGCTGGGGCCCATCTTCCGGTTCACAAATTCCCCTTCGGTTACGTCTCATCCACCGATTAACCTGTATGTTGCGTTTTTTAAGTTTTGTTCTGTTACCGTAATCTCCACCTTTAGTTACAGAGAGTCCACGTTTCTCCCCAGTCTATTGCCTTCAATGCATTTTCAATCATCTTTTAATTGGCTGAAATTTGCGTCTCACGATTCCTTCAAGAGGGGCTAATCAAACTGTTTTCCTTAATCTCTTACTCATTCCAAAATGTTGGCTGGGTATGAAATTCTTGATTCATACCGTCTTTCTGCTGGGCTGTGTAGACATCATTCTACTGTCTTCTGGCTTTGAGTGTTTCTATGGAGAAGTCTGAGGAAAACGTCCTTTTTTTTCTCTTCTTAAAGGAAGACTTGATCTCTTTCCTTGGCTGCCCCCAATATGATCTGTGTCTTGAAGTCCAGGAACTTTATTAGGATACGTTTCAGGGTTGCCGATTCAGTTTCCGTCTTTTATTTCAATCTGTAGATGAAAGTTTTCTTTTATGTCTGACAAGTTTTCCTTATCCTTTAAACAACTGTTAGGTTCTATTGTTTCTCTTCACTTCTGTAAAGGTTACAATCCTGCACATGCCAAACCTCTGCTAGTTGCCCTCCAGGATTCTTTTATTTTCTTTTATTTTTTAAAATTATTTAATTTTTGGCTGCATTGGGTCTTTGTTGCTGCATGTGGGCTTTTCTCGAGTTGCGGTGAGTGGGCTTCTCATTGCAGTGAGTGGGCTTCTCATCGCGGTGGCTTCTCTTATTGCAGAGCACGGGCTCTAGGCGTGCAGACTTCAGTAGTCGCAGCACGTGGGCTCTGTAGTTGTGGCCCGCGGGCTCTAGAGCGCAGGCTCAGTAGTTGTGGCACACGGGCTTAGTTGCTCCGCAGCATGTGGGATCTTCCCGGACCAGGGCTGGAACCCATGTCCCCTGCATTGGCAGGCGGATTCTTAACCACTGCGCCACCAGAGAAGCCCTAGAAAGTTAGATCTTTAAATATATTTATCAAAAAACTGGAAGGAGTAGAACAATTAAGCTAAGCATTCAGCTCAAGGAGCCAGAAAAAGAACAACAGCAAATAACAAAAGGACATGAAGGAAAGATGTAATCAAGACTAGAACAGAACCAGTAATAACTAGAAAAAACATAGAGAAGATTAACAGAGCCCAGTGCTGGTTCTTTAAAAACTTAATAGACAATCCTCTGGCAGGACTGATCAAGGATGAACAGAGGGACAATGCAAATAAATGTATGGAACTTAAAAAGAGGAATAATTATGGCTATAGCAGCAATTTAAAACAACAAAAACCATTATGAACAAACTATATACCAACATTCTTGAAAACTAGACAAAGCTGGTGCCAAAAGAAAGAAAACTAGACTAATGACCACTAAAGAAATTACACAGTGATTAACACCCCTCGCCCCACCCCCGCCAAGTCCCCGGATCTGGATCAGTTTTAAAAATAAGATCTATCATGGAATAGACAATCTCTATCTTCCACAATAATTTCCTGTACAGGAAGTTTCAAAAAATTAAGCAGTTGAAGAGAACAATAAAAGGGAGGGCCCCGTCTGAGTCAGTCCTTGATTCCAGGACCAGAGAAGTACAAACTGGGGCATTAAAGCACTATCACTCATGAAGACTGATGTGAAAATTGCAAAGCAAATATTATTTTAAGGTTACAGTGATTTAAAAATAACTCATCAAGTAGTGTTACTGCAGGAATGTAAGGATGAATTACCATCACAAAATCTGTCAGTGAAATCCAGTGCATAAATAGACTAAAGGAGAAATATCATTTTATGATCATGTCAATAGATGCAGAGGAACCCAGACACATACCCGTTAAGATCGGGAACAAACCAAGGATGCCTGCTACTGTCATTGCCGCTGTCTAACATCGTACTGGCTAGTAGATCCTGGCCAAAGCAATAAGACAAGAAAAAGGAGCAGGAGGATTTGAGTGAAAGATAGCACTCCCAACTTGCTGATAACATCACCATCAGTATGGAAACCCATCTGAATTAACAAATTACTTGAATTAATAGGACAGTTTGGCAATAATGTTAAATACAAAACAAAGGTACACTATTGCCAGAGGTAATAGACCCATTTATAAAAATCAATTGTTTTATTGATTTAAAAAATCTATTCTAGGAAATCCAAAAAAGAGGGCATATATGTATACATATAGCTGATTCACTTTGCTGTACAGTAGAAACTAACACAATATTGTAAAGCAACTATACTCCAATAAAAGTTAATAAAATAAAAAATTTTTAAATCTATTCTAAATCAGAATAGTGTTTCTCTAAATTTGCAACAATCAAACAGAATACAGCAGAATCAGGCCCTCATCCATGATTATAAAAATACTATAAGTACGTGGGAATTAATTCAGTTCCGGTTTCAGGGAGCCCTGCCTTCAGAGGAGGCTGGTGTCCTGCCCTGTCCCAAGTGGCAGCAGGGTGCACAGGTGGGGGTCCTGGTTAGCCCACTCGAATCATAATTCCATTCCCTTGCTAGTGGTTGGTATAAGAGAGTGTATACATGATACAATTCTGGCCAAAGAAACACAGAAGAATGCTGGGAACCTTCTTGTTCTTACTGATGGACACAGGAAGGCACATTTCCTGTTATGGGATGAATTGCATCCTCCCCCCCCCCCCAAATTCATATGTTGGAGTCCTAACCTTCAGGACCTCAGAATGTGACCTGACGTGGAAACAGGGTCTCTGAAGATGTGATTGGTGGAGGTGAGGTGGGCCCTAATCCAATATGACTGGTGTCCTTACAAAAAGGGGGAATTTGGATCTGGACACAGGGAGAAGAAGGCCACGTGAGCTGAAGGCAGAGATTGGGGTGATGAGTCTACAAGCCAAGGAACGTCAAAGGTGGCCAGCAAAGCCCCAGGAGCGAGGAGTGAGCTGGGTTCTCCCTCTGGCTCAGAAGGAGATACACCTTGATCTTGACTCGTGGCCTCCAGACCTGAGGGAGTCAGTTTCTGCTGTTCAAGACACCTGGTTCGTGGTGCTTTGTTCAGCAACCCTAGAAGACTAGCTACCACACTCCCTCGGCCCACCAACGTGGCTGCAGCAGCCCCAGGCATGGGGATGGGGGCCACATCCTGGGGGGCCACCAGCTGCGTGAGCCGCCACCGGGCTCCTTGTGTGCGCTCAGAGACAGGGATTCTCACCTGTTCTGTTCCCTGACATATCCTCTGTGCTTAGAACAGGGTTTGCCCCGTGGTCCTTAGGCACTTAAGGGATAAACAATTTCTCACTGCTCAGGCCGGTTGGCTGCAGGTTTCTGTAACTTGCAGCTGAAAGCGTTCTAACCTATAGACTTTACAGAAGAAGTTTAAAGACTCTATTAAAAACATTAAAGCACACATGAATGGAGAGCTATACCATATTCATGGATGTATATAACATAAAAATTAACCCAAATGAGCATGTTCCTTTTTAAAATTCCAAAACAAAACAAAACAAAATCCTGAAAGATAAGGGTGTGTGAAACCCAGCAAACTGATCGTAAAACTCAAATGCAAGAATAAGTGCTCAGGAATAGCTAGGTCAGTTTGGAAAAAGGAAAACTACGATGAGGGTAACAGATGTTACAGATTAACACAAAGGCGCACCAATGAAGACTGTGATGACGGAGAGCTCCTCACTCCGCCAGCGTGTCCGCGTGGGCCTGGGGTAGACGATGCTGGGAAAACCAACTCACCAGGTGGTGCTAAACAGAACTGGGTCCCCATCTCATATCAGGAGTGGAAGCAACCTCACAGATAAGTAGGATTAAAGACCCCAAAATGAAAAGTGAGACCATAAGTGAATAGAAGAAAAAGTAGAATATCTCCAAGACCTTGGGGTGCAGACAAACCTCCTAAAAAACACCCACTATACCAGCCAGAACTGATGGGCTGGAACAAATCAAAATGAGGGGTTTCTGTTTAAGTGAAAGCCACCATGGTCTGAGATCACGGGAGGAGGAAGGGTGGAGAGTCTTCAGGGGACACACACACGATTAAGTTGTAGTGAGAACTGTCCCTTCAATCATTTTAATGATCTCCAAGTTAGTTGTTGAGTTTCAGAGATTGTTACTGTGGTTTCCCCACACAGTGGTCCTGGTGAAGGATGCTCTTGTCAGATGCTGGCTGGCCTGGAAACCAGCCCCATCTGTCCTCACGTCAGTGACACTTTCAGGGGCTGAATTCTCTCTCAGCTTCGGATGAAGTGACAGCCATCACATGAAAATTACTTTCCAGTCCTCATAACGCTGCCTGACGTTTTAATGTCTTGACTCTCTCTGTCATCAGCTAAGCTGTAATACTACTTCATTGCACTGTCATATTGAATTAGCTTCCTTTTACAAATATTTGTTTACTGTCACTCCGTGGAGATTTGCAAACAACATTTGGCCAAGTTTCAGGATTCGCTAACAGACAACTTAAAGATTCCTTACAGTTTTCACTGTCGTTATCAAGGAACAGAACACATGTTTTATATGAATAATGATTTAATTTTTTCTTGGAATTGATTTTTTTTTGAAATCAAATATTTTGTTTTGTTACAAATGGTAACAAATACTTAATTTTAACCTTCCACTTCTCTTTGTAGTTTCCATCCTTTATATGTTTTCTGTATATTTTATTGTTCTTTGAGCTAATTTGTAAGCCTTAATAATGAAGGAGTAAATATGATTTTTTTTGTCTTTGTTAACGTGAAGTATTGACGTGTCTGTCAGAATATTGCTGAACCACGTATAGGTACTAAAGGCAATTCTGAGAACCTGCTTTCCAGACCCTTCCTTGCAGGCCCAGGAGCCATGCAGGAGCCGTGGAAGCTGGCATCCGCCTGCTTCTCCCTACCTACGGGGGCCACGCGGCCTCTGATCTTCTTTGCTTCCACTTCTAGGCTTTCAGGTGTTTTTCAAATTCTTTTTGATGTTTATTTGACAAACAGCAGTACAAATAGGAAAAACCGTGCAAGGCTGCTTAATGAATACCTTTATCATCTCCTCTGGAAATGACTGGATACTTACAGCCCATTTAAAACATCAGGAGAACTTTCTAGAATTGGGACTGGCCTCCCACTGCCCCAAGACGGCTGTCTGGCCGCATAAAACCAGCAGGGCTGGGCTTCCCTTGTGGGGCAGTGGTTAGGAATCTGCCTGCCAATGCAGGGGACGCAGATTCGAGCTCTGGTCCGGGCGATTCCCACATGCCGTGGAGCAACTAAGCCCGTGTGCCACAACTGCTGAGCTTGAGCTCTAGAGCCTGTGAGCCACAACTACTGAAGCCCACGCGCCTACAGCTCGTGCTCCGCAACACAAGAAGCCACCGCAACGAGAAGCCCATGCATCGCAACGAAGAGTGGCCCCCGCTTGCCACAACTAGAGAAAGCCCGCGCACGGCAACGAAGACCCAACGCTGCCAAAAATAAATAAATTTATAAAAACAAACAAACAAAAAAAATCCCAGCAGGGTTTTCCTGACACCCATTTTGTTCAAACACCCAATAAACTCTGATATTACCTCAGCTTTGTTCTTTCCAGCCCGATGAAGTAAGCAAAAACCTTAATCTGTCCTGATTTTTGCATTTTGTCTTTTAAGCTATTAAGATGCTGTTGTGTTTCACGTGGGGCCTGAGGTCCGGCTGGGCAGTAGCGGCCATGCTCCTCTGCTCGTCTTGCTGCGCTGATGGGGGCCGGCTCAACCCCCAGCTACGGCCCCACCAGCACGGGGACACAGCCCTGGGCTGTGGTGAGGGGTGGGGGGATGCCCCAAATCCAGAAGCTGGTCGGTGATGAGCCGCCCAGGCTCGTGGGTTGGGGGTCCTCTGCCAAAGGTCAGTGGGCGCCTTCTGGGCACCACAGGGAGGTCCCTGGAGACCTCGTCAGCCACAAAACCTGGTGTGACCAGCCTGACCCTGACTGCAGGCTCCGGGTGGCTGGCGTCACCCTCAGCGGGGCCTCCAGCTGACCAGGGGTGGGCGACGTGACCAGGGGTGGGCGTTAGGGCCGGGAGCTGGAGATAGTGGGATGCTCAGGACCCCACCCAGGCCGGCAGCACGCCCTCCCCCGTGACCACCGCGGGGGGTGGACACTCACCTCAGGGAGCCCAGGCAGCTGCCATTCAGCTTCAGCTGGCTGAGGTTGGGCAGGTGCAGCCCTGTGGGGCCACAGGAAGAGAGGTCAGCGCAGGCCCTGCTGCCCTTTGCACCTTCAGAGGCGTCAGTGCCCTTCGGCCCCTGCCGCCCGACAGCTGCTCTGAGGCCCAGGGGCACCTTGGGGCCACATGCTGACGTCTGAGGCCCGGTGTGAATGACACAGGCCAGCAGGGGAGGGTGCAGGAGGCACCCCGTGGGGGCAGAGGCACACAGAAGGCCACGGGGCCACGGGACTCTGCGGGGTCTTGCCCCCAGGCCGCCTCCCACGGGGAACTGCAGGCATGGCCAGACCACACACTGGGCTCCAGAGCACAGCCCCACCAGCCAGTGTCCCGTGCTCCCAGGGCCCCGGGAGAGGGTTATCAGTCCCTGGAGAGTGGGGTGCAGGGCAGGTCTGTGGGTGCAGTGGTCCAAAGACCAGATCCTGGTGGGCAGGGCCTGAGCAGGCCGAGCCTTCAAGCACGGCCTGGCCATGACAGTGGAGGGTGTGCATGGGGAGGGGCTCTCACCAAAGTTCCCCAGGCTGTTCTCATGGGTGTTGACACACAGCTCCAGCACGCTCACCAATCGGAGGTCATCCACCTGGGCCAGGGCCTGCTGCAGGGGTCGGTGGGGAGTCAGCCCTGAGAGTTGGACAGAAGTCACACACACCCCGCCCCGCCCCCCAGTGAAACTCCTGCTTTTGGCTGCAAGCCTGGAGCAGGGGGCAGGCGTTTCCCTGCCTCCCCCATGTTGACTGTGGCCACGACTGGCTCCAGCTGGACGATAAGTGTGATGTGACAGGAGTGGAGATTGTGATCCTGTGTGGCTGGTGGGGCCGTTGCCAGAGAAGGGTGTGACCTGAGGTGTGCTGGTGTCCTAACGAGACCCATGGAACAGACCCAGTGCAGCTTGGGGCCGGGAGCCCAGCTCTGCTCAGCGTGGCCGAGCCCCAGCCTCCTTCAAACCCATGGACGGTACACCTGCACTGTAAGCTGATGAGTTTGGGGGTTGCTTGTTACGTAGCATCACTATAGCAATAGCTGACTCATACAAAACTTGGGATCTAGGTGCAGCTCCAATAGCTACCATAACAAAAATGATGAAACGATGTGACACTGGATGGGAACTGGTGGGGGGCGTGTGACGTGAGTGTTACTGAAGCTGGAAAGATGGAGACCCAGGTCATGTGACAATGGAATTTTTGGTAAAAGGGTCTCCTGTAGTAACCTGGATGGCAGAAGACGCACACAATGAACCTGTGATGGGGGTGGAGAGGTGCCAGGCAACTGTGGGCAGAGTGAGCTGGCCACAGTTCACTGCATTTGATGAGGTTTTACACAAGGCAGAGTTCAGAGCTGGTGGAGAGAGCCCAGGGGTCCTGGAACTCGTGGCTTGGAAAATAAAATGGCTTCTCAGCTCAAACCAGTAAAAGAAAAAATGAAGAAGGGCTTGGAGTTAGGATGACTCAGTAAGACTCAGCCTCAGGGAGAAACCAGTTGCCACATGCTGACTACATGCGAGAGGGTCTGGGAGGACAGAGGCCTGAGACCCCCGGTTCCAGTGACCGAGGGAAATGCTTCAGCAGCCATGCTTTGGCATGGTGGGCACCGGACTCAAATATGTTAGGAAGCAAGGGTGGTCCTGGGGTGCTTGGGCCACGCTCACACAGGCAGGCTCTCTCCCCAGCCAGGAGCTGGGTGGGGGAGGGGGAGGTCCCAGGGTGGACCGAGTAACTCTGATCAAGGCGTGTCCCCAGCACCCAGCCCATGCAGCAGCGGGGGCCGGTGGCCTGACGTGACGGGTCCACGCTGGACCAGGACCCTGGGTACTGTGGGCGCTGCAGGCCTGGCTGGAGGGCGGACACACAGGGGCTGCTGGGGGGTGTGGGGAGGGGGCCGGCGGGAGTGTCCTGTCCACCTGCAGTGACCAGACCTCATGGACCCTTCTCCGAGTTGGTCAGGAAAGTGCGTGGGGACCTCAGGCAGCCAGGCTTCCTTCTGTCGAGTGTTGGTGGGTGCGTCACCCCAGGGTCTCCGAGGGTCCCTCACCTGGGTGCAAGTGTTTGTGCGGGCTGGAGGGGTGCTGGGGAGCGCCTGGCCCTTAGCGTGGCCAATGACGGGTGAGAGCAATGGCCAGAAAGGGAAGGGGTCCGGTCACCAGGAGGTGCAGGGCTGCTCTCTGGGGTCACTGGGCAGGAACCTGCAGGCGAGAGGGCTCTGCAGAACCTGCTGGGTCCCAGTGTGGGGGTGGGAAGCAGCTGCCACCGCACCCCAGGTTTGGGAGAGAGGCTTCAACAACTGCGCCAGATGCGGTCAGTGGGACCCCAGGATGCCCCGCCCTGCAGATGGCCTGCTCCCTCCTCTGCTCGTGGCTCCCTGTCTGTGCGCCACGCGCTTGGATGAGCTGTCACCCTGTTTCCCACGGGAATGAGGGGCCTTCTCTCTGGTTCACGGAGGGGTCCCTGGAGCCCAGCGCACGGTAGGGGCTCAGCAAATCTGAGGCTGGGCCTGGCTCGGGCCCTTCTGCGGCCTGAGAGCCTGGGGGACGTCTGTGTCACCAAGCACCTGGGGTCGGCCCAAGGGTGGAGCAGGCGCAGGGGCCCCAGCGAGCCGAGGGCATCTGTCAGCCATGCGGGCCCTTGCAGCCGAGCCCAGCCCCCCCGCACTCACCAGTCGGGCAGGTGACAGGTGCTCCTCTGGCAGCCGCCCGCTGTGGCTGCCGCCTCGGCTGCCCGGGGCCTTGCTCTTGGGGCGGGGCTTGTGCCGGCTCTGCCAGCTCAGCGCCCGCACTTGGACACTGGCTATGCTTGGCCAAGGCCCATGGGCTCTGTCCCAGGCCTGGTCCATTCACATCCAACCTGCTGGGTGTAGGCAGAGGGCAAAGCTGATCAGCCTCTGCTCTTCCTCTGATCCACAGCCCAGCCGAGACCCCGTGCAGCCCTTGATGTATGCACGCACACAACAAGCCCCCGGAGCCCACCTCTGGCCCGGAGAAGGCTGTAATGGTGAAGCCCCAGCCTGCCCGGGGGCCTTGCCGTCTCCTCCCTCAGCCTGGGCTCACACCCCTGGCCTGGGCAGGCCACCCTCCCTGTGCTTCTGCCCGTCCTTCAGGGTCCACGTGGGGTGCCAGCTCCGGCCTGCCCTCTGAGGCCCCATGTAGGCCGGGGAGGGGGGCTGCCTCGAGGTCCCATTCGCCCATTTGCTGCTGTAACCAGCAGCAAGCCTCTGCCTCAGGCCTTGTGCTGTGTGTCCTTCTCCACCTGATGGTCTCCGACCCTGGGGGGCTCAGGACCAGGGTCTCAGGCACTCCCCCCCTACCCCTGAGCCCATTGAGACCCCCTCACCTGGAGGCAGCTGCTTTTTCCCACCGTGGGTCAAACATCTAGGCAAGAGGGCAGCATGTGGTCCCAGGCGGCACCTGCGGGAGAGACAGTCAGGTTGGCCTCCTGGCCAGGTCACCATGCTCGAGGGACCTGGGACAGGCTGGGCCAAGGCCACAGGGCCCAGAAGTGAGCAGATGCCAGCCTGGGCGCTGGCCCTTAGGTCCTCTCAACCATCCTGATGGGGCACCTGGCCCGGCTGACTGGAAAGACAGCCATATGGGTGACCGACGCTAGGGTGCCTCTGGGTCCATCCAATGCAAATGCTTGGTCTTCAAATCCCCACTTCCCTCCATCCCCAACTTTACCCTCTCCAAAAGGGGTCCCCGGCCTGTTGCTCTGGACCATCCCCTGTGGGCTGGCCTCCCAGGCACCCTGTCCCTCTTGGGCGTTACCCCCAGGCCCACAGGAGGTGGTCCACCTGCACCAGGCTCACCTGGCATTGCTCGTTAAAGACACAGATGCCTGTGCCTGGCCCCAGACCCTGGAATCATTTCTGAGGGTAGAGCCAGAAGTCTGTATGGAAATCCTGGCTTCTTCCCTCCACCTTGGATCGGGGCCTCGCCAACCCCTACCCCTGTGCTCCCTCCCGACCTTCCTGGACTTACTACCTGATAAGACCGACCCCCTTCTACAGCCCTCAGTTCAGTTGAGCGAGTGCCTTGCCTGAGACAGCAAGTGAGCTCTGTGTGGGCAGGACACTCACCTGCCATGTCCAGTGTGCAGAACAGGGGCTCAAGAATATCCCCCCCAAAATCAGTGAATGTGGCAGATGCAGTTTCTGGCCACTGTTCTTGTCTGTCACCGCCTGTGGATGGTCAAGATTCATCCTCCCCGGGGCGGGGGTGATCAGCTAGCCTTTGACAGAGAGGGTGGGAGGGAGTGCTGGGCCTTGGGACAAGCTGCCCGGGCTCCACGTGCCCTTGTCTGGAAAGTGACCACACACCAAGGACCCAAGGAGGTGAAGGCCATGCAGGGGAGCCTCACGAAGAGCCTCACGGAATTTCTGGCCAGGATTTCTTTCCGAAAGTTCCTCTGCTGCCTGCCTTTCTCCAGCTGGTGAACGGCCCTAAGCCTCAAAGGAGGACCCCAGCACCAGGCCCCCTAGGAAGATGCTGCCCCCACCTTCCCCAGGGCTGCTAGCCTTGGGCTCTGGGAAAGGGATGGTCTGGCCAGACTGTGGCCTGGGATGCCAGTGGGCCACCCTCTTCCCTTTGTGCCTGAGAACAGCTGACCTGAGGTCCTGCCCATGACTAGGCCCAGAGTATGGGTCCAGATTAGCCAAAGGTCTTGGGGTCCAAGGAGCAGGGCCTGGGTTGGAGGCTGAGGTTCCCATTGAGATACTATCCCTTCACATCTACTCACTGGCCTGGACCCGTCCACACTGTTCATGGCCCTGATCCCATCCTGCCCTGCCACTCCGTGAGCCCCCGAAGTTGGAAATGTGGTGGCCTTTCTCTCTCCACCGCCCAGACTAACACCAGCTCCTGGCCGGGCTCATCACCTCTCTGGGTCCCCTCCACCTGCTATCCCTTCTGAGGGTAGGGCCTCTCCCCTCCTAGGTCCCCATCATGGAAACTCCCAGAGTGGGTCCCTAGGCAGGGCTTGGGGTCCCTCCTGTCCCGGTGACCACGAGACCCTTAGCAGGGCCAGGGGTTGTGGGATGGGTCCCCAGGGGACCAGATCTGACAATTGGGGCATCACTGGGACCTCACTGTCTTTCTGCTCCATCCCCGGCCTCAGTTTCCCCCCCGACACGGGAGGAGACAGCGAGGCCTGCGGCCCCGGACCCAAAGGCGCGCTCGGCTCTCACCTGAGGGGTCGTCCCCGGTGCCCCAGCCTCGGGGTCTTGGTCCCGGGCGCCCTCCTTCGCCAGGCGCTCTCTTCGACTTGGGGTTGTTCTTCCGGCCGCGGGGTTGAGGGGCCTGGGCGCCAAGGCAACGGGGGCGGGGCCTTCTCTGAATCTGCAAATATTCATGAGCCGCGGGAATCTTCCAGCTCCGCGAGGCCGAGCCACGCCCCCTAGCAACGGTTGCTAGGGCCGGAGGGAGGGCGGGCGGGGCGGCGGCCAACCAGGTTGGGAGGTTCGCGCGTGTCCCGCCCCGCACGCGCGGGAGCGCCCCCGGGGCCGGTAGGGCAGCTGGGGAGGTGAGACGCGGTCGAGACGGCGGGGCGCAGGCAGGCCAGGTGTCGGCTTCCGCAAAGGTGGTCTGGGGTGGAGACTCGCGCCCACCTTTCTCAGGTGGTAGGCGCCCGTGTCGGGTCGTCCCTGAGGCCAAGGCCCTGCGGGATTTAAAGGAAGCGCTTTGGGAAAGGACCCTCAGAAGACGAGGGAAATGCAGACCTGGACTCCTGGAGGGGAGTCCAGAGTGTCCGCGCCGGCGAGAGGCGCCGTCACCCATTTTCACTTATCCGCCTTTACTTCGCGTCTACGCGCGTCAGGCGCGAGCCGGGCTTCGTCGTGGCCGCGGCGCAGTGCGCGGGACGGCCAACCGGACACAGCCACGGCACGTGGGGTCGGCGCCGTGCCTGGGGCGGGGGCGGCCCCCCCCCAGGGGCCCGCCGAGGTCAAGGCTTGCAGTGGGGTGAGCTCCTGGGGAATAGCACGGAGCCGGCACGGGAGGGGGCCGAACGGCGCGGAACGGGTAGGAATGGAAGGGTGAGCAGAGGGGGAGGTTTGGCCTTACGTGTAATGCACCATTCTTTCTTATAAACAAGGAGAATGTGTTTATGCGTTACTTTGAAATTTTTTAAATGTTAAATCATGTACTTCTGAGAATCTCTAAAGGAGATACAATGTGCATATTTATGCTTGGGGTGGGGGAGTCTTCAACCCCCTATGGCAGCTTTTGGGTTGGATTTCCTGGGTACCGTTTGGGCCTCAGGGTGAGCTCCTGCAGGGCTGGGCTCCGGGCTTTGGGGAAGCTGGGTGGACGGGTAGTCTGGCAGGGCCTGCCGAAGTTGGGGGAAGCTGGAGATCAGGGAGCGCGGGACAAGGGCCCTCTGCGGAGCTCGGGGCGGGGCTGCGCACTACGTAAGTGAAAAACAAGACCCCCCGCACTGGGTAAAAAGATTGAGCCGGACTCGCTGCTCTGCGGGCTCAGACGTCCCCGCCCAGCCGAGGCGCCCTGCGCCGCCTGGCCCTGGGCGCATGGCTGAGCCGCGCCCAAGGACCCCGCCGAACCTGCCAGGTGTCCTGGGAGCCGGGAGGAGCCCCTTCCGAAGCCACCTGCACCTGACCCGCGTCCCGGCAGCCCCTCCGCTTTTCCCCGGCCTCGGGTCCGGGGGAGTCTGCGGTGCTGACCCCGCGGGCTCCACCCTCCCTGAGGCTCAGCCCTCGGGCTGTCCCCTCCGCTCCGGAACCCCTACGGTGTGCTGCGCGGCACGGCGCAGGGACGGCCTAGGGGGGCGTGGGCACAGCTGTGCGCGCCGTGAAGGTGCCCAGGGGCCCGGCGCTGGGCTCCAAGAGCGGCGCAGGGGCTCGAGTCGGACATCGGCGACCCCGCCCCAGTCCACACCCGGCCGCGGACCCGCTTCGCCGCGGGGTCTCTCTCTCACTGCGAGTCCCGACTGTTCCCGGGAGAGTCCGGGCAGTTTCCGGAGAAGTTGTCTCCCCCGGACCCCGTCCCCAGCGGAGCCAACCCCTCAGGCCGGGGCCCATGAGGCCCAGCCGGGCGGGAACCGCCCTCCGCGCAGCTCCCGGAAGCCCCGCCCGGCCGAGGCCTCTGACGGGCGGGCCTCTCGGCCAACCGGGGTGGGGCAGAGCGGGGCCCGGTGCGCGCGGCCAATGGCAGGCTGTGCCGGGCTGACGGACGGGCGCGGGGCGGGGCGTGCGCGGCCCGGTCGGGTGTCCGCCGCCCGCAGCCCGAGCCGCACCCGCCGCGGACGGAGCCCATGCGCCGGGCGAGCCAAGTGCCCCGACCCCGGCCCCCGCCGCCGCCCCCGCCCCGGCCCCGGCCCCGGGGGCAGTCGTGCCAGTGAGCGGTGAGTGCGGCGGGGGCGGCGAGGGCCGGGCCGGGCGGGGGGCCTGCTGTCCTCGCAGGGCGCGCGGGGGCGCAGGTGAGCCGCGGGCGGCGGCGGGCGGGGCGCTGCGGCGGGGGTTGCGGGCGGCGGCTGGTCCGCTCTGCCTCACCCAGACCAACCCCTTCGGCTCCGTGTCCCGGGCCCTGTCTTCCGGGACCCCACAAGTGCACTGGGTGTCCCCGAGCGGAGGCCCGCCCGTGACCATGGCGCTAGGCGGGGTCTCCCACCCGCCGGAGACCCAAGGACCCCTGCGAAGAGCTCGGGCACCGGGCGGCCATCACATACACCAGACGAATCTGAGGTTTAGGAAGTCACAGCCCACTGTCCCCACAAGGGCATCCCTTCTTTAAGCGTCACAAATTGGGGGCACCCCAGCTAGGGGCCTTGGCCCCAAGCCTTTTTCCTTTCTCACCTGTCTCCTTATTTCCACACCTCCTTTGGGTCTTTTCCTGTGATCGGCTTCTGCTTCCTGGAGCCCTGGCCCCCTGCCCACCTCCTCACCTTCCTCATGCTCTCCAAAGTTCTTCTGGCAGTGGGGCCCCGTGGGTTTCCCTTTATTTTTCCTTTATGTGGATGTTTTCTTTGGAGCGTAGCCCGAACCTGCCAAGGCAGGGGTACTTTCTGTCTGCTTGTTATCGTGTGTCTGGAGCAGTACCTGGCATGCAGTAGGTGCTCAGTGAATACTTGTCAAATGCACCAGCATGCCCGGGGGTGGGGGAGCCTGGAGCCGGTTGTTGGCTGCCACCAGCCTGTCCGGGCACGCTGCTGTGTCCGCCACTGTGGCAAGGCCTGTTCTCATGGGGGCGCTGGTAACGTCAGCCCACGGCGCTTCCAGTTCAGGCTTCTTGCCTACCCAGCAGCTTCTAATTCGGGTGCATGCTTGGGAGACGCTCTCAGCTGTCAGCCCTGCCTCTGGGGGGCCGGCTCCCTGCTTCTCTCACACAGTCATTAAATGCAGCTGGAGGCAGGACCCCCCCCCAACCTCTGGGCTGGAGGTGCCACAGGTGAGCGGCTGGGCCATATTCTGGCTGCCGCCCCTGTTAACTGGATGTCCGGGCCCAGAGGGCAGGCTGGGCCTGGGCAGGCTGGCCCAGGCAGCTCAGCGGGCCTCCCCTGCGTGGTCTGGCCGTGCTGAGTGCCGCTTCCTCGGCAGGTGGGACAAGCGACCACTGCAGTGCCTTGTGCTGTGGTCCTTTGAGGAGCAATGACGGAGTATAAGCTCGTGGTGGTGGGCGCTGGAGGCGTGGGGAAGAGCGCCCTGACCATCCAGCTCATCCAGAACCACTTTGTGGATGAGTACGACCCCACCATAGAGGTGAGCTGGCCTGGCCCCTGTCCACAGCCTGGCTCCTGGCACGGGCTTGTCTTCTACCTGCTCTGCAGGAAGGGGTCTCTTCGTCGTAGGTCCTGGGGGGCACGAGAGGAGCGAGGGAGGGTCCGTCCCCGGAGGGCCTGCTGTCTCTAAGCAATGTCCTCCCCAGGACTCCTACCGGAAGCAAGTGGTCATCGATGGGGAGACGTGCCTGTTGGACATCCTGGACACGGCGGGCCAGGAGGAGTACAGCGCCATGCGGGACCAGTACATGCGCACCGGGGAGGGCTTCCTTTGTGTGTTTGCCATCAACAACGCCAAGTCCTTCGAGGACATCCACCAGTACAGGTGAGCTGCCCGCCAGCCCTCAGGGGCCTCCTGTCCTCCCTCAGGGGCCGCGGGCAGCCTGCCCGCCGGCTCACGCCTTCCCCCTTGCAGGGAGCAGATCAAACGGGTGAAGGACTCGGACGACGTGCCCATGGTGCTGGTGGGGAACAAGTGTGACCTGGCCGCGCGCACCGTGGAGTCTCGGCAGGCCCAGGACCTCGCCCGCAGCTACGGCATCCCCTACATCGAGACGTCGGCTAAGACGCGCCAGGTGAGCAGGCCCCCTGCCCCCGCAGCCAGCCAGGGCCCCGCCCCGCCCCGCCCGGGAGCCGCACTCACTGCCCCCTCTCCCTTGACGCAGGGCAGCCGCTCTGGCTCTGGCTCCAGCTCCGGGACCCTCTGGGACCCTCCGGGACCCCCGTGACCCAGCAGCCCCTCTCGCTGTAAGTCTCCCCGGATGGCAGGGCAGCGAGGGAGGCCAGGGCCCGGGTCTGGGCCGACACAGCTCCCGGGGGAGGTGGAGGTCCCCGGAGAGAGCTGCCCTGAGCCAGACCGGAGCGGTGACCCTGGGGCCCCCACCCCTGTGCCCCCAGATTGCCCCACGGGTCCTGGTCAGCCCCAGCCCCTCAGTGGGCTGCGGGGGAGCTGCTGAGGACGGGCCTCCACGGGGTGGCCCCTGGGGCCAGAGAGGAGCAGGGTCCAGCTCCCCGTGTGCGGGGTGGGGTGAAGGGGCTGGGGCTCTGCTCGAGGCCGAGGCAGTGGTCCCCCCCTGAGCTGGCCTCCTCTTCCCAGGGCGTGGAGGATGCCTTCTACACGCTGGTGCGCGAGATCCGACAGCACAAGGCGCGCAAGCTGAGCCCGCCTGACGAGGGCGGCCCTGGCTGCCTGAGCTGCAGGTGCCTGCTCTCCTGACAGCGGCGCGGGTGCGGGCTGTGGAGGTGCCGGATGAGACGCGGGCTGAGGATGCAGGGAAGGAAGGAGGTGCTGCCAGAGCCTGGCCAGCCCAGGTCGGTGGACAGAGTGACCGCGGGCCTCCCGGGACGCTTTGCACAGACTGTCGTGAACTGACGCCGGCGGCCCCCAGTTGTCACTCTCCTCCAGCCCCGTCCTGGCCCACTGGGCACAGGCTGAGTCGCAGTAAATTATTTCATGTCTTGACCCTGGCATTTGGCTGAGGTCGGGAGGCTGCGGTGCGAGTGACGCCCCAGGAGGCATGCGGGAACCTCAGCTTCGTGCATCCGGCAGCTTCTCTGCCTCTGGGGGCCCCGGGTGCGTCCTCCGGAGACCTCTGGGTGCTGTGAGAACCAGCCCGTCTACCACTTAGCACACGAAACTTTATTCACCTTTAACCGGCAAGAGGGGAAACTGAGACCAAAGACTGTCCCTTCCCTGGGAGGGAGGCCTTCGTAGGGAATGGCTGGGGGGCGGGGAGCTTCTTCAGACTCCCGGTGGGGTCGTATCTCCTGAGTTTTGGGGACCCTGGAAGGCAGTAACTGACTTCGGCAGAGGGAGGAACACAGCCTGTCGGGTCCAGTAGCACCCTCTGCTCTGCCCCGTGGGGACCACGTGGCTGCATGGGGTCCGGCGTTTCGCTGGCCCTGCCTCCTTATGTGTGTGAGGGTGGCCCGCTGGCCCCTGCCATCCCCTCGTTGGAGGTGACCTGTTGCTCCCAGGGCCACCTCAGGTCACCAAAGCGGCCTGTGGGGCCCATCCAGGCCCCAGGTGGCCACATCCAGCTCCGAGAGGGCTCACCTTGCCTTGGGCAGAACTCTGGACTGGCCAGGGCGGCCCCTTTAGTCATCATCCCAACTGTCGGGGTGCTCACAGCGCCCCTGCCTTCCCGGGGCCCAAATCAGGCCAGGCCAGGTGCTTCTGGGTCAGGGCCTTGTGCTGTGTGAGGGGGTCCTGTCCTCAAGGAAGGCCGGCGTGAAGAAGTAGGGCGTGTCATTGGCTTCCCAGGGCCTCGGGGTCACTGTGCTCACAGTCACCTTGTTCTCTGGAGGCCCCTGAATGTCCAGCTTCCTTGTGGACGCAGAGGTTGGGGGTTGTGGGGACGTGCGGGGCTTGCTCTTGGGGCACTGCCCCAGCTCCATCGCGGCCGTGCTGGTCACTGCCCCAGGAGGGGTGCTGGCTGCAGTTGCCCTGTGGGGTGTCGTGGGTCTGGAAGTGCCATCTTCAGTGGGCTGGGCAGAGCCAGTGGCTGGGACCTCAGTGGGTTTGCAGGGCCGTGCCTGTCGTGCGGCCCTGCGGGTGGCCCAGGCAGGTGTTGAAGGGGAGAGGACCCAGCATTCCGGCTCAAAGCCGTTGTCTGGGGGCCACTTGCCTGTGGCCTCGTGGTTCACTGAGAGGCTTGGGAGGGAGTTCCATCACTGTGGCTGCAGCCGATCCTGAGGACTGTCCTGGGCTGGGGACAGGCAGGCCAGACTCGGAGCCTCCGGGGTCCCCAGCGGGAGGCCTGCGGCCGTGGCCCCCTCGTGCCACTGCTCCTTGGCCTTCAGGATGGCCGGGCCGGGCGAGGGGCCGGGCTGCTCGTGCTGGGCAGGTGGGCCAGGGAGAGCCAGCCCATCTTCTCCGGGGAGCGTCTTGATGCTGGGAGGGGTAAGGAGAGGCCTGGGGGCTGGGGCAGGTCGCTCCAGGCCCAGGGGCCTCGTGGGGAACTCTTCAGGTTTTGCTGGAAATGTACAGACCAGGTCAGCTTCTCGACCAGGCCATTCGGCCTGCGCAGGATGGGCCGGTGGGACCCTGCGTGGCCGCCCCAGCCCAACACTGAGAGCAGCTCTCCGGGCTGCTGACCCCTGGCTGTCCTGATGCCCAGCCCTGGCCTGGTCGGCCGAGTCTTAGAGCAGAAGAGCAGGTGGAAGGGGGTGAGGAGGAAGGCCTGGGGCTCGCCCCACCGCTCACTGCCCCAGAGGGTGACTCCGGAGGAGACCGCTGCCCAGTGCCCCCGAGGGTGACTCCGGAGGAGACCGCTGCCTAGTGCCCCCGAGGGTGACTCTGGAGGAGACCGCTGCTCAGTGCCCCTGAGGGAAGCAGGTCCCGCTTCGTCCTGCGTAGCTCGGCCATCGAGGCCTGCAGCTGCCTGAGCACCGCGTCGTCCTCCAGGGCCCAGGCCCGGGACAGCGTGTCCTGCAGGAACTCCTGCAGGCCTTCCAGGGGCAGCTTCAGGGGGCGTTCTGGGGGTGTGGATGCCATCAGGCCAGCGGGGGCCCCACCGGGAAGACTCAGCCCCCCACCCTGGGGCACCTCCCATGGGCGGCGGCTGTGTTCCGCTGGGCACCACACCTGTGGGTCTGCTGTGCCCGGGAGAGCCATGGGCAGGGCCACTGCCAAGGGCGTGCTCCGGAGGGCGACCTCTGGGCTCCTGTGCTGGCCAGCCTGCCTCTGCGGCCTGCATGCCACGCTCGGGGACCTTAAGGACTTGCTCTCCATGATGTAGGCATCCCAGAGCTTCAGGGTCAGCGCAGAGGGGGTCTGTGGGGACAGCAGGCCCAGGAGGGGCAGCTTGAGCAGGGCACGGTGGTGGTCCCAGCACAGGGTAAGAACCCGCCACCGCCTCCGGCCCCTGCAGTCGCCCGGGCTGCATCAGACAAGCTCCTGCAGCTCCTCATCTGGTGGGGCTCGTCCCGGTGGGGCCGTGCCTCCTGGACTCAAGGTCCTGAGGATCTGGCCAGCACGACCCCTAGTCTGGGGGCAACAGAGCCTGTCCACGCTCGGTGGGAACACCTCTGTGGAGCAGGACGCTGGCTTGCCCACCCCCGGGCTGACCCAGCCTTCTGACGGCAGCCAAAGCAGAAACGGCTGGGACTTCGAGATGCTCTGGGCTGCTCCTGGACGCCCCTCGGGAAGGGCATGGCACGTCTGGGGTGTGGGGCTGGGTCCTCCCCAGGCATCAGGAGGGGGTCAGGGAGCACCTCCGGGCCTCAGCCTCCTGGGCAGCCTTGCCCGGTCGATGAAGCACTGCAAGAACCACTGGATGGTGTCAGTGCCCGTGGATGTCTGCTCCTCATCCTGATGGAGGGCACGGGCTCAGGGCCTGCGTGCTCGGCTGGAAACGAGCTCGCCGCTCACCCCCCCACCCCCACCCCGCGAAGGAGAATGAAGCCTGCAGGAGGCCAAGCCCCTGCGGTGGCTGTGGGACGGCGCCTCTGCGGGGGCGATGCATCTACTCACCAGGTGTCGTTGCAGCTGGGGGAGGGCTCTGCCTAGAATGTGCTCTTCGTGGGCCTGGAGTCTCAGCAGTTTTGGGAACCCCGGGATGAAGAAGCCCGAGGAGCCCCCGGACCCCCACAAATCAGAGCCGTGTCCAGCGAGGGTGGAATACCGCAGGCGCCCCCGGCGGTGACCCCAGCGTGCAGAGGGCCTTCCTGAGCCCTGGCTGGACACGCCCTTCCCAGGCAGGACAGCCTGTGAGGCCGGGGCGGCCGGGGCAGAGGCCCTGCTCCCGGAGGCCCAGCTCGGCTGGCACCCTGGGCTGAGGGGTGGGCAGGGGTCCGGCCCTGGCACTTGCCCTGGCCGCAGCGGGGGGTGGGGGACCCAGTACAGAGGGACAGGGAGTGCAGCCCACGGGGTGGGTGACGGGGGTGTGCCTGGCCCTCTCCTAGGCTTGGCAGCCAGGCTGCGGGCACGGGAGGGGGTGTTGCTGCCGCCGGGGCTTCATCTGGCCGTGGGCTCGGAGGGCGCTGGGGGGTGGCAGGTGTGAGGCAGAAGGACCAGCAGGGAAGGGAGAGTTGCCTGGACGAGGCCGGGATTGAGGGCCATGGCTCTAGGACCCAGAGGGCAGCACGGGAAGCCCGTGCCCTTCGCTGATGGGGACATAGACTGGGCCCAGGTCCCCGCCAGCCCACTGCTGGGGGAGCTCTGCAGGGAGACCCCTGGCCCTGACGCACTCCGGCTGTCCTCGGTGGTCACCTACCATGTGTGGCGTGTTTCTCGTCAGTCATCAGCTGGACCAGCGCCCAGAAGGCGTCCTCCTCACCCAGGAACGTCTGCAGGATCGCCATGACCTGGCTCATGCCCTGGCAGTGTCCACCTCTTGCAAGAGCCAGATGTGCATGGAGGACCAACCCGGAGGCCTCTTCTGCCCCCTCCACACTACCACCTCAGCTCCTGGATGGGCTCCCGCCTGGCCGAGCTCACACTGCCCTGGAGGGCCCCCTGAGATGCCCTGTGGGCTGGAGAGCCCCTGAGCAAGCTAGGCGCCAGCACCACAGCGGCCCCGAGCCGGAGGCTCTGGGCGCCGTCCTGGGTCCCCTTTCCCAGACGAGGCGAGGGGGGCGATGGGGCCTGGCACAGTCTGGAGGTCCTGCCGTGAGGTCAGGCTTGGGGGGCCTGACCTGGGAGAGCACAAGGCCAGGGGGCTGGCCCAAGACCCCACTGTGGGCAGCCCGTGGGGTCCTCTCAGCTGGTGTTCCTCGAGGGAATGTTCTGGAAAGAGCAGGTGGAGCAGAGCTGCCTCCCTGGGGGCCCCACAAGAGTTCTGATTACTGGGAACCTTCATCCCTGCCAAGTTTCTGATTAATAATACAGCATTTTTAGGATCAAAACTCGAGTTTCAGGGGTAAAGTCTACATGCAATGAAATATAAATATCCCAGGTATACAGTTTGACAAGTTTTTATTTTCTTTATTTTTTCTGTTTGCACACATCACAGTTCAGTCTCGGGGATGTACAGCCCCTTGGGTTTTCGCACACGGGCGGGGCCGCCGCATCCGTGCTCCGGCCTAAGATCCCACCCTGTTAGCCCCGGCGGCCGCTGACCCTCCCCCTCCCGGGGCTGTGCTTTTTCCAGATCGCCCTGTGAGTGGAATCACATGTGGGTCTGGATTCCTTCACTTGGCAAAATATGTCTAAGACTCATCCATGCTGTTGAGTGAATCAATAGCTTCTTCCTTTGTGTCCCTGAATCAAAGTCCATTTCATGGAATCCCCCAGTTTATCCATTCCCTTGATGAAGATGATCTTGGTTGCTTCCAGTTTTTAACGATCACGAACAGAGCAGTGAATATTGCATGCAGGTTTTATGTGGGTCTAAGTTTTCAGCTCATTTGGGTAAATACCAAGGAGCATCATTGCTGATCACATGGTGAGAGTATATGTAGTGGGGTTTTGACTGCATTGGGTCTGTATTGCTGCAGCACGTGGGCCCTAGAGCACATGGGCTCTGTAGTTGTGGCTCATGGGCTCTAGAGCGCAGGCTCAGTAGTTGTGGTGCACAGGCTTAGTTGCTCCGCGGCATGTGGGATCTTCCCGGGCCAGGGATCGAACCTGTGTCCCCTGCATTGGCAGGTGGATTCTTAACCACTGCGCCACCAGGGAAGTCCCAATATGTGTAGTTTTGTAAGAAACCACCCAACTGTCCCCCACAGTGGCTGCACCATTTGCATCCCCACCAGGGCTGCATGAGAGTTCCTGTTGCTTCACATCCTTACCAGCACTTTGGTTCTTATTCTGCATGAGTCCTTAATTAGATATATGATTGGCAAATATTTTCTCCCACTCTGTAGCTTTTTCATTCTTTTAACAGCATCTTTTGCGGAATGAAAGTTTTACATTTAGATATAGTTCTTTCTCTCATAGGTGTCTTTTCTCTCACCTAACTGGCCTCTTTCCCAGTGTCCATGACCTCACCCCATCCTGGCGTTCTGGTTTTCTAATGCAACAAGTGAGTTGCCCTGCAAACAAGCCAGAGGTTTAAGGTGGAACCAGAAGTTGGGACACAGCCGTGTTTACTCGTTTGTCTATCCAATAGGCTGTGTTCTCAGACAGCAGTGGCTGGGCCTGAAGCCTAAGATATTTACGATCTGGTGCATTATAGGAAACCTCCCTGATTCTGTGCCCAGGCCTGCAGATGGGCAGGGGTGGTGGGTTGGTGGGGCTCACCAGACTTATCTTCACACCCTGGGCTCCTGTCTGCGTGAGGCCTGCAGCCTGGGGACTGTGGGGTGATGGAGGTTCTGAGGGCCAGCGGCGGCTGCCTCGCCCTGGGCCCGGCCTTGGAGGTCAGCAGAGACACAGCCACGCTCCGGGCCGAGGCAGGCATGGGGCTTCTCAGCTTCGGGCCCGTGGAGTCTCCTCGGTAGAGGAATCTCGTCACGAGAGGAGCGTGGGAGGTCCAGGGCGACCGCTCGGGCAGCACAGCCCACGCCTGCCTTGATGCTGCCGGCGCCGTCTTGGCCAGACCCCTCTTCTCTCCGGGGTCAGGGCTCTGAAGAGCATCTCTTGGTCCAGAGCGAGCTTGATCTGTTGGCTATTCATGTACGCCCCGAACCTGTCACGGCCGAACCTGCTCTCCTGCCCACCCACAAGGTCTCCCCGGCCGGCAGGGTCTTTGCCCCATACCCAGTTACCCAGATTGGAACAGGTTGTTCAGAAAGGAGTGGAGCGTTGGGAGACGCGATATTAGGGCTCCCACGAGGGCTGGATATTAGGGGATTACGGTAAATGCTTCAGGTGTAGCAACAGGGTCAAGGGCACTCATAAGAATCCCTGTGTCTTCGCGTCCCGTCCCGTCCCCACCCGCCACCCCCCGGCAAAATCCCACTCAGCTTTGTGATCTTAGTTCCCCAACCAGGGATCAAACCCTGGCGCTCGGCAGTGAAGGTGCCGAGTCCTAACCACTGGACCGCCAGGGAGTTCCCAAGAATCCGGTTTTTTTTTGTTTGTTTTTTTTTTTTGCGGTACGCGGGCCTCTCACTGCTGTGGCCTCTCCCGCTGCGGAGCACAGGCTCCGGACGCGCAGGCTCAGCGGCCATGGCTCATGGGCCCAGCCGCTCCGGGGCATGTGGGACCTTCCCGGACCAGGGCACGAACCTGCGTCCCCTGCATCGGCAGGCGGACTCTCAACCACTGCGCCACCAGGAAGCCCAAGAATCCCTGCTTTTAAAATGCATACTGAGAACCTAGGGACGGGGTGAGGCCAGACATCTTGGGTTCTCTGTAAAACACCTGTGCTGGTCAAGTGTGTGGTGAACGCAGGACAGGACAGTGTCGCTAGTGTTGGACCTGGGTGATGGAATTTGGGTGTTCGTCACACTTTTAAAAAATAAATGATGGAAATTGTCTAAAAGAGCAGAAATATATAACTAAAAACATCAAGATGGGGCGTCATTTTGACCCCGCCGACCCGCATTCGTTCCATTCGTTCCACCTGGGCTCGGGTCCAGCCTGGTCTCTGCTGCCTGGAGCCCCTCCCCTCCCGCGGAGCCCTCTGGGGCCTGTTGAGCCAGTCCAGACCGGTCCCCACTCTCCCCGCGCGCCCCCCACCCCGTGCCCCACACCGCCGCCCTCGTTCCTCACGTGCCCACTCGCGCCCCTCGAGGCTCAGGCGGCACCGCCAGGCCGGGGGTCGGGCACCCGCCATCTCAGCCTCAGACCCAGGCCCACGCCTCCCCTCGCGGGCCCCCGGGGACCCGCTTGATGCCATAGCGCTCCCGGAACATGACGCGGTTTCGGAAGGCGCGGTTCCCACCCTGGTCGATCTGCTTTAGGTCCCGGGAGTACAGCCAGGCCTGCGGTTTCGGGCTCTGTGGGCGGGGCCAAGGGGCGGGGCAGGCGTCAGGCGGAGCCCGGACCCACGACCACCACTGCCGGACAGAGCGCGCGCTGCGAGGAGGCCGGCGGGAGCTGAGCTGTTTCTGCGGAAGCCTCACTGTGCGCATTTCTGAAGCCAGGGCGGGTCACGAGTGACGCCCACGTCCAAGGTCCAGACCCCCGCCCTGTAGGGAGGCACCGTCCAGGCCAGCTGGACCCCTCCTCCGCCCGCTGCGTGCGGCCTCCCAGGATGACAGCGCCCCAGGGAGGCGGCTCCCAGGTGCGTGGGGAGGCGGAGAGGGCGGTTGGGCCTCTGTTCCTTGACCCCCGCCGGAGTCCCACCGCCAACAGGCGGGGACACGAGGGGTGAGGCGGGGCGAGGCGGGGCAAGGCGAGGACAGTAAGGGCGGCTCATTGCCTTGTTTCCCAAGAGTGAATCTGGCACCAGCCTGACTCAGGGCCCCCGGGGACGGGGACGGGAGGGCTGCTGGGGGCTCGGGCTCCCAACACCCAGACGCTAAAACAGCCCATGAGGAATGCAGAGCCCCGCGGCCCTGACACCCCCCCTTCTCAGACCCCTGGTTAAGAAGGCGAAAAACATATCCTTGGGGCTCCCTTAGGCCTAACGGACATGCGTGTTTCCCGTTTCATAACTTTTTATGTTCATACGGAGGGACATTCTTGGTCTCTGTATGTATCTGCCCAGCTTCCGGGGGCCCTTTGAGAGCTTCCGGACTGAACGTGATGCCGGCTGTGGCCCCACAGTTAGTGGGTGTCCGCCACATTCTTAGCCTCGTGGGTTACCCGTCCTTGGGTTGCTTGTGGAAGCATGACCACTGTCACATTTCCCCTGCCGGTCTTACTTGGTCTGGGCACACAGAGCGCCCTCCCCGGGCAATGTGACCTGGGGGTACCCTTGGTGGAGAGGGGCTGCTGGGCGGTGGGAACAGGCCAGGTGTAGGGACCTCTCTGGGGCCATGGGAAAAGACCTGCTTCTTGTCGGGATTCAGTCCTTCTGTTCAACTGAATGCAGGCCTGTCGTTCATCTGGTTTGGCTTTGCTTTCTCCTTTCATGGCTTCTGTGGGTGTCTCTTTGCTCTTTTCCCCCTGGTTTCTATCCCTTGCCGTGTGACTCTGTCCCCCCAACTGTCTGGGAGGGCTTAGTTTGATTCCACGTGGCATGTGTCCGTATCTGGACACAGTGTCTGCACTGGGCCAAGTGGGATGGGCAGCAGGGGGGTGGGTGGGGCCTTCCAGGCAGGTGGGCCTCAGGGCCTGCAAGCCTGGGAGGTGCCAGGAAAGTGCTGGGAATGGGCAAGGGGTCCCTGAGGCCCAGCCCCCCAAGCTCCTGATGTCCTGGCCTGTTGGTGCGGCCCTCGCACAGGTGGAGGGGCCATACCTGGTCGTCCCTTTAAAAAAAAAACAAAACTTATTTATTTATTTATGGCTGCATTGGGTCTTCGTTGTTGCGTGCAGGCTTTCTCTAGCTGTGGCGAGCGGGGTCTACTCTTCGTTGTGGTGCGCGGGTCCTTGTTGCAGTGGCTTCTCTTGTGGAGCACGGGCTGTAGGCGCACGGGCTTTAGTAGTTGTGGCATGCAGGCTCAGTAGTTGTGGCTCGCGGCTCTAGAGTGCAGGCTCAGTGGCTGTGGCGCACGCGCTTAGTTGCTCCGCAGCATGTGGGATCTTCCTGAACCAGGGCTTGAACCCATGTCCCCTGCATTGGCGGGTGGATTCTTAACCAGTGCACCACCAGGGTAGCCCTGGTATTTCCCTTTGTTCTCCACCTTCACCTCCTCCATGTCCAACAGCAGAGACCATACCTGACCTCGCACCTGTGGGGGGATTCCTTTGTAGACCCGCCAGCGCATCTCCGGGAGAGAAGCCAGCTGTGAGACAGGCGCAGGGGATGCCAAGGAGGAGAGAGAACGAGAGGCGTCTGGAGGATGCTCCGGAGGGGCTGGGTCTGCCACAAGGAAGAGCGGGCCGTGGCCCTGTCGCTCCCTTCCTGCGGGGTCCCCAGCTGGGCTGGCTGCGGCCCTGGCACCGGACTCTCCCCGGGCCTTGTGGGGCACCCAGCCCAGCGCCCTTCAGGGTCAGGATGCTCAGCTTGCTGCCTTCTCGCCACCCCGGTATTTACTCCAATCCCTCAGCATCTTCACCCACTTGGCAGCGCGCCCGATCTCCTGGGCTTTTTGCTGGAAAATGGGAAATGGTGGTGCTGGCCCAGCTGCCAGCTTCCTAGGGTGGCCCAGATGGGCGTGACCTCAAAAGGGCCAGGAAAGGCACAGACCCCTCAGCCCGAGGACCCCTTGACGGCTCTGGGGTCAGGGCGGCAGGGAACCGAAGCTGCACCCACGACGTCCTCCCCACTCCCGCCGGTGCAGCATGGATGGCTCTTACCCTCGCCGAGTGGGTGCTGCAGCCGCTGATGCTGAGGCCCTGGATGCTGAGGCTACGCAGCTCCCCTGACTGGAAGGCAAGAGAAGCAGAGCGTGAGGACCTGCACCCGGCCGGGTGCCCAGAAGGCCCCACCTGCCCCCATCAACCCCCAGGTGTCAGCCCAGGAGACTGCGGAGGGGAGGGCTGACCCCAGGAGGGTGCTGGCTCAGGGATGGGCTGCGTCCCCACAGCAGCCCCAGGAGGTGCCCCACCTCCTGCCGATGCTGGTCACCCACTCTGTTCCATGCCCTCCCGGCCCCTGCCCTGCTGGAGCGCAGAGGCCCCCGCTCAGGGCTCTCAGGTGAGTCGCTCCCCAGGACCCCACCCTGCTCCAGAGTGGATGCCTCCGTCCAGGAGCCCAGCACCCTTAGCCCTGCTGCAGACCAGCTCCGTCCAGGTACATGCACGTCTTCTCCTCTCTCCCCCACCGTGGCCCGGCACGGCCTTCTACCCCGAGTCTCCTCCCAGCCCCAGACCGAGGGGTCAGGTCGTCTTCAGCTGCAAACTCCGCCTGCGTCTGTCTCCTTCCCGTGAGCTTCTGAGGCCGGTCCTGCCTGCTCCCCCTGCCCGTCCCTGCAGCGCCTGAGGCCACACCTCTCACTGTCCTCCGGGCCAGAGCCTCGGAGACCTGTGGGCCAGGCGCCCCTTACCCTGTGGCCACGCTCTGCAGAGCCTCCCTCTGACCTCGGAGGCAGAGGCCAGGGCCAGGCATGGAGGCCACGCGGCTGAGGCCCAGGCCTGGACCAGCGCCCAGCCCTGCCCCCGCCACCTCCCCGAGTCCTCTCAGCTCCAGCCCAGTGCAGACCCTGACCCGCCGTGGCCACCGGCGGTCGAGGCACTGAGCTGGGGCGATGGGTCCTGCCTCCAGAGAGGTCTTTCTGTAAAAGGAAACCTGCCCCGAGGTGGGAAGGAGGGGCATCCTGATGGCAGGGACACCTGCCATCAGGTTTCATGGCAGAAAACCTAGCCTGTCGGCAACTTTGTACAGCGAGCGATCAGCATCTTCCCCGGGTTCCACCGGAGCCCCTGCCTGGCCCTGAAACCCACAGAGGCCAGAGGTGTGGCCAAAGGAGGGGCAGGACACCTCCCCTGCCCTGCGTCCCAGGAGCACAGCACGAGACCCACCTGCCCGAGTGGGAGCTGCTCGTACCTGGCTAGGATCCTGCCTGGGCCACCTGGTCCCACTGGCTGTGACCGCCACCCAGGCCATACCCGCCCCTCCGGGTGAGGATACTCACCTGGGTTCCGCCTTCTCGCCTTGGCCGGGATCCCCGCCTGGAACATAACTGTTCCTGCTGCTGTGGCACCCACCGGGCCGCACCTGCGCACACCTGGTGATGGGCCCCACCTGGGCCTCACCCACCCCTCCTTGGCTCTGATCCCACCAGGGACATACCTGCTCCTGCTGGCTGTGCTGGCTGTGCTTCCCCACCTGGGCCTCACCTGCTGCTGGTGACTATGATCCTCACCGGGGCTGTACCTGCTCCGACTGGTGACGATACCCACTTGGGCCTCACCTGATCTACCTGCTCTGATCCCCGCCGGGCCTCACCTGCCTGTCCTTGGCTCTGATACCTGCCTGGGCTGCACCTGCTCTTCGTGTTCACCGTCCCTGCCGGGGTCTCACCTACTTGTGTTTGGCTGTTATTTCTGCTCGCTCCAGGGCCAGCAGGGTCTCCGGCTTCTCCATGTGCGACGCTACAAGACAAAACTATCCAAATATCCCAGTGTGCTAAAGAGCTCCAGAGGGCCGGCACGTTGAAGTTGGCTCCTTGTCGGCAGCTCCCCCGTCTGTCTGATGAGGGGAGAAAACCACGCCGCCGGGGTGGCGGGTCATGGCTCGCACCCACACCTCGTAACACTTACTTCCGCTCCCAGACTCCCCTCCGAGCCGCCTGGGAAATCCTGTCACAGTGAGGTGATGAGGGGCAAGAAAGGGGCCAGGAGGCCCAGGCGAAGTGCTGAGCTGTGCAGTGAGCTGTGATCCTGGCCTTGGGCGCTGAGGAGAGGAGAGGGTGGCTGCCGGCTGCAGAGGGGCTCCTGCGGGAATCACGTTTTGCTCAAGCATCAGAAGTGTGAGCAACAGGGGACTCCCCTGGCGGTCCCGCGGTTAGGACTCCGTGCTTCTATTGCAGGGGGCACGGGATCCATCCCTGGTCGGGGAACTAAGATCCCACATGCTGCATAGCATGGCCACACACACACAAAATAAATAAATAAAAAAGCACGAGCAACAGAAAAAAATTGGTAAACTGGACTTTATCAACACGAAATGCTTCTGTGCCTCAAATGACGCCATCAAGAAAGTGGAAAGACACACAATGAATAAAAGTATGTGTGAATCACCTGATGAGGGGCCTCGTGTACGGAATATATGAAAACCCCGACCTCAATAGAGAATATGTGTGAATCACCTGATAAGGGGCCTCGTGTACAGAATATATGAAAACCCCGACCTCAATAGAGAATATGTGTGAATCACCTGATAAGGGGCCTCGTGTGCGGAATATATGAAAACCCCGACCTCAATAGAGAATATGTGTGAATCACCTGATAAGGGGCCTCGTGTGCGGAATATATGAAACCCCGACCTCAATAGAGAATATATGTGAATCACCTGATAAGGGGCCTCGTGTGCGGAATATATGAAACCCCGACCTCAATAGAGAATATGTGTGAATCACCTGATGAGGGGCCTCGTGTGCGGAATATATGAAACCCCGACCTCAATAGAGAATATGTGTGAATCACCTGATGAGGGGCCTCGTGTGCGGAATATATGAAACCCCGACCTCAATAGAGAATATGTGTGAATCACCTGATGAGGGGCCTCGTGTGCGGAATATATGAAACCCAGACCTCAATAGAGAATATGTGTGAATCACCTGATGAGGGGCCTCGTGTGTGGAATATATGAAACCCCGACCTCAATAGAGAATATGTGTGAATCACCTGATGAGGGGCCTCGTGTGCGGAATATGTGAAACCCCGACCTCAATAGAGAATATGTGTGAATCACCTGATGAGGGGCCTCGTGTGCGGAATATGTGAAACCCCGACCTCAATAGAGAATATGTGTGAATCACCTGATGAGGGGCCTCGTGTGCGGAATATATGAAACGCCGACCTCAATAGAGAATATGTGTGAATCACCTGATGAGGGGCCTCGTGTGCAGAATATATGAAACCCCGACCTCAATAGAGAATATGTGTGAATCACCTGATGAGGGGCCTCGTGTGCGGAATATATGAAACGCCGACCTCAATAGAGAATATGTGTGAATCACCTGATAAGGGGCCTCGTGTGCGGAATATATGAAACCCCGACCTCAATAGAGAATATGTGTGAATCACCTGATGAGGGGCCTCGTGTGCGGAATATATGAAACCCCGACCTCAATAGAGAATATGTGTGAATCACCTGATGAGGGGCCTCGTGTGCGGAATATATGAAACCCCGACCTCAATAGAGAATATGTGTGAATCACCTGATAAGGGGCCTCGTGTGCGGAATATATGAAACCCCGACCTCAATAGAGAATATGTGTGAATCACCTGATAAGGGGCCTCATGTGCGGAATATATGAAAACCCCGACCTCAATAGAGAATATGTGTGAATCACCTGATAAGGGGCCTCGTGTGCGGAATATATGAAACCCCGACCTCAATAGAGAATATGTGTGAATCACCTGATGAGGGGCCTCGTGTGCGGAATGTATGAAACCCCGACCTCAATAGAGAATATGTGTGAATCACCTGATGAGGGGCCTCGTGTGCGGAATATATGAAACCCCGACCTCAATAGAGAATATGTGTGAATCACCTGATGAGGGGCCTCGTGTGCGGAATATATGAAACCCCGACCTCAATAGAGAATATGTGTGAATCACCTGATGAGGGGCCTCGTGTGCGGAATATATGAAACCCCGACCTCAATAGAGAATATGTGTGAATCACCTGATGAGGGGCCTCGTGTGCGGAATATATGAAACCCCGACCTCAATAGAGAATATGTGTGAATCACCTGATGAGGGGCCTCGTGTGCGGAATATATGAAACCCCGACCTCAATAGAGAATATGTGTGAATCACCTGATGAGGGGCCTCGTGTGCGGAATATGTGAAACCCCGACCTCAATAGAGAATATGTGTGAATCACCTGATGAGGGGCCTCGTGTGCGGAATATATGAAACCCCGACCTCAATAGAGAATATGTGTGAATCACCTGATGAGGGGCCTCGTGTGCGGAATATATGAAACCCCGACCTCAATAGAGAATATGTGTGAATCACCTGATGAGGGGCCTCGTGTGCGGAATATATGAAAACCCCGACCTCAATAGAGAATATGTGTGAATCACCTGATGAGGGGCCTCGTGTGCGGAATATATGAAACCCCGACCTCAATAGAGAATATGTGGGAATCACCTGATGAGGGGCCTCGTGTGCGGAATATATGAAACGCCGACCTCAATAGAGAATATGTGTGAATCACCTGATGAGGGGCCTCGTGTGCGGAATATATGAAACCCCGACCTCAATAGAGAATATGTGGGAATCACCTGATGAGGGGCCTCGTGTGCGGAATATATGAAACGCCGACCTCAATAGAGAATATGTGTGAATCACCTGATGAGGGGCCTCGTGTGCGGAATATATGAAACCCCGACCTCAATAGAGAATATGTGGGAATCACCTGATAAGGGGCCTCGTGTGCGGAATATATGAAAACCCCGACCTCAATAGAGAATATGTGTGAATCACCTGATGAGGGGCCTCGTGTGCGGAATATATGAAACCCCGACCTCAATAGAGAATATGTGTGAATCACCTGATCAGGGGCCTCGTGTGCGGAATATGTGAAACCCCGACCTCAATAGAGAATATGTGTGAATCACTTGATAAGGGGCCTCGTGTGCGGAATATATGAAACCCCGACCTCAATAGAGAATATGTGTGAATCACCTAATGAGGGGCCTCGTGTGCGGAATATATGAAACCCCGACCTCAATAGAGAATATGTGTGAATCACCTGATAAGGGGCCTCGTGTGCGGAATGTATGAAACCCCGACCTCAATAGAGAATATGTGTGAATCACCTGATAAGGGGCCTCGTGTGCGGAATATATGAAAATCCCGACCTCAATAGAGAATATGTGTGAATCACCTGATCAGGGGCCTCGTGTGCGGAATATGTGAAACCCCGACCTCAATAGAGAATATGTGTGAATCACTTGATAAGGGGCCTCGTGTGCGGAATATATGAAACCCCGACCTCAATAGAGAATATGTGTGAATCACCTGATAAGGGGCCTCGTGTGCGGAATATATGAAACCCAGACCTCAATAGAGAATATGTGTGAATCACCTGATGAGGGGCCTCGTGTGCGGAATATGTGAAACCCCGACCTCAATAGAGAATATGTGTGAATCACCTGATGAGGGGCCTCGTGTGCGGAATATGTGAAACCCTGACCTCAATAGAGAATATGTGTGAATCACCTGATGAGGGGCCTCGTGTGCGGAATATATGAAACGCCGACCTCAATAGAGAATATGTGTGAATCACCTGATGAGGGGCCTCGTGTGCGGAATATATGAAACGCCGACTTCAATAGAGAATATTTGTGAATCACCTGATGAGGGGCCTCGTGTGCGGAATATATGAAACCCCGACCTCAATAGAGAATATGTGTGAATCACCTAATGAGGGGCCTCGTGTGCGGAATATATGAAACCCCGACCTCAATAGAGAATATGTGTGAATCACCTGATGAGGGGCCTCGTGTGCGGAATATATGAAACCCCGACCTCAATAGAGAATATGTGTGAATCACCTGATAAGGGCCTCGTGTGCGGAATATATGAAACCCCGACCTCAATAGAGAATATGTGTGAATCACCTGATGAGGGGCCTCGTGTGCGGAATATATGAAACCCCGACCTCAATAGAGAATATGTGGGAATCACCTGATGAGGGGCCTCGTGTGCGGAATATATGAAACCCCGACCTCAATAGACAATATGTGTGAATCACCTGATGAGGGGCCTCGTGTGCGGAATATATGAAACCCCGACCTCAATAGAGAATATGTGTGAATCACCTGATGAGGGGCCTCGTGTGTGGAATATATGAAACCCCGACCTCAATAGAGAATATGTGTGAATCACCTGATGAGGGGCCTCGTGTGCGGAATATATGAAACCCCGACCTCAATAGAGAATATGTGTGAATCACCTGATAAGGGGCCTCGTGTGCGGAATATATGAAAACCCCGACCTCAATAGAGAATATGTGTGAATCACCTGATGAGGGGCCTCGTGTGCGGAATATATGAAACCCCCGACCTCAATAGAGAATATGTGTGAATCACCTGATAAGGGGCCTCGTGTGTGGAATATATGAAACCCCGACCTCAATAGAGAATATGTGTGAATCACCTGATGAGGGGCCTCGTGTACGGAATATATGAAACCCCGACCTCAATAGAGAATATGTGTGAATCACCTGATGAGGGGCCTCGTGTGCGGAATATATGAAACCCCGACCTCAATAGAGAATATGTGTGAATCACCTGATAAGGGGCCTCGTGTGCGGAATATATGAAACCCCGACCTCAATAGAGAATATGTGTGAATCACCTGATAAGGGGCCTCGTGTGCGGAATATATGAAACCCCGACCTCAATAGAGAATATGTGTGAATCACCTGATAAGGGGCCTCGTGTGCGGAATATATGAAACCCCGACCTCAATAGAGAATATGTGTGAATCACCTGATGAGGGGCCTCGTGTGCGGAATATATGAAACCCCGACCTCAATAGAGAATATGTGTGAATCACCTGATGAGGGGCCTCGTGTGCGGAATATATGAAAACCCGACCTCAATAGAGAATATGTGTGAATCACCTGATAAGGGGCCTCGTGTGCAGAATGTATGAAAACCCCAACCTCAATAAAGAATATCTGTGAATCACCTGATAAGGGGCCTCGTGTATGGAATATATGAAAACCCCGACCTCAATAGAGAAGTAGACCAATTAGAAAGTGGAGAGAGGACGTGGATAGACCTTTCTCCGAAGTCTACCCAGCTTCAGAGACAAGGCCACAGGACACACCACTCCTCACCCACGGAATGGCCATTACCAGTAACACAAGGACGCGGAGAAATTAGAACCCTCCTGTATTGCGGACAGGAATGCTGATCCGGGCTACAACATGGATGGAGATGATGCTCAGTGAAATAAATTGGATACAAGAGACCACAGTGATCCCATTGATCTGAAATGTCCAGCATCGCCAGATCCATAGAGACAGAAACTCGATCAGTGGTCTCTGGGGCTGGGGGAGGGGCTAGGGGGTTCTCCGCTGATGGATACGAGACTTTGTTACGAGGTGGTGAAATGTGGACACAGTGGTGACGGTTGCACAACTTTGTAAGTACTCTGAAAACCACTGATCGGTGTATTTTAACAGCTAAATTTGGTGATGTGTGAATTGAAGAAAAAGAGCTCTCTGAGCCCGATTCCCCACAGTCTCAGCCCCAGGAGACCCTGAAGGTGGCAGGGGCGCTCCTGGTCAAGGGCGGCCCTGGGCTCCTGCCCACTAGGCTCCTCCCAGGACCGGGCGCCCACCCAGGATGGCCCCACTTGGGAAGCAGAGCAGGGACTGGGGCCCGGGGGTCTCTAGGACGAGATGCTCACACGTACTCCAGCTGACTGAACTTGAAGCTGGCGCTGGCTGGTGAATCAGCTCAGACGACACCGCAGCTGATCAGGAGGGTGTGGCTTGGGGAGAGGAGGACACGTTTGACCTCAGGCAGCCTCTGTGCTGCTTGAGACCGTCTCTCGGTCCACAGTTCTGAACAAGGCGATGGGGGAAGGGCCTCACGGTCCCCATTCACGCAGAGGGACCCACTCGTTCCCGGACACTTGCAGAAGGCCCAGCCCATCGGGAACACGGCTGGGATGTGTTGGACCAGTGACACGTCAAGAGGACTTGGGACAGGGCACTGCTCAGGATGAGGCCCCGTGTCCCAGCCCGGCCCACAGGCCGAACACAAACGTCCTCACCTGGCAGTGCCCCTGATCTGGGGCACGATGGACAGGGTACTTCGAGGACGCAGGGCACAAGCGCAGGGCTTGGAGAGGGCGCCAGGCTGTGGGGCTTCCGAAGCTCTGAGCACCTCCCCGCACCCTGCCCTGCTCCGCTCGCCTCCCCTCCATCCACACACCTCCCCTCCCCTCCCTCGCACCCCTAGCCTTCACCCTTCACCTCCTCCTGCACCCTCGCCTCCTGCCCACTTCTTGCATCCCTTCTCCATCCTTCCCCCTCCTCCGTCAGCTGTTACACTGTCCCCACTGGCCACTCGCCTCTACCCTTCCTTCTGCATTCTCCCCATTTCCCGACACCCAGACCTACTCCTCAGCCACTCAGCCACTCTCCCCTACTGCTCCTGCGTCCCGCCGCCCTCCGCTGCTGCCGCCATCCATCTTTCCTGTCCTTCCCCCTCTTCCTGTCTTACCTCCTCCTCCCTCCGTCACCCTGCATGCACCTCCCCACTGGCTCCGTCTTCTGTCCGTCTCCCCCTGCTCTTCCTCCCGCACCCTCTCCACCCACTCCTGCTGTCCTTCCTCCTCCTCGGGGCCAGGTGTCTAAGCTCCGACCTCGGGCTCCTCACGTGGACACGGGCACCTCTGGCAGCAGCCCTCCCCCCACGGAGGCAGAAGGGGCTGCAGGGGCCCGGCCCAGGGTCGATGCTGGGGGGTCAGCGTCGTCTTGGCCGCATCCAGGAAGGACGGAACTGCCCATCTGGTGACCTCTACCCCCAACGTGGCCACAAGGGACGAGGGTGCAGGTGATGCTCACCTTTCCGGCCTCTCAACTGCCGGAGCGGCGCCTGGTCTCTACAAATGGACTGCGGTCGGGTCGGGCGAGGGTCAGAGCAGGTCAGAGACCACGAGGGCTCCCAACTGCCTACGGACACAAAGCAGAGTGGGTGCCGGGCAGCAGGCAGAACTGCGGTGTCGCTGCCCGGGTCAGAGGTCAGGATCAGAACCGAGCCCTTTACCTCGAAGGTCTCTTGCCTTCGGGGGAGGGTCCTGTCACCATGCAGGTCTCAGCCGGGAGGCCTGGCCCTCTCCCGCCATCCCTTGGCCCATCCTCACGGAGTCCAGCCAAGCCGCCTCCAGGTGGTCCTGTATCACAGTTACCCACTCCCCCGCCCACAGCGTCACTGAGTGTCTTTTTCATTTACCAGTCTTCAAAATCTTCATGATTACCTTCTAGGTGTGTCTGCTGTTAATGGCTGTGAATGTGCATTTCGTGGGTCCATCAGGATGTTATTAAAGTCCCGCACTGACAGGCACTCATGCTTTTCTGATCTGGCAAATGCAGCCGGAGGGCTCCAAGCTCATGCTCTTCCCTCCTGGAAACGACGCTGTCTGTCCCCTCTGTGCTCTTTGAGAAAATATTTGCCAATGAAGCAACTGACAAAGGATTAATCTCCAAAATTTACAAGCAGCTCATGCAGCTCAATAACAAAAAAACAAACAACCCAATCCAAAAATGGGCAGAAGACCTAAATAGACATTTCTCCAAAGAAGATATACAGACTGCCAACAAACACATGAAAGAATGCTCAACATCATTAATCGTTAGAGAAATGCAAATCAAAACTACAGTGAGATATCATCTCACACCGGTCAGAATGGCCATCATCAAAAAATCTACAAACAATAAATGCTGGAGAGGGTGTGGAGAAAAGGGAACCCTCTTGCACTGCTGGTGGGAATGGGAATTGGTACAGCCACTATGGAGAACAGTATGGAGGTTCCTTAAAAAACTACAAATAGAACTACCATATGACCCAGCAATCCCACTACTGGACGTATACCCTGAGAAAACCATAATTCAAAAAGAGTCATGTACCAAAATGTTCACTGCAGCTCTATTTACAATAGCCAGGAGATGGAAACAACCTAAGTGTTCATCATCAGATGAACGGATAAAGAAGATGTGGCACATATATACAATGGAATATTAGCCATAAAAAGAAATGAAATCGAGCTATTTATAATGAGGTGGATAGACCTAGAGTCTGTCATACAGAGTGAAGTAAGTCAGAAAGAGAAAGACAAATACTGTATGCTAACACATATATATGGAATTTAAGAAAAAAAAAATGTCACGAAGAACCTAGGGGTAAGACAGGAATAAAGACACAGACCTACTAGAGAATGGACTTGAGGATACGGGGAGGGGAAGGGTAAGCTGTGACAAAGCGAGAGAGTGGCATGGACATAGATACACTACCAAACGTAAAATAGATAGCTAGTGGGAAGCAGCCGCATAGCACAGGGAGATCAGCTCAGTGCTTTGTGACCACCTGGAGGGGTGGGATAGGGAGGGTGGGAGGGAGGGAGACGCAAGAGGGAAGAGATATGGGGACATAGGTATATGTATAACTGATTCACTTTGTTATAAAGCAGAAACTAGCACACCATTGTAAAGCAATTATACCCCAATAAAGATGTAAAAACAAACAACAACAAAAAAAACCATACATTTGGAAACATCTCTAAATAGTTCATGGGTCTAAGAAGAAATCATAATGGAAATTAGGAATACTTAGACGTGACAATACCAACAGGCACAGGAAGCAGCTAAAGTGTATTTCAGGAGAAATGAAGAGCCTTTACGTGTTTTAATGGAGTCACAGGAGACACCGGAAATCCGTGAGCCGCTCATGGACTCGGGAGGCTGGACACAGAACAGGGCAGAGCCTCGGGGCGGAGGGAAGAGGATGAAGGAGGACACAGGAGGGCCCGGGGCTGGTCCTTCCAAAGGCCTGGAGCCCACGAGCTTATCCACTGGCAAGCAATCAGCTTGGGGACCCACGGTGCGGGGACAGACCCTGAGAGCACGGGAAGGAGGCCGCGCGTCTCCTCACCTGAGCTGCGGGGCCTGGAGGGCCGAGGCAAGAGCTGTGCCCGGGCGTCCGGGGACGCAGCCCATCTGGAGCTCCTCGCCGCCGCGGGGCGGCCTGTCCTCACAGTTGGTTTCCGCTGAGCTCATCACGAGCTGCATGGATGTCTGCGTGTGGTGCCACCAGGCGGCTGGACACTGGGGTTCTGGAGAGAGTGCGGGGGGCTGGATTTCGGGGAGGCTCTGCAAGGAGGTTATTTTTAAACTACAAGAGAGGACCCCAAGGGCCAGGCGGCCGCGAGGGGGTGCGGCCGGGGTCAGGGCTGCTGAGGAGGGGTGTTGGCGAGGAGAGGGGTGGGGGGGACGAGGGTGCAAGCCGGGGAAGGTCCAGAGGTGCAGAGGCTCCCTTCCGCCTGCTCGGTCCCTCCCAGAGGTGCCAGCATGGGCAGGAGGCCCAAGCTCCCACGTGGCAATTTCCCCACCCAGCTTCCTGAGTCCGCTCCCTGCCGGGGTCGCAGCTGCAGCCAGGACAGCAGGTCCCGAGGACATGCCTGCTGCTTCTCAACCCCTAAAACCAAGTCTAAGAGAAGCGAAGATCTCCGTGACCATACATCACTTCAGAGCTTCTGGTACCTGGGAAGTCCAAAGTGCCAATTAAACCAAAGGAACTCCGTCCTGACCCCAGAGCTCTGACGTGAGTGCGTAGCCCTGCCAGGCACCGTGTGCCACCTATCGTGGCCCTGGCGAGAGTCCAGGAACCTGGTGCCTCAGGTGTGTGAGACCCAACGAGGACAGCCCAGGCCCCAGGCACTCTCGCCCCGCGTCCAGAGGCTCGGCTGCGGCTGGTCAGTACGAGTATCCCCCCAGGTCACACTCTAAAGGGACAGAGTCACAAAAGAAGACTCCCTCTGCCGCCACATCTCCTGTCTCCGTCCGTCTGTCTCTCTCCATCTGTCTCTGTCTCTCTCCGTCTGTCTTGAACTCCGCCAGCTGCTGGACTGAGCCCAGGTCACTCACTCTGGCCGTCAAGCCCTCATTACCTGGTCCCATGGTGCCACATCCAATTTCACTGTCCGTTCCCATCCGTGGAGCTAGCTGCATCGTTGTCACTGCGGGTAAGGACCCGCCCTGTGTCGTAAATCACGCTCGATGCCATGTCTGAGTCATGTGAGGTGGGCCTCAGCTCACCTCCCAGCCGATGCCCCAGGGGCCTGACTGGACACGTGAGCCTTTCCCCTGGGGCTGCAGTGGGACCAGGAGTTTGCTTTCTCTGCTCCCTTCAGGGCAGCCCTATGAGTTCTAGCTGCTTCCGTAAGGCAAGGAAAAGCAGACCTATTGGGAAGGAAGAAATAAAGCTCCCTCTTTGCATAGGACATGGCTGACCGTAGGAAATCTCAGGGTATCAACAAAAGCACGTGTAGAAGGACAGAGTGGGCTCAGCAAACCCACACACGCGTCAGCAGGCGCCTCCGTGCTCACAATGGTCAATCATCGCGTGGAAACCAAATGAAGACACCACCCCGGCTATAGTGACGCCCTGGAAAATAAGACACTTAGGACTGAACGTAACAAAATGTAGACAGAACTGCATGCTGAAAACTACAGAATGCTGATAAAAGAAATCAAAAGCCCCAATAGAGAGACAGCATGTTCGTAGATTGGGCGACAACGTGGTAACCGTGCCAGCTCTCCCAACTTGTGTTCCGCCAAAGACCCTGCTGAGCGGATGAAAATATTTGCAAGCACATAACCCAACGAAGGGTTAGTTCCAGAACACAGAAAGAGCTCCGGAGACTCAACAGTAAAGCAGATATTCCAGTTAGGGAGCGGGCAAAAGACACAGCTGGACACCTCCCTGAAGATGGGCACAGCTGGCAAAGAAGCTCGAGGAAAGACGCCCATGTCATCAGCTGTGAGGGAAGGCAGCTCAGAGCCACACGAGATGCCCTCCACAGCCATCAGACTGGCTAAGGTAAAACGGACCGCGGCCCGGGGACAGGAACCTGCAAGCCCCACCCCAGCCCCAGAGCAGCCTGGCGGCTTCTCACTGGTTGAACACGACCCAGCGTCCATCCCAGGGAAATGAGAGCACAACATTTACAGCAGCCTGGCTCCCAACAGCCCCTGAGTGGGGACGAGGCGCAGACGTGGTCCAGCCCCGCCACCGCCCTGTCGTCGGCAGCAGGGCGGCGATAGCCGCAACACAGCAGCGACTTGAACCAGGCCGCCTGCAAGGCCAGCCCTGGCATATGCGTTCAGCACCCCATCCCCTCCTTGCCCTGGAGGCTCCGCTTCGTGGACAGGATGCCCGCGGCGCTCCCCGGAGGCACGGGCTCCGGGAACTCCCCTGTGGGGCTGCGTTCTCACAGGCCTGTCTGGGGACAGAGGAGCCCCGTCCTGCCTGCACATGACACGCTTTCCAGCGTCCGTCCTCTTCTCTTTATAACTTTTCTCTACAGATTTTAACTTCCCACTGGTTGACACAGAATTATGGAGACAACTACTAATACAGTCTGAGGAATAAAAGACTTCATTCTAGACCACGTTCCCGACCGAGTTCTGGACCTCTTTAAACCACGTCTTGGCAAACAGCTGCCCAAGTGTCCTGTTTTGGAGGTAATCGCGGGCACACGGACTCCTGGTCCTTCAGTGCTGGCCACCGGCCAGACTCACTGGCCACATGGTCATGTCCTCAAACAGCGAAATAGGAGGAAAAAGACTGTCTTTCCTCCCAGGTTCCGTGTTTATAAAACCCAGCGTTCACAGCAGATATCCAACACTGACGCCTGCAGTTCTGAGGCAGAAGTAAGTCAGGCTGAGCCAGGAGCTCAAGACAAGTTTTCTATTTATAGCCTCCTGGAGAAGAGCAATGTCTCCAAACGTGAGCCGTTAGGGAAACAAGGGCTGGGAGGTGCTGAATGGCTGCAAAAGAGCGGCCCCCGAGCGGACCTCCGTCCTGAGGTCTGGGAGCAGAGCCTCGGGCCCTCCGTCCTGAGGTCCAGGAGCAGAGCAGCCCCCAGCAGCCTGCCCAGGACGGGACGTCCGCTTCCGGGCACGGGGAGGCCGCCGCGTGCAGGACCGGCGCCCGGGGACACAAGGAGCTTTTCTCAAGTGCTCCACTGGCTCTGGTGGCCATTCTGCTCTCCAGGCGGCCTCCAGACCTCTCCTTGTGCTGCTGGTGGCCGTCCCCGCGCCCTGTCCACAGGGGGTCCTGTGCTGCCTCTCGTGGACCCTCAGCCACGTGGCGCCTTCCTGTGGGCTCCCCCTGCCACCCCGCGCCCAGAACACCATAACACCCTAAGTGTCCCTCATTCCGCTACATTTATTAACCACCTGCTATTATGTGTCCAGACCCACTGACTATGGAAACAGAGGGGGTTTTAGTCTAAAAGACCCTGTTCCTCTTAAAGGCCTCAGGGGATTTGGGCAGAACCAAGGCCCTTGTGGTTGGAGCAGACCCCACCTGGCAGGCCCCAGAGGGCACCACGGCCTGAGGCCTGACCACCTAGGAGGAGTGGGCAGGCCCCCTGGGCTCCCGATGCCCCCCCATCCCCACCCCCACCTGCACCCGCAATGTCCTCGAGCCAGGGGCCGCCATGCCTCAGTGACCAGCACCCGCCCTGCCCAGTGCTTGTCTTCCCCATCAGTTCCCGTTACAAGTGCCCACCCATACATGTGCATTTGCAGATACGCCCAAGTGTGATCTTTCCTGTGGTTTTAAAACCAGGGCCTTGGGACTTCCCTGGTGGTCCAGTGGTTAAGACTCTGAGCTCTCGCCGCTGAGGGCCTGGGTTTGATCCCTGGTCAGGGAACTAAGATCCCACAAGTCGCACGAGGCGCAGCCAAAAAAACCCAAACAACAAAAAACCCCACGGCCTCTGCCTTTCCATTCTGTGGCTCCACACTCTGACTTCTCCCACCTCTGCAGCAGGACCCCCTCCAAGAAAGCCCGTGAGGTGGTGTCTTGTTTCTCCTGACCCACCTCCTGCATCTACGTAGGATTCCCCTCGAGCCCGCTGCGCTTGGCCTGTGCACATACTGGTTGTTGCTGGTTCATCACACGGCTCTTTACTACACACGGTTCTGCCCCCTCCTCACCTGGGCAGCTTCCCTGTTGCGTTCCCAGAGCGTAGAGCTTGGGGTCAGCCTCATGCGGTTCTGGGGCCATGCTAGTGGATGTCCAGTACACTCTCTGCACGGCCATTCCTGCGGCCCCGCGTTTCTGCCACCGCAGGCAAAGCTAAACCCTTCTCCCTGCATCCTCAGCATGGATGCTCCTTTCTGTGGGATGGCCCAATTCCCCGGAGAGAAAGTTCTAGGTCAAAGATCATATATCATTTCAATTTTGCCAGATGCTGTCAGACTGCTTTCCAAACAACTATCCCTCTTGACAGTGCTACTAACGTTAGGATACATATTTTTGCCTTTGATGGATTTTGCTTTTCATGTCAAATCTATCAACTCCTTACCTAACTCCATGCTAGTAAGATTTTCTCCTATGTTTTAATCTAAACATTTTATATTTTTAGATTTTATGTTTAGACCTATGACCCATTTAAAGTTAATCTTTGCATAAATTATACGGTTTAGATCAAAATTCTTTTCTTTTTTCACATCAATATCCAGTTGCTCCCACACTATTTATTGAAAAGACGATTCTTTCTCTGCTGAACTGCCTTTGTGCCCTCGTCAAAATCAGTTCGCCAAAGGAGTGAGGGCCTATTTCTGGGCTCTAATCTGCTCTGTCCATCTGTGTGTCTATCCTTCACCCATACCACACTGTCTTCATTACTGCAACTTCAGAGTGAGTTTTTAAGTTGGGTAATGTGATTCTCACACTTTATTCTTCTTTTTCAAAATTGTTTAAGCTATTCTCGTTTTTTCCATCTGTACATGTAAATTTTAGAATCAGCTTGTCTCTGTCTACAAAGTCTTGCTGGAATTGTGGTTGGAATTGTAATTAATCTGTAGATCAATTTAAGGAGAACTGATATCTTTACTATGTTGAGTCTTTCCGTTCATGAACATGGTATGCCTCTCCATTTATTTGTCTTAAAATTCTTCCTTCATATGTATAACTGAATCACTGTGCTGTACACCTGAAACTAACACAATATTGTAAATCAACTATACTTCAATTTTTAACATTAAAAAAATAATTCTAAAAAGCTAAAAAAAATTCTTCCTTCAGGATTTTGTAGTTTTCAACATACAGATCCAGTGCATGTTTTCTGGAGATTTATACCTAGTATTTGATTTTTGGCGCTACTGTAAATGCTATTTTAAAATTTTCTGGTTTCTAATTATGATCTTTCTGTTGTGATCCTGCATGCTAAGACCTTACCAAACTTGTGAATTAGTTCTACAAGTTTTTCTTACAGAGTCCTTGGAATTTTCTACACAGATAATCAGATCATCTGTGAATAAAGACAGTTTTATTTCTTCCCTTCCAATCTCTGTATTTTTATGTCCTTTTCACTGGGGTCGCTAAGACTTCCAGTATGATGTTGAATAAGGATGGTAAGAGTAGATTTCTTTTAATTTCGGGGGAATATGTCCAGTTTTTGCCATTACATGTGATGTAAGCTGTAGGTTTTTGTAGATGACCCTTATTTGGTTGAGGACGTTCCCCTCTGTTCCATTTTACTGAGAGTTTTTATCATGAATGGGTGTCGGATTTTGTCAAATGCTTTCTTCACATCAATTGACATGGCGTGTGATCTTTTTCTTTAGACCATTAACATGATGAATTGTAATGACAGATTTCAACTAAAGAAGCAACTTTGCATTCCCAGGATAAATCCCAGTAAGTTGTGATGCATTATTCTTTTTATATATTACAGGATTTGATTTGATTATATTTTGTTGAAGATTTTTGCAGTTGGCTTATGAGGGCTATTGTCGGTAACTTTCTTTTTCTTTTTGGCATCCTTAGGTGTGGGGCTCGGGATAATGCTGCTCTCAAAGTGCGAGTTCAGACATAGTCCCTCCTGTTCTGTTTTCCGGAAGAGACTGCATAGTATTATTGTTATTTCTTCTTTAAATATTTGGTAGAATTTGCCATTGAAGCCATCTGGGCCTGGAGATTTCTTTTTCAGTAAGTGTAACTACAAATTCTTTTTTTTTATGGTCACAGGACTGTGATATTGTGATTTATAATAAATATATATTTTGGTCTTCATCCCAAACCCCTTAGAATTTCCTAAGGGTAACGGGAGCATCTTTCGTTACAATATTTGGTCTTCTGGCCTCAGTCCCTGAAATCCCTCAGAGCCACGAAGTGAAATGGGTGTCTTGTTATTCATAACAAGTCTCTTTCCACCACTACTGGGTTTATGGTAAGAGGTGACTATTGGAAATCCCCTAAGGATGGGGATATAACAATCTATCCCTATATATATATATATTCCAGGGGAACCGACCATAATTAGAGGGTTGGAGCCTTCATGAAAACCCAAAAGGAGGGTGTTCAGAGAGCTGCCAGGTTGGTGAACCAGAAAGCTTCCACGTGTCAGGCCCTAAACTCCGCAGGGACAGAAGCTCCTGTATTGGGAACCCTTCCAAACCTCGCCTTATATACATATCTCTCCATCTGGCTGTTCATTCATATCCTCTAATATCCCTTATAATAAACCCGCGATCTAGTAAGTAAACTGGATTCCTGAATTCTGTGAACCGCTCTAGCAAGTGAATCCAACCTGAGGAGGGGGTCGTGGGAACCTCCGATCTGTAGTCAGTTCGTCAGAAGCACAGATGAACCTGGATTGGCGGCTGAAGTGGTGTCAGTCTTGTGGGACTGAGCCCTTAACCTGTGGAAGCTGGTGCTATCTCCAGGGTGACAGAGTCAGAATTCAGTTAAACTTGTGGGACACCTGGTCTGTGAGAACCAAGTCTTTGGTGGTGTGAAAAACACACACACCCTAAGGACTACCCCAGCTATCCAGTTTATCTTGAGTGAGTTTTGTCAGTTTGTAGTTTTGGAAGAATTGGTGCATTTCATCTAAGTTGTCAAATTTGTGTGTGTGTAAGTTGTCTGTGGTGTTTCCTTCTTATCCTTTTCATGTCTTTGAGGCTTGTAGTGATACCCTCTCTTTCCTGATATTGGTAAAATATGTCCTTTCTTTTATTCTTGTCTGTATTGCTAGAGATTTATCAATATTTTGATATTTTCAAAGAACCAGCTTTTGGTTTTACTGATTTTTCTCTGCTATTGTCAATTTTGTTGATATGTATGCTTATTTTATTATTTCTTTCCTTCTGCTTGCTTTGGGTTTATTTTTATTTTTTGGTCGCCATTGTAGTTTCTTAAGGTGGATGCTTAGTTAATTCATTTGAGACCAATCTTCTTTTGTTATGTAGGCTTTTAGTGCTATAAATTTCCCTGTAAACACTGCCTTATCTGCAGCCCATAAATTTTTACATTTTATTTAGTTCAAAATACATTCTAATTTCCCCTGAGACTTCCTCTTTCACCTATGAACTATTTAGAAGTGAACAGGTTAATTTCTAAGTGTTTGGAGAATTTCATGGTATCTTTCTGTTAGCAATTTCTAGCTTAATACAATTATGTCATACTACATGTATGTTTTCAATTCTTTTTTTTTTTTTTGCGGTACGCGGGCTTCTCACTGTTGCGGCCTCTCCTGCTGCGGAGCACAGGCTCTGGAAGCGCAGGCTCAGCGGCCATGGCTCACGGGCCCAGCCGCTCCGCGGCATGTGGAATCTTCCCGGACCGGGGCACGAACCCGTGTCCCCTGCATCGGCAGGTGGACTCTCAACCACAATTTAACACTTTTATATCATTGGTATTTATAACGTGTTATTGGTTATGCCCATGCATTTTTGAATCATTGTAAATTTGGGAAGTGCTCTGTCAAGTTTCTTCCATGTACGAGGAGCTCCCACTTTCCTGTGAAGTGACGAGTCTTTGAAGATCTTCAAGGATCTGTGGACAAGGCGCTCTGAGCCATCAAGGCCGTCAAGGCCCTCGTGGTGCCACGGCCTCACTCCTCCTCGTGATCAGATCTGGGAGGAAACCACAACTCTTCTCTTCATTCTCCCGTCTCCATTAATTGAATCACCTGACAATTCAAGAGACTGTCCGTGACTTCTACTTGACATGGTCTCTTCCTTTTAATGAACAGTGTGATCTCAACATTCTTCGGTTGTATTTCGTGCCTCAATGTCTGAATAATTTCTGTTGATTTCAATGCTCATCTCCAGCACTTTTGTTTCATATTTCAGTATTTAAAATTTCCCCCAGTTCTTTAACAAGTAAATTTAAGGTGGGGGACTTCCCTGGCTGGTCCAGTGGTTAAGACTCCGTGCTTCCAGTGCAGGGGGTGCGGGTTCGATCCTGGGTCGGGGAACTAATATCCCACATGCCACACGGCACAGCCAAAACATAAATAAATATAAGGTGGCAAAAGTCAATGTGCTTCATATTTGTGCAAATCAGGAAGATATAATTTTTTACTTATATTGAAATATTGCAAAACATCTGTCCAAATGCAGTTATGATGGCATATTCCTAACTCAGCTCTTCCACAGCCAGATGCCAGGTGATGCCCGCAGCTGCCTGTGCTCCATGCCACAGGGGGCGCATAATAGGGAGATACTGGAGTGGGAAGAGGCTGATGGAGTTAAAATGCTTTGTTTTGACAAATCTTACAACACATGTTGAAGAAACCCACTGCTAGGGTCCCTCCTGACGCCTGGAGGGGCTCAGGTGAGTGAGGGGTGCCAGGCTCCACACTAAATTGGCACCCTCCCCCAGCCCCCGGCCCCTCGGCAGCTGACCCTGACCCCCTAAGGAGCTTTCCTTTACCTGGTTGACCATGAAGGTGGGAATCTGTCCAGGGTCGGCCCTGGGCCTCCTCCCCACGGCTTTAAACACCCACCAGGTTGCCATGGCCTCCCTCCACCCAGGCATCTCGAAGCTTTCAATAAATCCCCGGGTGTCTCATGGGCACCCCCAAATCCACATCACCAAAATAACTCCTCCCACTGCAAGGTGGTCTTTCCTCAGCCCACCCCCGCATAAGCTGCCCTACTGTGTACTCAGCTACTGAGGCTGACGCCGGAGTGACCCCTCCTCTCACGCCAACAGCCAGCCTGTCACCACGCTCGTCAACTGTGCCTTCAGAGCACCGTGACTCCTGCCCTTCTCTTCCCACTGGACACCCTCGCCTGACCACCTCCACAATTACCCCTGATGGGTCTCCTGCTCTCGGGATAGAACCTAAGCCCTGCTCCAGGGGCCACGAGGCCATCCACACAACTTGCTGCAACTAAGGGGGCTCCCAGGTGCTGGGGGCTCTGAGGGGAGGGGGGACTGCGGGGGCTGGGGGGGCTCCGGGGGAACAGGTGTGCACCTCGAAGTCCGCGTCGGGGGGATGCAGGAGAGGGAGTCTTGCTCCACTCGGCGACTCCTCCTTTCTGCCTCGGGCCGTGGGCCTGTGGTGGAGCTTCCATGGCCATCCTACAGCTGCCCCAGCCCTGAGCTACTACGGCAGCATAGATGGTGTCCACCCCTGACCTAGATGAGGATGCTAAACGTCCCTCTGGGTAAGCCTCTGTGCAGTGGGCATTCTGTGATGTCAGCCGCAGTTCAGGATCTGGCCGGTGTGAAGGCAGAACATGAGCCTCAGAGAGCACTGCCCCCCATTCTGCCAACGCTGCCACACCACTAATTCCCTTGTGCTCAGACGGCCAGTCAATTTAGCCAATTCCTCCTCTTCCCCCAGATGGGCTCCCTTGCCCCGCCCCCCCATAATGTGAGGTCATCCTGGACACTTCCTGCACCTCCACCTCCAGCCCCTCCCACAGCGCCCCTTCCAGGGAGCCCCAGCCACCCCACACCTGGCTCCGCCTCCCTCCCCTCCTCCTTCCCACCCAATGCCAATTTGGGGGGCTGCCCTGATCCCCCACGTGGCCCCCTAACTGACCTTCATCACGGCCATGCTGCACCTGGAGCCCAGAGTGGTCCCTGTGCCACTGAATAAGTGGGCAAGTGGTATCTCAGAGCATATCTCATTTCAGTTAAAAAAGTAAGTCAATGTAATATTTCTCACACATTGGTGTCATTAACAGCTCCAGTAAATCCTTGTGTCTCTTTTCTAGTCTTCTCCCCAAGAGGGCAGGGTATCTCAGCCTGCATACCTGGTGTCTATTCTGAGTTGCTAACTCTAAATCAGGAACTCCTACATGCAAAGATAATGTGGTCATATCTATTCTCAGGAATACTTCTGTGCTTCCCAAGGGCTTGGAGTATAAACCCAAGTACAGGTTGCATTTCATACTCTTGAAAAGAGGGAGGTGGCACCATTTCCTGGGATGGTGGAATAGAGGGTTCAGGTCAACCCTCTGCTGAGAAGTAAAGAGCTGGGAACAGTATCAAGACAAAACCCATACACCTCTTAGAACTCCTACCAAGACAGTGAGGAATTGTGGGGCTAAGACCCAGAAGAGGGCTCAGTCTGAGAGACGAGTCACCAGGAGTGTCTGTTGATTTGGAGACAGCAGCTGTGAGGCTGAGAAGCTGATCAAAACTTGCTACAGAACCCAGGGGCTGTGGTAAGAAGGGTGGCCAGTGAACCCTTCAGGTTCGGGTTGGACCCTGGAAGAGCTATACACTAGAGCCAGAGTGAGCAGGAAGGAGATACGCCCCCGTAAGAAGCAAAGCTCAGCTTCAAGCGATCCCAACCCGTCAGGACGAAGGTGACCTGACTATTGCCTGTGCTCCTAGCCTGGCAGTCTGCTCCAACAGAAGATAACATCATCAGCGTGTCATCCAATCATCAAGTTCTTTATGATTTCTTAAATATAAAATGTGCAACACTCAATCAAAAGTAACCAGGCATTATCAGGAAATAAGATGTGATGAAGAAGAACAGGCAATAGAAACAGACCCAACAGAGGTGCAGATAATGGAGCTATTAGACAAGGACTTTAAAAGAAATACACTTGGACTTCCCTGGTGGTGCAGTGGTTAAGAATCCTCCTGACAATGCAGGGGACAAGGGTTTGAACCCTGGTCCGGAAAGATTCCACATGCCGCGGAGCAACTAAGCCCATGCACCAAAACTACTGAGCCTGCGAGCCACAACTACTGAAGCTTGTGTGCCTAGAGCCTGTGCTCCGCAATGAGAAGCTACCTCAATGAAGAGTAGCCCTCGCTCGCCGCAACTAGAGAAAAGCCTGAACACAGCAACAAAGACCCAACGCAGCCAAAAATAAATAAATAAATTTATTATTAAAAAATAAAAGAAATACA